>NC_092699.1:11748430-12102805 GCF_964275005.1 Diadema setosum
AACGATAGTCCTGGGTCGGAGAAAGTACGGGGTTAAGAAACACGACTGTAAAAAGGGCTCTAAAGTGTAGGCACTACCCTGCTACATGAGGACCACTTGCCAGTGATCTGTGCTCAAAAAACATATCATACCTTACAGCATGAAATAATTTTCCAACTCAAATTCAATTAGCAATTTCAGCTAATGAATGCTATTTCAAATGGTGTCCTGTACACTTCTGTATGGAGGAAATCTACATGTACTACACAAAAGATGCAGCAGTGGTGTAAAAATACAAAGCAAATAGAGATACGATACCAGGAAAATTATTCTTGGTACCATACAATGCCATAAAGTGCCTGAGAGCGTTCGAGCGCAGACTAGTCTAGAAGCCTACCAAACCAGAAGTTGTTGAAATGAGAAGTGTATTAAAGACACCACATCAAAATACAAAGGTGCGATTACTCTTAGCATAGGATGACTGTATGCAGTGTAAGCACGTATTAAAATGTGAATGACCACGTTACTTCAAAATGTGTGACCCCCATAAAACTATCTCCATAAAATGTTTCAATGTGCACTCCTAATCTGCTGGCTTGGCACGATATGGTTCAGTTCACTCTTGAGCACGTGAACACCGCCTATGACATGTGATGACATTACAATGTATCAGTGTGTTTTCCTGCCAGTGTTGGAGTTTCATGTTATAGCTGTACTTATATCTTTCCAATGAAGTTCTATGCTGTTCCACTTTCACAAGAGAGACCCATACTTTTCACAAGAATTTAATGCATGTAGTGTAGCCCCTTTTCTGTTGTTTTTGTGTTTAGAGGCACAGATGTTTGATTTTCTCCAAACTCCCCCCCCCCCAAAAAAAAAAAGTGCCTTGGATATATTCAACGAAAACATTTACTACACATGATCACAAGGTGAATAAAAAAATATATTTATTTGTAACATATCACATCAAATCAATGGGTGAATTCGAGTGCTCTAAAGCGAACCACAGCAAACTGAACGTTTACTACACATAATCACAAGGTGATCCAATCGAAGCGTACAGTACTGAACTGTGCCAGATTTGGAGCGTTCGAGCGCTTTGTGGAGAAAACGAACCTCGCAAGTTATTTTTAGAGGGGGTCACGCACTTTGTAGCATCAGGGTCATTCACCTGGTGCACTCAAACTCCTTACAGATGTTCCGAACAAAGAGAATGAACTCTTTGCATTATGACGTATATGCATATTATGCACATTCTTCACATGCAAACTTTTGAAACGCTTGGTTCCCTTTGGAGCACATCGGGAAGTGGTTCACTTTTGGCTCAGTTCAGTATGGTAGGGTACAATTTAGGAGCCTTCGAGCCTTCCTCCATATGGAAAGGTTGTCTCTTTTAATACACACAGAACACGCGCGCGCGCACCCTGTGTTATAACCTATGGAGACGCACAAGCAAAACCCGACTTACTGTCATTAATGGAAAAATATCATAAAGTAAGTAATGTCCGTGGACTTGTGGCTAGCGGTTTTCTAGTCTTAGGACATTTTTCTGTAGAATACTAAAATTAGAAGATAAATGGACTTCTAATAACGTCGGACTGGCTGCTCAAAAACAGATTTGTGAGTTCACTTCAGAATAACTGCCCCATAGGATTGTACACACTTCCTGAAGTATTCGCCGTGTGATGCAGTGATACCTCCCTATTTGAAAGGCTGTATCTCCGCAACCGAATGGCACATGAAGCTGTGGCTTCTACCATATTATGCGCCAAAAAATTCTCTATCATATATGTCAAACTCATTGTGATTGGATTGTAGGTCTTGTCGGAATTGGCAAAAAACTGAGAAGGTCCCGTCCTCAATCCAATCACAATCAGCGACATAGAGAAGCTCATTATCATATGAAACATGACGTCAGTACGGTCACTGTTTATTCGTGGCTGCATTTGGACGAGTTATGATTTCATATATCGTGAGTTATAACGTAAATTGGATATTGTATTTCTCATTTCTAAGTTTCCTGAAGTCAGCGGTGAACCCTTGTATTAACTGACCACCTATACTGTACCAGTTATGACTTTATATGTTGCTGAGAAGATATAGAAAACGGGAATTTTCTTCTTCGATGAAGTTCGATGATCATATCTTTCTCGGCAAGCACATATACGCAGAGTGCACCATTGTGTAATGGGGGTGAACGTGCCCAGGTAACCGCGAGTGGAGCATGAAGCACAGTGCAGCGCAGTGCCGGTGGAACTTGCAGTGGTCACATTCCAACATGATTGTGAATCTACACTACATCAGCTTTCAGTTTCTATTTGTGCATCTTTTAGAGTGTACTTGGGTTTTGCTATTAATTAACTGAAGTTGCTGCACATGACCAGAAAGCGACTGTTAGCAATATATGATTGATACCTCAGTGAGTGTGTGCGTATATGTGAGTGTGTGTGTGTGTGAGTGTGTGGTCAGTCAAAAAGCAGATAATGTAAACAATTTCATGAAAAGCATGTAATTCATGTTGTCAATGTAGGTTTAACCCATATAATGCTATGTTTATGACTGCCCCTATGTTGTTTCTGCAGCATTTTACCCATATTCGACAATGGACCAGTCCGTATCACTGCTGTGTGCACGACGTGTGTGGCAGACCGTGTAGGCTCATGAATAATTCAAAGCGTGCACCTTGGCGTTCTGTGTGTGCGGGCAGCGTGCACTCTCAGCTGTAGAATGATTTTAGTACTTTTGGCCAAAAACCTTTCCATATGGGTGTGGGTATGGTGCGGTACAGTTAACTTTACGAGAGCGTTCAAACACACCCAATTACAATGATATGAGGATGGAAAAAAAGTCCAAAAGACCAAGGTCCACATGTTTCAACCTCTTCTATGCCTTGTTTATTCATCAAAATGCCCAACAGCATGGTCTTCGCTGACTGGTAGAGATGGTTCCTGAGTCTTTTCTCATTGATAAATTCTTGATTCTGATTTTTTTGACACACGCTCAATGATTGCCTGCAGCCTCATAGTTCCAAACTGCCCAATATTAAACCACCACACAGCACTATTAAAACTGCCCTCTTTATTGTGCGACAATGTACCTGTGCAGTATACACTCATACATGTGTACATGTGCTGAAAATGCTCGACTTCCATAGCGCACAAGGCGACCCTTGTCTATGGCACTGCCTGATGAGTGAACTGGTTAGCACAACCGTGATTGACTATGTATATATTCAGTATATCATAAAACAGATTTAGACCGCTTTTATTTGGGGAATTGTTAAAGGGATAGTTCAGTTTTGGTGGAGATGAGAATTTGGCTTTTAACTTATTGTGAGATACCAAGAAAACACTAATGAAATAGTACAGGTCATACCGATTTAAGAGGAATTCAAAGTTAATTTGATGAAAATCGGGTTTGGAATGACTGAAACATCCAAAAACAAAGTAAAACAAAGCGATCGTAATAAAGTGTGGGTCCCACACGTTATTAGAATCACTCTTTTTTGGATATCTCAGCTATTTCAAAACCAATTTTCATCAAATAAACGTTGAATTCCTCATAGAATTACATGCTCTTTCATATTTCATAAGAGGTTTCTCATTATCTCACCAAAAAATGTTAGAAACCTGAAATTAGGTCTCAACCAAAACTGTACGATCCCTTTAATATCATTGCTCCTTGGGATCTTAACTCCATGCTATGACCCCCGCAGCAAGCTCCTAAGGTCGTAGCATGGAGTTGAGATCCCTAAAGTGGGCCAATGATATCAACAATACCCCCCAAAAGCGGTCCTTTATCTGAATACTGTAAATATTGAAAATGTCATCCTAATGATCCTTATTGCATCACTGCAGTTTTCACAGGGGACCGTTCCATTGCTACACTGTAGTAGGCTGTCTGCAGTTTTCACAGGGAACTGTTCCATTGCTACACTACCGTATGTCCAAAAAAAAAAAAAATAAAAAAAATACAACAGGACCCTCCGCAATGATAACTTTAAAAATAGTGAATCAATCCAAATAAAATTTCAGGCTATGAAACTATAACTTATTACCCACACCCTACAGTAAACCCCATCCGATTTTTGCTCAAGTGGTCAAAGAGAAATGAGGAGTTTTGTAGAGTATGTCAGGAATCCCTTCCCTCCAAGTTCTGTCTACTGTATTCACACATTATGAAGTTCCAAGAGCATCCCATGGCCTAACTTGGAAGACGACATGCATTACAATGATAGACATCTCTGTGACCACTCAACCAAATTGAATGGGGTTTTCTGCATATTATAGCTCAGATGTTGTATTTTCAGACTCTGAAGTACATGTAGTATTTAGACGGTTATATCACATCGGAAGTTATCGATGCGAAAATCCGACTGCAATTTTTTTTTTTTGGGGGGGGGGGGCATACTGTAGAGTAGGCTGTCTGCATCTAAACACCGAGACCTTCATCTGTTAGGATTTATCACTTTGGGTTAGTTTAATCTCTTGGTTAGGGGTAGAATTACTTGAATGCCACTAACAACAGTTTAACAAGTGGTAGTTATACCGTACCCCCACATTACTGTAAAACATAACATATTCGCGGCATGAAAATTTCGCGAATCAGAGCCGACGGCTTTCTTCGCGGCGTGAAATTTTTGCAAATTGTCATTGGCATTGAATGCACAGTGCAGACAAAAACTTTCACATGCATCTAAATTTCGCGAATCTTGGCGCTCGTGAAATTCGCGAAATTGAAATGCACGCGAACATTCCTCATTTTACAGTAGGCACATGAAGGGTACATAGGAGATGGTTAGACCAAACTTTAAAACTCATACTGCCAACATGTATCAGTCTCAGGTTTGTACCAATTGATAGAATTCTGTGATATAAAAGAAGTATTTGATTTATGAATGTGTGATTTTTAGATTTTTCTGCTAATTGTTATGTTGTGAAAATTTCCCAACTCATTTTTTAGGTGATTTTTCAATATTCAGTATTCTGATGTATACTACATTGACAATCAATGAGATACTTCAAAGATTCAATCATGAAGAAAAAAAAAAGAGTACAGTTGGGAGTATCCTTGTCTGAAAACAAAACAAAACAAAACATTACATGCTGAACATTCACACACTAGCACGTTTCAAATGGATGGAGTGTGCAGCAATGCAGTGACCATCTCTCAAAACAAACAAACAAACAAACAAACAAACAAACAAATGACACAAAGGTGTGGTCTTTGCGGACGCAGATTTACCCGACCGCACAGCTGCTGGGGAGACACCCAGGGAATGACACTATCTATGTTTTGGGGACTTTGGGATTTGTTTCTAGGGTTTTGTTTTTGTTTTTGTTTTTGTTTTTGTTTTGTTTTTGTTTTGTTTTGTTTTTGTTTTGTTTTTGTGTTGTTTTTGCTTTGTTTTTGTTTTGTTTTTGTTTTGAAAGGGGGTGGGTGGGGGAGGTTGTTGTTGTTGTTGGTTTTGTTTGTTATTTTCCTTAAGAGAAAAACACTCCTTACCTTTTTCCCTCAGGAATGCATGAATGTTGGGCTCAACTTCCACACTTTAAAGTTGAGGAATAGCTTGCCTAAATGACCTACGTACAATGGATAGAATTGTTGACATGAAGGATTATGTGTCAGTGAAAATGTTCTAGACTCTTTTCACTCCTTGTGACATGGACTTGTCACATACATATAACACAAACACAAACACAACTGTCATCCAAAAATGATCACCCAAACAGAACCATTCACAAATATTGAACATACAATGTTATGATGTGACCAAAAAAAAAAGTTAGAAAGTACACGGGAACGGTCAAGGACATGCAAACAAGAATTGAAAAAATATGAAATGGAGAAATACTATTTATCTGATAGATAAATTCACTTTCCTGATGGTAGAATACAATCTCCTCCTTTTCTATTTTTTTTTTTATTTGGAACTATTTCTACCTCAAAATGCAAATCCAGACTACTGTCAAATAAACATCAATCATAATAAATGTTAAAAACATGAGTTAAAGAGGAGATACATGCACCATATACTGTAGACTAGTGAATGTTTCAAAAGCATAGAAATTATAAAATATACTGTATATTGTGTATGATTAGACAGTTTGAGAACTGAACAATTTTATGCCGAAGGTGCTAATGCTGAAAGTTAATGTGAATGAATTAATATTTCAATTACAACACAGCTATGATGGGACTCCTTAGCCAATTCCATCATACCTCACCAATTTATATACCATGATGATATGATTGTGACCAGCATTACTTTCTAGAGAAAACAGTTTTTAAATGCTGAAACTGTTCATAAAATTTCTGTGCTACGAATATTTCTAGTTTTACAGTATCACAAAATTTGTCTGCAAATGTGGACACCATCTCACCTCCAGTCTCTGGTCATAGCCGTAAACCGCTTCCCTGCTGATGTCAATGGCTGCCATGATACCGCTCGGGAATTTCAGCGTGATGTTGGCCTGGTCCACATCGTCCATCTCCCGAATGCAGTCGTGGAAGGCGTGGCCCTGCGCGAAGACAGTGTCGGGGCGCTCCCCTGCAATCCAGCAGATGAGGTCGATGTCGTGCACGGCGCAGTCATGGAAGAAACCGCCTACGGTCGTATCAAAGTGAGAGCATGAAAGTATGAAGACGGTGGTATCAAAAAGAGCATGAGAACAGATAGGAGTCTGTGGAGCAGTTCATTACATCAATCTTCTTCACAACTGCCATATACCTGAGGGCTATCGGCAGGAGCAAAACCATATTTTACTACAGTTTGATTTGACAGTCATTTTTGGCAAGGTGAGGGGAAAAAATTACCAAATTTTGTTGTGCCACTTTCCTATATCTTGCAGAGTATTCCTTATTTGGTTTTTAGATGCACATGAAATATCAATACATGAAGATACAAAGAATAACTTAAATGAAATGTCTCCATTTTCTTACACTGTTCTATAAATAGGTCTATACTACATCTTGACAATGTGAGACAAAAGTGTCACATGACTAGCAGGAAATTGAGAGATTGACAGAATAAGAAAAGTTGATAGACACAGCTCCGTCCACTCATACATATATATGTGCCAAGTGTCATTTGAATTTAAAACTCAAATTATTCTTATAAATACACCATCCACAAAATTTAACTTCACGGCAGGGGCGTAAAATACCTCGATTAACATGAATCATACAGATTACTATAAAAACCACAAATATTTGCAAAATGAAGCTTTTGCAATTTGGAGCAGACAGCCTTTATTGTGGCATTAAATTTTAGCGAATTGCCACTGGCATTCGATGCATACGGTGTAGACAAAACTTTGAACATTTTGAAACATTTCAATTTCACAAATAGTGGTTCTTGCGAGATTAAATTGCACGCGAACATTTCTGATTTTACAGTAATATTGTACCTACTTCCGTACACGAAAGGGAGGAATGCAGTCTTGCTCAAAACTTCCAAAGGTTGCAATTAGGCTAGAAAAGAGTATGCAAACCTGAAATTTTGAGGTATTGGACAGGTGGGAAGGGGGCATCTCTGGAGGTAGTTTTGATGCACTGCACCTGCCCCAGTTCACCCTTCAGGACTCTGCTCCTCAGCTTCCGGATGGCAGGGTCAAATCGCCTGTGGTCACAGAAGGAGATAGATTGATTGACTGATTGATTGATTGAGGCCAGTTTCGGCCATTTATTCGGCAAAATAAAACACAAAAACATATAATAGTGGCCTTTACAATGAGAGCCAGGCAGACTTGAAAGTATCTTGTGCTGGTGTCAGGTTGCCTACACATGAAAGTACAATATACTTTATACTAGCAACATATATTACAAGTGATTCTGTGTGAAATCAAGTAACTAAACAAAACACCATCACATTAATATGTACTTAATTATATATATATATACACACACACACAACACACAACACACATACATGCAGTATACATACTACTATACTACTCAGTCCTGGCTAACTGTTCAAAGAAAGAATGCTTCAGTATAGCACTTAAATCTAGAAAGAGTTGTGCTGCATTTCAAAGCAGTACTTATTGAATTCCATTCACTTACACCGGTGAACCTAATACATATTTTGTAGATGGGCAGTTTCAATAGATGGACGGGTAGAGAGTGAATGTTACTGGGAGACAATTGATGTGGGATAGACAGGGAGGATGGGGCTCGGGGGGGGGGGGGGAGTGTTGCCATGACATCAAGGAATGGGGCAGGAGACAAAAAGAAAATGAGAGAGATATAGCGATATATAGAGAGCATATTGTCGCTGGGGTGACAAGACCTTGTATCTTAAATTTTGGTGAAAATGACTTTGTTGGATGAATGATAAGATAATCAGCTGAGTGATGTCCTATCCAAATCCAGGCTGTCTTTAATACCCTAAAAATGAAGCCACCAAGGCTTGTCAAAGGAAAGGCTATCCCATTTATAGTGCTCTGGCCGCCATGTTTTTTTTCGCTCTCCAGAACATTTGACATTTTGTAGATATGAAGTCTTGTCACCCCAGTGACGAAATATGGGTGTTCAAAAGGGTAGAAATAGAAAACACTCATCATCAGTCTGAGAAAGAACGTAAAAAGATTGTGCATAAACTATATGTATGGAATTCTTGCATATATACATATGTATATCACATATTCTATGTGACCCTGCATCACCAAACCAACAAAATGTCAAAAGGCATTGATTTTCAGTTAAGAGCATATTCTGAAGGAGCAGACTTTAAGCTTTGCAGTGATGTATAACTCAATTCAAATGGACTCTGTCTACATATTGGAAAGAAAGCACACACTCTGGAAAAGTATGCATGAGAAAAGAGGCTCTGAAGTATAGGGTCTATTCATGCACTTAATCTGACCATGAGCCGTGCTGTGTGCAACGAATGGGACAAAAAAGAAAAAAGAGAAAAAAAAAGAGCAGGATGTAAAACTTCATAGGAACAACAATGAAAGAATAATCAGCTTAAGCTGAAACTGTTCATGCTCTATCAACACATTCTAGCCATGACTAATTCCAAGTAGCAGTTGTTACAGTTGAAAGAGAAAGTACGTAAAGGTTTTTTTTTTTTTTTTTTTTTTTTTTAATGAAAATGGGGCTCTATGAACAACTAATCCCACTATTCTACAAAAAAAAAAGTGTGCTAGAAAAACTGCTACAAACACAATTTCCCAGTTGGTTTATGGTCCTAAACCTTTAATAGATAAATGTTGAAGAATTGTTCTTTCAAACAATATGAAAAACTCAAGATTGACTACAGTATAGGTTGACCCGTTTCACCTATTTTGAGTCATCACACAAAGTCAGCGTGTGTGACTTTTTGTTAGTTTTGTGATTTACAGTCACTTATATATAAAGAGAGATCTAGGCGAGATAAGGGAATAATCCTCCAACTTGAATTTGATTAGCAATTTCAGCTGATGAATGATACTTCAAACAGTATCCCACACACTTCTATCTCAAGGAGAAAACTGTGCACAAAAGATAGTTTGTGTAGCAGTGGTATAAACTAGAAATGTTGCTATGGCAACTGGTATGCCCCTGCTATGTCACATTATTTTGAAAGGGGTGATAATAACACCAACAAAGAGGCAGAGACCCCAAAAATGTGAACACATAATTAGAAAATGATACACAAGAGATCAGGTCTAGGGCAATTACCCTCTGGGCAGTTACCCCGGACCCTTCCCGTGGCCCTTATCCTAATCTTAATCCTGAACCTAACCCTAACCCTAACCCAAACTCTTAATCCTAAACCTAACCCTAATCTTTACTTTAATCTTACCACTAAACCAGTATTTAGCCGGGGAAATTGCCCTCTGGGGGTAATTGCCCGGATACGAAGAGATCAACCGAAAAACAGAGATATGACACAAAATCAATGAAAGAGAAGTACAGCTATGGAAGGTAAGGGGGGGGGGGCATCCCCGGCATGGCAACAACAAAAACAAGAAGAAGACTTACAACGTAATGGAATACAGTTTCCGATTAAACTGATGTGTAAAGTTTGAAAGTTGTACCACTGGATGGAGTGCAGAGTATAAGCTTCCAAAATGTCAAATGCATCCCACACTTCTCCTCATGAATCAAAACCAAAACGAAACGAGCAAGAACACATCTCCTGATGGTAAAAAAACAACAGCAATAAGAAGAAGGAAAAACTTTGTACCACTGTGGTTTACTATGAGGGTCAGTGATTAATTCACAGTTTTGATTGAGATGGGGTTTTCAGTTTCCAAATCTTTTAAGATGATCTTTTTTGAGATAATGAGAAACCTTTTATAAAATATGGAATAGCATATAATTCTAAGAGGAATTCAAAGTTTATTTTATGAAAATTGGTTTTGAAATGAATGGCTAAAGTATTCAAAATAAAGCAATCCTAATAAAAGGTGGGACCCATCTTTTATTAGGATTGCTTTGTTTTACTTTGTTTTTGGATGTCTCAGCCATTTTCAAACTGATTTTCATCAAATAAACTTTGAATTCCTCTAGAATCGTTTGCTCTTAGACATTTCATTAAGTGGTTTCTAAGTATCTCACAAAAAGTTAAAAGCAGAATCCTCATCTCAATCAATACTATACCATCCCTTTAAAAGGATATACTTAACCATGGCACAGGGCAAGGCGGTACGTGGGAAAAGATGTAAGGAAATATTGCTATTACGTAACCTTCCTGAGTACACATTGACAGTTATACAAAAAGGGAAAGAGCAAGGATACACCTTCCTGGGAAGAGGCAAAAGTACATTGTAGATCTGGGGCAGTACAATCTTTGTTTGTAAGGTAGAGATGTAAGTTTAACTCTTGGATTTGCTCTACACTAATCTGTGTGTATGTGTGCTCGCACCTCAGTGTACATGTATATTGTGTGTGTGTGCCTCTCTCTCTCTCTCTCTCTCTTCTGTGTGTTACATTAGTTCTGTGGGCTCTTTGACAAAAGGGTTCAAAGAATGCACTCATCCCAGCTCACTCTCCACTCTCGTTTTTGTAGGGATTAGCCTGAAACATGTTCAAGTCTGTGTGTGTGTGTGTCTGAAAATGTGTGAATGCCAGTGTGTGTGTGTGTGTTTTATATGCATACATACACCTAAGGAGGAGGGGGGAGGGGGTGGATCTCATTTTGTTTTCTAGAGTACAGCCCTTAACTTGTAGCCCCTGATATGAGACAGATTTAAAACCTCTAACCTCTGAAATATAAGGGAGGGGAAGAGCAACAACTTATTGTATTGCTGGAACTCCTGCCAAAGTCATTTAACTAGTGATTATATTATGCTGATGCACCATTGCATTGGTACTTGTATGAACCTGCATGAGCCTGAAAAAAGAAAAAAAAAATAGTGCTGGCACTTTTAGACAGTATCTTAATTGTTTTTTAATGTCACTCTACATTTAGGTTTGGTTTGTTTGTTTGTTTGTTTGTTTGTTTTTTATGTGTTTGTTTGTTTGTCTTGGGTTTTGTTTATTTTTTTATTGGGGGGTCTTTCATTGCAACTGATTGACAAATTGCCCATAATTAATGTTTTTTGTATTTTTTTTCTTTATGCTAGGACAATATTTGTCACTTAATAGCTGCAATCAGAGCAAACAGATATAAATTTTGTAAACATTTTCATATTTTACTTTTTTTGGTAACATTTCCTGAACCATAATTGATCTCCAATACATTTATGAGAGGATTTGTAGGACTGTTGTACACTGATTACAAATTACCTGTTGAGGGCGCAATACAGAGGTTTCCCGACTTCCTTGGCCTTGAGGTAGCATTGCTTCGTCTGAGTGAGTGAGGAAGAGATTGGCTTCTCACAGAAAACTGCCTTACCTACATGAAAACGATGATTGTAATAGACATGTTAATCCACATGCTGGGTTGAGTGGGATTAGCTCTGGTTATGAGGCTATCAGAATATCAAATGACAATCTAACTCTTTGAGAATGGACTGATTTTGCTACAACACGCATTTCCCATAGACACTTGCCCAAGTATACTCGGTGCTCATCCTCATCGGGTTAAGAAAAAGAAGCAAGCCAATAAATACACAAACACAATGAAACTGCTTAAAATATCCATCAGCTAGCTCCACCCTTGTGACACTTGACAATGTGAAGTCATTATTCAAACTGCATTTTTCCTTTTAAATCTGAGTGAGCTTTATCTTGATCCCTAATCATCATACAGAGCTCTGTAGTTGTTATTGTTGATGTCTAACCCCATTCCCCCCCCCCCCCCCCCCCCCCCGCAAAGAAGAAGAAGAAGAAGAAGACGAAAAAGATGCACATATCCACACACACAAGCAAACAGAATGTAACATGCGCACTCACTGGAAAGCTTCAATGACGAGCATGTCTTACAACAAATTAATGAATCTCCACACTAGCTGTCGTGTAGTCATGTCTACGTGTCTACTGCCAAGCAGACTGCACAACACCATTGATTGAGCACTCTAAAGTAGGGCTTCACTGGGGGCCCGTCTGCACCAGCCCCTTATTTGTTTCTGGTCCTTGATCTGATTGTTTCTGTATTAAAGTACGGTGAATATAAAGCAGAGAAGAAGCAGGACAACTCACCCGCCTTGAGTCCGGCAAGAATCAGACTCTCGTGAAGAAACGTTGGGACGCACACTACAATGGCTGCAGTCCTTGTGAGAAGACAACAAGACAGACAGAGACATGGGTGCAGGCAAAGGGGAGGGGAATATCCAGCTTTTGGCTTAAAGTGGTGGTACAGTATTGGTGGAGATGAGAATTAGGCTTTTAACTTTTTGCGAGATACCAAGAAAACACCTATAATATAGTACAGAGCATACCATTCTAAGAGGAATTCAAAGTTTATTTGATGAAAATCGGGTTTGGAATGACTGAAACATCCAAAAACAAAGTAAAACAAAGCGATTGTAATAAAGTGTGGGTCCCACACTTAATCAGAATCGCTCATTTTTGGATAACTCGGCCATTTCAAAACCAATTTTCATCAAATAAATGTTGAATTCCTAATAGAATTACATGCTCTTTCATATTTCATAAGAGGGTTCTCATTATCTCATCAAAAAAATGTTAGAAACCTTAAATTAGGTCTCAACCAAAACTGTACTATCCCTTCAAAGTGGTGGTGGGGGTAATAGGAGTTTGACCAAATGATGATGGGTCATGACAAGCAAAAAAAAAGAAAAAGAAAAGTCTCCCAATTTTTGGCTGCCCTTTCTCTCTCCAAATCTGCTCACAAGAAGAAAAAAAAAAATCAGGGGGGGGGGGATGGGGATAAATCACTTTAACCCTCCTCCCCCCCCCCCCCCCTTCCCCTGGAAGTGAGAATTATTACAGTTTTCAAAACTTCTATGATTTACAGGTAGGCCCCTACAGTATACATGTATGTATGTCCAGCAAGGGTAGGGGCATGATGTATCAAATAATCAAACTAGAGAAGCACTCTGAGAGCGCAGACCTCCGTCAAGTATGCAGCTCATTTCCACCACTGATCTTGTTATGTTCTTCCATAGAGATATCAGTGATTTCCACCCACACGTACTTACAGCATTGTGAGCTGAGAGTCGCCCGATTTCCCAATATAGAAGCCTTTGTACGTCATAAACCCTCAACTGCACGGCGCGCCTCGCCCTAGCCGAAACTAGAGTACGCACTTTAGTGCACGCATGCAAACCTCAAGTACGCACAGCCTGAACTCCCAAGTTCATTGACCCTAACTGCCAAAATATCAAAATCCTTAATAAATTCCCCCAAAATTCTCGCATCACTACCAAAAGTTAATCGTTTGTTACTCGTGTCATTCTCAACCTCTCCTGCAAGTTTCATCCCAATCCTTTAACTACTTTTTGAGTTATTTTGCACAAGGACAAACTAACGTACGAACTAACAAACAAACCAATGGTAACGAAAACATAACCTCCCCCCTTGGCGGAGGTAACAAGCAATATCAGTATCACTCCAGCAATATATTGTACAGAACAGGGACAAGAAATGGTATTGATAGTACAGACCCATATATTCCTACAACAACAAACATAAATTACAGGGCTGCCAACCTTGAGTGAGACTTTGGCGTGAGACACTGCAAGGGAGCGGAGCGAGCTCCTGGCTAGCGCCTGGCGGCCTGCTGTGCGGCCGTATGTACAACGTACACAGTCAGTGTACGTAAAGCGATGTAAATCACACGTCATAGCCATACATGTACTGTACTTTGCCAAAAGTAGAAGCTACGCTCACGTGGTATAGGTAGAAATCAATCGTAATCCAATAGCTCATCTTTGCGCGCGAACCGAAAAAGATTATTATTGGTTAAGCTTTACACCCGCGCAGGAAAATCACAAAATTTCGGGCTTGGGCATATCGATATTCAGAATATCAGAGAATTTAGAGAACTATTTATTTTTGTAGTCATGTACATTCCATTTTGGGGGTTTAGCGTGAGATTTCGTTTATCAGAGTGAGACAGTTAAAATTGGTTGAATTGCGTGAGTCTCACGCTCAATGCGTGAGAGTTGGCAGCCCTGAAATCAAGTGGATTGGTACTTACCAATACCTAATACCCCTTTCAGGCTTATTTTGGGGATTTCATATGGGATTTCATATGTACATGCACAATATAGTATGAAAAGTCCCACAGCCTTACAGGCAAAATCCCTGGTAAATTTTCAGGTGATTTTTCAGAAATTTAATCACTGTATCATCCAAGGGCCCTGTTTTATCAAAAGATAAAATCGATTTTAAGTTTCCTTACCACACAGGCTGCAATAGACTTACATTTGAAATAGACTATAAAATCAATTTTAACTCTTCATAAACAGGGCCCAGGTAAACTGCAGTGTTTGTAATAGGTCCCAGCCCTGTGGGTGCCAGATCTGCCCAAAACAAACTTGAAAGTACACTCCCTCAATAGTGCACTAATGTACAATTTGCATTTAATAATCAAATCATTTCTGATTTTATAGGAAAATATTTATGAGAAGTTCCCCATCTTTGGGGCTCTGGATTCCCTTGGGACCTTGAGGTCAGTGCCTTTTAGAGAAAAAGAGGAAAATGCTAAAATTGGCCCTCACTCTGGTCCCCCTACTCCCCTGCCCCCCCCCCCCCTCAAGAATTTGGTCACAACAGGGCCCTGTCTTATAAAGGTTTGTGATAGAAATCAATCACAAGTTTATTGAGAGCTGCAATGCAAGTTGCGATTGATTTAGGGACTTGTGATTGATTTGAAGTCTTTATAAGATGGGGCCCAGGAGAGCATCCCCGTATCTGACATGAACAAATTTGACACTGCAGGCATTCACAAATGTAAAAAACAAGGCTGCAAACTAACCCGTTTTTTTTTTTTCAACTGAACTGGCCTACATTATTTATCAGACCAGTAGGTACCCAGTTTTTCTATGTTTTTACTTGTCCATTCCTGGAAAAGTTACTGGTCTAACAGTGAATTTTACTGGTCTTGGACTGCCGGACCAGTGCCAGCATGCAGCGTTGCTTATAAATACCTAGCAGTTTATCTCTATCATTTCTTGTTTTATAGAAAGTGTTCAGTTTGGGGGTTCTCAGAACGATTGAATGAAAACACATCAGATAATTTGACAACACATCAGTCCACTCAAACTCACTCCTCATCATTCCAAACCGCCTCAACCCCACTGCTAGTCGCGACGCGGGTGTCAGAGAGATACAGCTCCTCGACGTAGCCGTTCGCGAGGTCCACGTTCTCCTCCACAATCCATCGAAGCTTCACCCTGGGATTCCTTGCCAGATTCCGGGCATGAATGAGGCCCGCTCGGCCGACACCAAAGAGAGCGACGCCAACTTTCTGTCGGCTGCCGTTAGTCGCTGTATTGTGGTTCACACTTTCCATCACTGTAGAATGCTACGTTCAGGATATTTTTAAACAAATGAACAAAAGAAGTATGCACATAATTTCATATTTAAGCTATCAATGTAAAACTGTCTTCCAAATCAGGTTATCAAAAAATGGCATGCTGAAAAGGAGAACCAGTGGATCTGGGGTCATCCCATGAGACCAGCACCCAATATACAGCCCATGACGACGCAAACACTACGCAAATAAGGCCTACAGAGTGACATTTGGAAAAAAACAGCCAGCAAGTTCGACATAACAACGCTGGGCTTAATTTGCCAGTTTCGTGGGCCTTGTTTGCTCCAGTGTCGAACTCATGGGCTGTTTGACTCATGGGCTGTATAACTCCTGTGATGTACACCTGTGGGTCCAGCAGTCACCTAAATATTTATGTACAAGTACTTGCCTAAGTAACAAAAGTTCAACTTCTTAGCATTCTTGCAGATTTCCACTTGTACAAAATGTACAGTATTTATTTTGTATCAAAGAACTTGGTATAGCAAGTTATGGGTGCTGGCACTTTGAACTGGAAACTGATCACCTTTGGAATGCTGTCGGCCAAGTTTGTGAAAATTTGTCATGGTGGTGTCATGAAGTATAAGCATGTTTTTCACTTTTTACAGGATGACCTGTATGATGTCTGAAGTAAATCACTTTCTTTGCAAGTCTTTTTCTCCTGAAGGTGAGCTGCAAAGTCAGTGCCCCTAGATGAGACTGATAAGGATTTCCAGAAGAATATGCAGGCTAATGTGATATCCACAGTACTATTTTGTGATCATTGCTTGTGACTGTACGTACATGTAGTACTGCCAAAATCACTTTTGTAATGCTTTAAAGTAACAATAGCTACAACTGAATCTACATTGTATGATATACAATTTTTTTTTTCTCTCTCTCTCTATATATATATAACATTTCAGATCATAATTCTCTGCCAGTGAATCACAGAAAACTGGGTATCAGGACTCATCATCTAATCTGCTTGTCTAAGTGCAAATTAAGTCACCCAGTCTCATTAATTCTGACCCCCACCTCCTTCTTAATCCCCACTGCAATACTAAGAATTAAGTCTCTGTATGTTACATATAACTACTCGAGGGCCACAAAATTTTCATAAGGGATTTTTGCATGTAGCCATGGGTAGCTATTATCACATGCTACAAACCTCATTGAGAGCATCACTTGTCTTTCGTATAATCAGAGGGGTAAGACGAAGGATGTCAATACTTAAAGGACAAGTTCACGTTCACAGACATGTGGATTGAGTAAATGCAGCAATATCAATAATGGAACACATCAGTGAAAGTTTGAGGAAAATCAGATAATCCGTTTAACAGTTATGAATTTTTGAGGTTTCTGCTTACATGTAGTCACTGCTGGATGAGACTACTACAGCTTGTGATGTCATGTGCGCAACGATATAAAGAAAATATGGAAAAATTCAAGGTATTTTCACTTTTCTCGCATAATAAAGGACACTTGCCTTTGCTCTTTCAGAAGGCAAGGGGGAATAATATTACTCTTTTCAAAAAGTAAAATTTTGTGAAATTCTCTTTATATTTTCCTTATATCGTTGTAGGCATATTAGTGACATCATTTTACTGTACTGTGAGTGTAGTACTAGTAGTTTTCTCATCCAGCAGTGACTGTGCAGATTCATTACTTTTGAACAGATTGTCAGATTTCCCCCAACTTTCACTGATGTGTTCTACTTATATTGCTGCATTCACTCAATCCACATGTTAATGAAGGTGAACTTTTCCTCTAACAATATCTCACTCAATCTGGGCTGATTGCCAGCTACAGTCCTTCAACTTGAAGTCACTGCAATTAACTAAATGTGGCCTTTGGCCCAGCTTCACAACACACTTGCTCTGTACTTCACCTCTTGAGCTGTTTACTTCACCTGTTGAAGACTCGTCTCAAAGTATACTCATGCAGGTGTCTATAACATATCGGCACTTGGGCGACAAGACCTCGTATCTGAAATTTTGGTGAAAATGACCTTTCTAGATTAATGGTCAGGTAATCAGTTAAGTGATGTCCTGTCCAAATCCTAGCTGTCTTAACCCAAAAATGAAGTCACCACGGCATGTCAGAGGGAAGGCTCTCCCATTCGATATAGTGCTTTGGCTGCCATGTTTTTTGCTCTCTTGAACATTTGACGTTTTGCAGATACGAGGTCTTGTCGCCCTAGCGACGATATGGGAAGCGCAGTAGTAGCAAAATCAGCCCTCCTCAATGTGTTAAATGAATACAAAGAGCCTCTATGCTTTACTTATTGGATAAGCCAGCATGTTCACTGCACAGCATTTACTGATTTCTTTTTACATGCATGTACCTATCATCACTGGGGTGACAAGACCTCATATCTACAAAATGTCAAATGTTCAGGAGAGCCAAAAAACATGCCGGTCAAAGCACTACAGTGAATGGGAAAGCCTATCCTTTGACATGTCGCGGTGGCTTCTCTTTTGGAGTAAGACACTTGGGATTTGGACTGGACCTCACTTAACCCATTATTTGACCATTAATTCAAAAAAGTAATTTTCACCAATATTTCAGATACAAGGTCTTTGTCATCCCAGCGACGCTATAGCTCCAAGTGTTTTATTCCCTCGCCTACACTGATGTCAAAGTCAAGTGTATTCTTTATCATATATAGGACCCCAATGCCAGCATGATACAACTGTATCCATCTTAAGTCAAACAAAGTAATCAGTGATATTAATAAAAGTCAGTACTTGCCAAGTTGAGTGACGTTCAGCTCCTGATTACTGCCCTGTGTACTACTGGGAATATTAATAGAGTACAAGTGATACAAGTGTCACCTCACAACAACTGATCAGCTTGTGCTGGTATTGTTCTTGTTTACAATCTACTGTCGGAAGTCCCATTCTAACAAAGGCCTCGGGACTGGTAGTTAATAGTTAGGCCCCTATATATTGACATTTCATTGTCCTAATATAAGGTAGTTAGTACCCTTTTTTTATTAGAATCACTTTATTTTACTTTGTTTTCTTTGTTTGTGGATGTCTGAGCCATTTCCAAGACTGATTTTCATTGATAAACTTTTAGAATGGTAGATATGCTCTGAGATATTATTTCATAAGTGGTTTCTTAGTATCTCGCAAGAAGTTAAAAGCCAAATCCTCCATTGTTAAATGAAAAATTATACACAATATAATATATAGAGCAGAATACAGTGTATATACAGGGCTGTGTACAGCTGTAGTTACAATGAAGTATCAGAGCAGTAAAATTATGGAAAAACTGGGGATACTACTGGTCCGACAGACGGGTCGGTCAACCAGTACTAGAAAAAAATGGGTTAGTTTGTGGCCCTGATACACAAGTACATTGTATCTACTGGTGCTTTAAGAAGTTTAACTCCTCTACATGTAAACTTCCTGTATCATTCGACTGGGAAGAAACATTCTTCAAATGTGAAACACCACTCCTATTCCTGTATTGACCAACAAGTATGTCTAATTCCGCAAAAAAAAAAAACTTCTCATTTATAATAATGACATTTGCTGGGTCAGTTTTTTCGCTTCGTTTGTTTTTCGTTATTCTGATTTTAGTGTTTCATTATTTCCCCATATTGAACTTCAAATTGCATCAATTATCATGAATTATATTATTACACCAGCTTACACTTACGTATTTCCATGACAGTTAATTGTCTATCAGTAGGTGTTTCGAAAACATTTTGTACATGAAATGTAAGATATATCACATTGAACAATTTAAAACACCTGTGAATTACTTTCGGGGACGCAAATTTAGGGTAAAAAAAGAATCCTTTTAACGCATTTGATGTGTCAATGTGAGAACCCCCCCCCCCCCCCCCCCCCCCCGGGGCGGATCTAGCTTTCTATAAAGGGTGGGGTTGGGGCGGTATGCGAGGGAGCGGAGCGAGCGAGGGGGGGGGGGGAGGGTGTGGGAGGGGGGTGTCCCCCCTCCCACAGTAGGGAGAATTTTTGAAAATCTGTGTGTGAAAATGGCGTTTTCTTGCATCTAAAACACCACTATTTTTGGTATAGAGGTCATTGCCATAAATAGAAAAAAATAAAATTACAAGTTTAAAAAAAAGATAAGATAAAAAAAAAAAATGGTCCCCGGATTTTTTTTTTTTTTTTTTTTTTTTTTTTTTTTTTTTTTTTTTGGGGGGGGGGGGTTGCAACCCCTCCAACCCCCCCTCTAGATCCGCTTCTGCCCCCCCCCTCCCCCCCCCCTCCCCCCCCCCCCCCCCCCCCCCCGGGGGAAAGAAAGATAAAACTTTTGAAGCCTTGCGTAAAAACAAATGGAGCGTGGTCCAAAACAAAACAAAACAAAACAAAAAAGAGAGAGAGAAAAAATGCTTGATCCTTCCCAGTCATATATCATGGGTTGGCGAATTGGGCGAACTCAAGCCCTCATTGCAATTGCTGAGTGAAGACACTAAACAGAATTACAAAAATATCTGAAAGACAAAGCAAGTTTGAAGGACAAGTTCACCTTCATTAACATAAGGATTGAGAAAATGTAGCGATATCAGTAGAACACAGCATTGAAAGTTTGAGGAAAATCGGACAATCCGTTCAAAAGTTATGAATTTTTGAAGTTTTTGTGCAGTCACCGCTGGATGAGAAGACTACTGCAGTGTATGATGTCACATGCGTACAACAATATAAGGAAAATATAAAGAGAACTTCACAAAATTTCATCTTTTGAAAAAAGTACACATTCCCTCGACTCATTACTGACATTAATATGGGTAATATTATTCCCATTGCCTTTAGAAAGAGGCAAGTCAAGTGCTCTTTTATTACGCGAAAAAAGTGAAAATATGTTGAATTTTCTTTACATTTTCTTTATATTGTTGTACTCATATGACATCACGAGCCTTAGTACAGTCTCCTCATCCAGCGGTTCCAAAACAAAAATTGTAAAGATTTATAGCTTTTGCATCGATTGTCCAATTTTCCTCAAACTTTCACTGATGTGTTCTACTAATATTGCTGTATTCTCTCAATCCTTATGTTTATGAAGGTGAACTTGTCCTTTAATAAAGTATGATTGTTGGTAATATCATGCCTGTGTATCATTGTTTTGATCCAAGCCATTATTGAGGGTGCAGAAGAGTGTGTGTGTGAAGAAAGAGTTTGCTTAAAGGGAAGGTAAACCCAAAAAGCAATGTGGATTGAGTGAAAGCAGCAACATTAGTAGAACACATCAGTGAAACTTTGAGGAAAATCGGACAATCGATGCAAAAGTTATGAATTTTTAAAGTTTTGGTGTTGGAACCGCTGGATGAGGAGACTACTAGAGGATATGACGTATGAGTGGACAACAATACAAAGAAAATATTTTGGAAATTCAACAAAAATTCACTTTTCTAGAATTATGAAAGAGCAATGGACCAACCTCTTTCAGAAAGCAGGGGGAATAATTGCTACCCCAAACATATGTCGATATCAAGTTGATGGAATTTGTAATTTTCATGAAAAATGGATTTTTGTAGAATTTTCTTTATATTTTCTTGGTATTGTTGTCCACTCATACGTCATAACCTCTAGTAGTCTCCTCGTCCAGCTGTTCCAACACCAAAACTTTAAAAATTCATAACTTTTGCATCGATTGTCCGATTTTCTTCAAACTTTCACTGATGTGTTCTACTAATGTTGCTGCTTTCACTCAATCAACATTGCTCTTGGGGTTTATCTTCCCTTTAATAGACGTGGAAATAAATAGGGCCTAAAATGAAATTTATTATCCACAACAATAATTGTCCGCATTCCACACACACACACACACACACACACACACCGCATTTTTACATGGTTGTTTATTCGATTTCAATGACGTACCCGAACAAAATATTCATCTTGAATATTAACAAAAATATATAAGAAAAATGGAATATATATGATGGTAATAATACAGTCAATGAAATCAATTGAAATAGATGTTTTTATGTTTCTGTTCTTGATGACAAAAAGAGCACAGGCTGTTTGCAACAAAACCAAATATTAAAATTTGATCTTTATCAAATACAATTGCACGTATGATAGCATAAATTGAAATTCTCTGTGGTTACTTAAAAGAGTTGTAAAACAAGATCTTTCAAAAATTGCTTTCATTTCATGTTCACTACCGGTATATTTAAAAATTACTTTGCCCATATTTCATCAGGAAAGTACAGTATATGGATTTTGAAAGTCACTAATAAATCATAAATGCATAAACGCGCGCACACACACACCCACACATGATGTTCACACACCGTGCCCGCCCACACACCGTCACACCATGATACACACATACATACACACTCACAGACAGACACACACTGAGACAAACATGTGTTGCTTATTCTGTTTATTGCTTAATTCTGTTTATTGCTTATTTTTAGCTTATTCCTTAGCTGTTTATTGCCGTTAGTAGCTGTTAAAAAAAGATTGTAATTCCTCATGTTCCAGTGAGTGATTATTCTGTTATTTCTCATTGTCCAGTGAGTGATTTGTGAGACATGAGGGCCTTGAAAACAAATATGTTCGCATCAGTTTGTCCCTCCCCTTTAAAAAAAAAACACAAAAACAAAAAACAACGAAAAGATGCAGGAACAAAAACAATATTAATCAGAATCGACAATGCAATTTGTTAACAGAATTTCTAATCACAGACTTCAATACCAAATTGAAACTTCAGAGTTCATTTTTTCGCGTCATGATTTTCTTTTTACTGGTTTTGTCAAAAATTAGAGTATGCATTCACCAATTATTACGACGTTAAATTTAATGCTCGAACAACTTTTAACGTTAGTACCTGTACTTTAGTCAATAAACGTTATTATCATCTATATAGGACGTTTTAGCGGCGCATTAAAAACGCGTATTGTAGTCCGCTCAATTTTTACCGTTCAATATACAGAGCATATTGAACGAAACGCATAGGCCAACGTATTGATTCCCCATAGGCTACCGTTGTTACTTGCCATTCAAGATCATACCATATTCAATTCTGTCTCGTCTATTGCGCGAGCGCTTGCTGAATGCGCAAACGCTTGCTACTAGTGCGCGTCGTTTTTTGTTACAATTCACAAGCGCGCAAGCATCTTGCTAGTTGTTTGTTTCATGTACGCAGTTTTAGAGGCTTATCCCCTTTTCAGCGCTGGGATGTGACTGCCGAGTCAACTTCAAAGACGAGTAGAAGCCGGGTAATTTTATGCAGTTTACAAATGCTTGCTCTACTTGATTGTATAGATGATAATCTGATAATAATTTTATTGGATGGCCTTGACTCATGGAATACCAGGGAATATTGCACTCGTTAGGGCCAATATTGCACTCATCTTCGATTCGTGCAATATTGGCCCTAACTCATGCAATAATCCCTGGTATCCCATTCATAGCCATCCGATATAATATAAGTGTATCTAGAAACACTCTATATGTTCATATAGATCTAGTGATTGTATGGAGCATTTGGCTTGCCATAGACGTTCGTGCGGTCATTTTTCAAACGAACCCTGCGAAGAAGTGGAGGAAACAACCAGAAAACAGGAGGAAACAGTGGAAGAGGTGAGTCAAAATGTTTACTGATTAATCCTGTATATATTTTTTCCAGATTGGTTTGAAAACCAAGCTGGAAAAAATAATAATAACCATTTTTATGCGGGGGGAACTGGGTCGAAGTTGCATTAACCGGACCGGTTGAAAACCAATGGTGTCTGTCTGAGAAGCGGAAAAACTGACCCAGCAAATGTCATTATTATAAATGAGAAGTTTTTCGCGGAATTAGGCATACTTGTCGGTCAAGCTTGAATCTAGCTGTAACTGTTAGAACACTCTTCTAGTTGTATTTGTCTAAGACCCTATGAATGATTTTCAAGGCAGGTTCGAGTGTACTGTACGAGATGAGATGGGGCTCACTTACTGACACTGTTTAGCTGTCCACTTGTACTGGAAAAAGGGGCTCGGCAGTAGATCACACGATGTGGTTGGTCGAGAGCTCACAGCTAGTTCAGTATGGGGCTCGCGAGCGAGGT
Organism: Diadema setosum; assembly: GCF_964275005.1. Taxonomy (NCBI): domain Eukaryota; kingdom Metazoa; phylum Echinodermata; class Echinoidea; order Diadematoida; family Diadematidae; genus Diadema; species Diadema setosum. Next base: position 11,772,298 of record NC_092699.1, read on the forward strand.
TGCGAGGAGGTAGCTAGCTGGTGCATGCATGCAGTTTAGTAGTAGCATGCAATGGAACAAAGTCGATTCTTGACATGCTCATTGATTTTGTTTACGGGGTGTGTGAGGGTGTTCTCATTTGTTTACAAGCGCGGTACTTTTAGCCTGATGTCCAGGCGCTCACATCCTACCGTCATTATTATCTTCGTTCACTGAATAACCTTTGTAGAACTTGTTTTTGTTTTTTGTTTTGCACTGCGGGGTCAAAAGATTCAATAAAATTAACTAAATTCACTGTAATCAGAAATAGTCGATCGAAGCACTTTGTCCTGTCGCTTCACATTCCCAAATTAAGCAGGACCTTGAACGTAAGCTACATGGGAAAAAGACGCTAAGCCCGTTTCACCTTGTGTCACCCGTGAACAGAAAGGCCTATAAATTACTGGAAATAACTGGATCAGACTGGTTTTATGCGACTGCAAAACTTTGTTCACTTCGTCATTCATCAATCCGTTGCAGGTTTCATAATAATGCACAGATGGATGTAGACAGAACTCATAACGTAGCCCAATTTGTTTTATTGAGACACTGAACTCAAGTATAAAAATCATGTCGGTTGAGTACTGTACGTCTTGGCCGAAAGATCGGTCTGTATCTGGTCATCGGGGAAATGTTCCGCGGAGACTGCGTCTGGACAGCGATAACGTCCAAAAAAAAAAAAAATAAATAAATAAATAGATGAATAAATAAATAAATAAATAAATAAATAAATAAATAAATAAATAAAATAAAGACTCCTGCGGACAGACGGATCTTTCTGTCTAATTAGTAGGGCCTACTGTCATGACTGTACAGTACTGGTTGAGGTGAGGATTCAGGTTTATAACATATAATATATGATATAATGAGAAACATTTATCTTAGGAATATGAAAGAACATGTAATTTTAAGAAGGATTTAACGTTTATTTGATGAAAATTTGTTTTCAAATGGCTGAGATATCCAAAAAGGTGATAATAATAAAAGGCGACAGGCCACGACTTTTATTAGGATCTCTTTGTTTCACCTTGTTTTCGGATATCCTCGGCCATTTCAAAACCGCTTTTCATCAAATAAACAGGTACTGTTGATACCCCTTATAGAATTGCATGCTCTTTGACATCTCATATTAGATCTCGCAAAACCTTAAAAGCTACCTCACCTCAAACAGAACTATAGGATGTACAGTCCCTTTAAGCTTATTTTTGTTTTGTTTTGCGAGATACACAATATGTTATACGTAGGTACCCGCTTAGAAACCATTTCATCAATGTAATGTTAGAGAGAATTCCATTTCCATTCTAAGAGGAATTCAATTAAAACTTTATCCGGATGAAAACGGGATTTGAAATGGCTGAGATAACCAAAAACAAAGTAAAACAAAGCAATGCTATAATGAAAGGTGGGTTCCACTTTTGAATATAAACAGGATAGCTCTGTTTGGGATATCTCGTTCATTTCAAAACCACCAGTTTTCATCAAATCAACTTTGAATTCCTTTTTTTTTTTTAGAATTATAATTTTCTTGTGTATTACATGACACCATAGGTTTCTTATCTAAAGAAAAAAAAAAATGAATTCGTAATCATCATCAAAAATGCTGGAATTCTGAGGCCCCATCTCAACCGAAACTGTACCACCCCTTAATTTAACTCGATCAAAGCCATGAAGTTTCAACGGAATTTTAACTCCATGATCAAACTATGCCTCCGATAAGAAAGAGTAAATCCACGAGTTCAACGGTAAATTTTGATCGAAATTGGAAGAAAAATAAGGAAGTTATGACATTTTGAAGTTCCGCTACTTTTTCAGGAAACAGTTCTTGGACGGTCAGTGTATGCGAATGGCAAAGTGAGTATGTTATATACCCTCACAACTTGACATTTTATACATAAAATTTTGAAATTTCAAATTTTTCATTTGAACACAATAATCATTATGCCCAATGCTCAAATCCTGATACAGTTAAACTCGCCTAAGTCGACATCGCATATGTCGAATAATCGCGCAAGTCGATAATTTTAAAAAGTCCCGATTTTTCCCCATTGACTTACGTGTATTAATTCACTCATAAGTCGAATTTTTTAAGTCGAATACTCGCTTAAGTCGATGAAATTCCAAGAACACTTTCACGGAAAAACCATTGAATTCACTGTGCCTAAGTCGAATAAGATTTTATTGTGTAATAAATCACTGTCAAAATCACGAGACGCCAGTTTTTGTTTACATACAGTATATACCAAAAGAAACTGCGTAAATAAACATTAACGTTTCATTAACGCAAGCGGTTTCACCTGAATCGTTAGTAACGCAAAATAACGATCGGGAAAATTAACGTTTGTAGCAACGATGAGTAACGATCCCTAACATTCGTTAACATTAACGATAGGTAACGCAAGAACTCACGCGAGATTTTGGTTTTTTGAACGAGACCTGGTGAAAGGACGACGTATAGCCCCTGCCGAGTGTAGCGATCTATGCCTTATATTTAGCGGAGTCTTTTCGCGAATCGAATCATGATTTCGCGAATGGTTAATTTGCGACCGAGGTCACCAAAAACGCACGCCGGGCCACCAAAAAAGCCGAATGTTTGCCTTCAGTTTTGGAAATGAAGCGGTAACAATCGGTTCCATAAGATGCTGAATAAATGTCAGATGTTTGCTCTTTTAATTTTGGAAATGAATAACGGTAATATTCGATTCCGTATAATACTAAAATAAATGTCGGATGTTTGCTTATACTTTTGGAATGTCAGAGATTTGATTTTGCGTTCGGAAATGAATAAGGATAAAAAAAAGTATCCGGAAGATGCTGAAATAAATGTCGAATGTTTGCTTTGACGTTCGGATATGAAAAATAATGATATTCAACTCCATACGATGATAAAATAAATGCCGAATGTTTACTTTTACGTTCGAAAGTAAATAACAATTACATTCAGCTCCGGAAGATGCTAAAGTAAATGTCGAATTATCCCTTTGACGTTCGGAAATGAATAACAATAATAATCAACTTCGTACGATGATGAAATAAATGTCGGATGTTTACTTTTACGTTCGAAAGTAAATAACATTAACATTCAGCTCCGGAAGATGCTAAAGTAAATGTCGAATTATCCCTTTGACGTTCGGAAATGAATAACAATAATAATCAACTTCGTACGACGATGAGATAAATGTCGGGTGTTTGCTTTTACTTTCGAAAGTAAATAGCAATAACATTCGGCTCCAGAAGGTTTTTACGTTCGGAAGTGAATAGCAGTAATATTCTTCTCCATACGATGCTAAATAACTGTCGGATGTTTGCTTTTAAATTTCGAAATGAATAACAGTAACATTTAGCTGCGTTTGATGGTAAAGTTAATGTTTGATATTTGCTTTAACGTTCGGAAATGAATAACAATAGTATTCAACTCCGTCCGATGATACAATGAATGTCTTATGTTTGCTTTTATGTTCGAAAGTAAATAGCAATAACATTCAGCTCCGGAAGATGCTAAAATAAATGTTGAATGTTTGCTTTGGCGTTCGGAAATGAATAACTATAGTATTCAACTCAGTACGATGATGAAATAATTGCCGAAAGTTCGCTTTTACGTTCGAAAGTAAATAGCATGTAACATTCGACTCCTGAAGATGCCAAAATAAATGTCAGATGATTCATTTCACTTTCGGAAGTGGACAGTAGTAACATTCGGCTCCTTACGATCATAAAATAAATGTCGGGTGTTTGCTTTTGAATTTGGAGATCGAATAACGGTAATATTCTGCTCTGTACGATGCTAAAATAAGTAACAGATTGTTTCTTTTACATTTGGAAATGATTAACGGTATCAATCGGCTCATTTAGATGATGAAATAAGCGGATGTTTGCTTTCACGTTCGGAAATGAATAAGGATGATATTCAGCTCCGTAAGATCCTAGAATGAATGTCGGTTGCTTGTTTTTACATTTGAAAATGATTAACGGCAACATTCGGCTCCGGAAGGTGTTAAAATACTTGTAAATGGTGGATGATTGCTTTTACAATCAGAAATAAATAACGGTAACTTTCGGACCGAACGTAGGACCGATTTAATTTTGCTTGTTTTTTTTTTTTTTTTTTTTTTTGTTCGGGCCACCAAAAAAATAAAACTCAATCATTTTTGGGGCCACCAAAATAAAAGTTATAGTGTGGAGCCCTGGCCTGCATCAATGTGGATAAAGTGTCTTGCTGAAGGGCAAATATCGGGCACACCGCTCCAGCTCTCGGCTCCAGAGTATAGACAACATACATGTACATTATACATATGTACGTGTGGTGTAACTTTAAGTCGATTTTTTTCGACTTACGTACAAGTCGAAACTCGCCTAAGTCGATGTGTTTTGCTCAGTCCCGAGAAGATCGACTTATGCGAGTTTAACTGTATATCTAACTGATCACTATTCTGAAGTAACGATCATGTTTTAGATTTCAATGATAGAAACATTGAATTTTCATCATTTTGTGTACACGATCAATGGAAAATTGTGAGGTAATGACATGGTCAGCTCAATCATTAATTTTGCATATTCATATCCACTGTACCAGAACTGTTTTACAGAAATAAGTAAAACTTTATAATTTCATAACTTCTTTTTCATTCGATTTCAGTAAATTTTTTACCGTTAAATTTGTCTGATTTCACTCTCTAAAAAAAATCTAGTGAAAATATTCACTCTTAAAGGAGTGAATACAAAACAGAGTGAATTTAGAGTGAAATTGGAGTGAAATTTGAGTGAACATGTTCATTTTCACTCATTTTGGAGTGACCTCAGGGATCACTCGAAGATTTTGGAGTTCTAAAGCGATAGTATGACACAAATAAGAAATAAGACGTTTATGTATAAGTTTTTCGAATAGATTGGAAAAGACAGATAAAATATAAATTGGTCTGTAATTTGATAAACTAGAAGTATCACCTTTCTCATAAGTTGGTATAACTTCATCATCTTTTAATGACGTGGGAAATACACCTTGTTTAAGAGATAGATTAAAGATACTGCACAGTGGTTTGGCAAGATTTTGAATAGATTGCTTTGAAACGTAAGAATCAATTTCATCACAGCCTGGACTCTTCTTGTTTTGAAATTTTAAAACAACATCAAGTAATATCTTTTGGCTTTAAAGAGGCAGAAGACTTTCTGAAACACAGGTAATCATTAAATTTTCTAGATGTATTCGGTATTCGCGTTCAGTCTCGTGCTGCTCTTTAAAGGACAAGTTCACCTTCATTAACATAAGGATTGAGAGAATAAAGCAATATTAGTAGAACACAGCATTGAAAGTTTGAGGAAAATCGGACAATCTGTTCAAAAGTTATGAATTTTTGAAGTTTTTGTGCAGTCACCGCTGGATGAGAAGGCTACTGCAGTGTATGATGTCACATGCGTACAACAATATAAGGAAAATATAAAGAGAATTTCACAAAATTTCATCTTTTGAAAAAAAAAATACACATTACCTTGACTCGTTACTGACATATGGGTAATATTATTCCCATTGCCTTTAGAAAGAGGCAAGTCAAGTGCTCTTTTATTATGCGAAAAAATGAAAATATGTTGAATTTTCTTTACATTTTCTTTATACCGTTGTACTCATATGACATCACGAGCCTTAGTAGTCTCCTCATCCAGCGGTTCCAACACAAAAATTTTAAAAATTCATAACTTTTGAACGGATTGTCCGATTTTCCTCAAACTTTCACTGATGTTTTCTACTAATATTGCTGCATTCTCTCAATCCTTATGTTTATGAAGGTGGACTTGTCCTTTCATAAGTCTCCTGCCGCTTGTACGAAGCTTTCATGCGAATAATCCTTTATTTGGTATAGAAGCCTACACATACAGTGCTGGCGTTTTCTAGCTCTTAGTGACGATCTCATGGATGACGATGTCGTAACAAAGGGGGGAAGTGATGTGTACGTGAATCATCAGGGAGGTGGGTCCCACCCGTAAAGCTGTAGAGTTATTATGGTCCCACCTCCCTGGTATCATCAATGCTTTCACAGGTCACATCTTTATAACGCCATCTACGTTGTCTTACTGTTAATCTTAACAGCTCTTTACAATTGCGGATGATGTGACCGTACTACTATTGCGAAAAACATCGTTTTCGTGATTGTGATTGTGGTGCAAGTCGCATTGAATTTTGTGTGAAGTTCCCTTTGAAAGTGCATTGAATACAAATTAGGTGCCAATGCTTAAATTCCTCAGCAAAGAAGTCACTTACATCATACATCAAACGTGTGATATCATTGGAACCATTATCCATTACTTTCATTATGAATGTTATCATCGAAATTTGAATCCGAAGGAGTCGCGTATGGTTTTTTGTATTATTTCATTTCATCTTATTTCATTTCATTCAATTCATTATCATTAAGACATGCGCATTTCCACTCTTTTATGAGAGTTTAAGCCTCAAATTCATGGTGAAAAAAAAAAAAAAAAAACTCTGAAGGGAAATGAAGACTATAGTACGGTTGGGTTCCTAAACCCACTTCGTACGAAATCATGACGTGCACGTGTAGGCCCTATCACAACTTGCTGTGGTACGGTTGTCTTCTGAAGCTATGCAAGTCTTGGAATATGTTCTGTTATTGGTTCAAAAGAATATCCTCTAAAGAGACTAGGAAGATGCATTCCTTTATCATAAAGATTGAGGTATAATACAATTTGAAGGAGGTGATTATACGAGAGTTTCAGTCTCTTTCTTACATGGTATTAATATTGTATACATAATCATTATTGTGTTAACTTGTGATCACTTATTTCGTTTTGGGTTTATTTAGAATGGATGGTGGTGTAGCCAGAGACGAATAAAGGCAGGACTACAAGTTGCATCACTGATCAGCGAGATACGTGACCGATAGCAAAGAGTGTCGAAGTATCTATGTTGCAGCCGCTTGGTATTGGTAGCGGTGATAGTATATACTAGTAGAACCTATACAGTAAACATTGGTGATAACAGTTATTAGTTTCAATATTAGTGTTAGTGAACAAGTGTTATTCTACAAGCAGTAGCTGTGTTTATTCGTGTGAGCTGGTGGTAATTACCCATCAAGTTCGCTCTGGGTTCGGCGCCCGTTCGAAGGAATATTTAATATTCTGGCGGTTTCCAGGATCTGTTCATCCTAGGCTGCAGTTGAGCTTTGACAGTAAAAATGAAACAAAACAAAAAAACTCAGAAAAAACAACAACAACACTGACTCTCGTTTCTCATCTATTATGATGGAATGTGATATGCCTTTGTGATGCAAATTTACTTCCCTTTTTCTTGAATTTTGCGTTTCGTCAGGCGTCATTAAGGTTCCATCGAGATCGTGCTCGTATTTTGGGGATTCCTTTCTTCGTGGACATTCGTCACGTGTTATCACCTATTTTTTCATTGTAATTTTCTGTATTTCTTTTTTTTTTTCTTCCGCTAAGATTTGTAAGATTCGGGTTAAGGGTCTTCGTTTATCATGATAATGTTACTTGGTCTCAAATATTCCAGACGCTGAACTAATTTGCGTGAGACGAAGAGAAATAATAATGAGTTTTATCGGATACATGGGAAATTGTTGCGTCGTCATGGAAACTGGTAACTCTGTATTGGCTCCACTTGGATAATTCTCCTGATAGACGTTGACAACGTGTTTACATTTCATTTCTCAAGACGGCAGAACATAAAACGTAATCATCATGATGACGCTACGCAGTTATGATGGCTTATGAAGGTTTATCAAAACAAAATAACACTTATAGTGGTACGCGTAGAAATGTCAAGTTTTCAAGCAGAAAAAAAACAAAAACTTGCTCTTCCAAAGTTGACTTTGTAACAATGGAAAATATCATAGCATAACATAATAGCATCTTACAAAACAGACAAAGACAAATTAAATCACTTCATGGGGATAAACTGTTGTAACAAAGCAAAGCAAATAATATCTAATGTTTTATTTCGATGGATATATCCTGTAGTGAATGTACCAGGTCACTTCATATCAGCAACCGAAGAGGGCGTCTAATTCCGATACGGAATTCTACTCACTGATCTCCAGAGCTCAGTGATGTTTTCGACAAGGTCATCTCAAAGTCAAAGTCAGGTTAAAGTCATTGTAAAGTCATAATCGATTCACGTCAAGTCAAGTCAAGTCAAGTCATTAATTGAACAAATTGATACAAAACACACCATAGCCTATAGTGAGACTGGAAAATGTACAGTAATGTGATCCGGCCCTTTTTCTTCATGTCATAAGCTGAAATAAAACTCTCCCCGTTTGTGCCAAGAGGCAGTTTTCTCCACCAGCGCGTATAAATGGACCGACAGCAATATCACATCAGGGAAACATGGTGTAAGAATCATGTGTTGCTCGGTCATGGACAGATATAGTTTAGAGAGATTGATATTTATTTTGGCGTGCAGCGTTTCGGGGAGAGACGGGGTCGGTCGGGCAAGGGGGTGCATCTCACCCCGGGGCGAGCGGGGAGGAAGCCTCTTCGAAAACCCTCACGTGCGCAGCGGGAATCCCGGACGTGATGACGGTATGCGGTTACAACGAATGTCTAAGCCAATCTGGTGATGGTAGACGCTGTGGAATTCTGTCAGGTATAGATTTATTATCAATACTAATATGAAATCTTGTATGTGTAAGGGTGTGTGTGTGTGTGTGTGTGTGTGTGTGTTCTTTATCCCTTTTTATATAAAATTCTTTCTTTTTCTTTCGTGATTATAATTATATTGACAACGTGGAATATTATGTTGTCATGATGAAATTTTTATTATGTTGCAATTAACTAATTTGTATATTATTGTTCATTATGAAAAGCAAGAAAAATAAAAGATTGACAAAAACAAAAGGTGTGTGTGCGTATGTAAGTGTTTGCGTATGTGTGTCTGGATGTGCAAGATGGACACACACACACACACACACACACAGATAAAGTGCGAGAAAGAATATTAAAGAAAGAGGTCGTCGGTTTCCAAATCTATGAAATTCCCGTTGTAATCACTTCGGAAGTGTAAAGAGAATTACCATAGGCCCATATGCCGTTTGAGTTTGGCAACCGTTTGCGTACTTGTGTCCCCCCCCCCCCCCATCTATACCATAATGATCAAAATACCAACTACGATTGCCAGGCAAAACTACCTTATATGGGTAATAATAGATATTACTGTTTGGGTTTTTTTTTCTGTTTATCTGGAAATTGATATCAATATTACGAATACGAAAAAGACGACGTACGTCTAGAAACCTTGTTGTGTGGGTTGAGAATCTGCACACAAACACAAACACACAAAGTCAAGAAATCCCATGTCAGAATATCCACGCCATGACTTCAAATGATAATAACCACACTCTGAGTGAAAAGAAAAAGGTCAACTCAATACAACTGTTGGCAAAAAATCATAAAGAAATGAAATTTTAGGCCAACGACATGGTGAAAATGTGACATCTTTATTTTCCCGGAACACGTTCGAGACAGCAAGGCAGGCGAGAGCAGCATTACAAAACGTGACGAGCGTTTTAGGGGGAGATAGAATTTCCACCGTTGGCATTGGCACTGCTGTCCGAACATTCTTTTTTTTTTCTTTTTTCTTTTATATTTTGCCATTTATGAGCCCTGGCCTCGGAAATCTCTCCCTCTTCCTCCCCCTCCCCCCCCCCCCTCTTTCTATCTCTCTCTCTCTCTCTCTCTCTCTCTCTTGAAAGACATTCTCTAGAATGTATGGGCTCTATAAACTATATTAATATTTTTCATATACAGTGTATTAGGTGGATTTTATATCATGTTTTATATCACACACATTTCATAAAACACACAAACATTTAGTGGAACACTCTTTTTCGTCGTTATGATTACTTTTTTTTTTTACCATGACAAAGTGTGCATTGTTTCCTTTTTTGTTATGATGTCATTCGTGCATATACTTTATGTTGTGTTCGATGAATAATAATTGTCCGTATCAGATTAATGACAATCAAATTGACAACTTGTACCGCTTTGGATCATGTTTTTTGGTTTTTTTTTTTTCTTTGATGGAAATAACAAAAAAACTATTGAATTGAAATTAGATTTTTTTTTTTAAATGTGGGATGAGGATGCGGGTTTTTCTTTTTCTGTCAAGTCACAAATAAAATGTATTCGATGCCTTCTATGTTAGTGTATAGTACAGTCGACTGTCTTCACCATAATTACTCGTAGACTCTTCTCTCCGAGTCAGGTTGACTCTTCTCCCCGAGTCAGGTTGACTTTTCTCCCCGAGTCAGGTTGACTCTTCTCCCCGAGTCAGGTTGACTTTTCTCCCCGAGTCAGGTTGACTCTTCTCTCCGAGTCAGGTTGACTCTCATGGCATGCATGGTGTCGGAAGCTGGATCCTTGAACCGACGGATTCGGTATCCCAGTTGGCAAGAAAAAAAAAGAATGATACGGAAAATGTCAGTTAATATCTAACATTATTATCTAACAACAACTAACAACAACTTTCTCATCACATTCGTATCGAAATGATTATCCTACAGCACTCCGGCCGTCCCCTCCCCATTTCTAAAGACTGGAAGAGTCTGCGAATTGAACCTTCCATAGCTGTATCTACGTAGATAGAAGATTGAACGGGCGGTGTCAGAGGGAAACCACAAGCCGCGGTCAAATTGGCTATTATTGAAGGAGTTTTAATGAACTAAAACTTTACAGTTGTCATCATAAACAGAGAAAGTAAAGTGAACATTGGCACCGTTCACCATCACAATAGTTGAGGATAACTCTTTCAGCGTTGATGTCCATCGCCTTTATACAATAAGTCATTATTTGGGTTTGTGCATGAAATTACGCAATCACACATACACACAAACAGAGAGCACACACTTACACACATACGTTATGCACATACACATAGACATATCACAATATACAGTACATACATTCTATAATGCAGCAAGTAATGTGATCGAAATTTCTGCCTCTCGCCCTCTGGTACATACCTCTAAAATTTCCAAAATCTGCCCGTAATTCATCCAGTAAGTGATTTAATCCTGGTTATGTAACCTTTTACATTGAGCGAACAAGAGAATGCACAGCGATATTCCTTTGTAGGATATGAGGTTAAAATAACTGATTCGACATTTTAGTCTTGGAAGAATCTCATTCCGGATAATCTGTATGAAAAGTCAGTAAAATTCATCGCTTCGAAAGAAAGTTGGAGCCAAATTAAGCCTCACTCCATTTCGATGCTCCAAAATTCTGTTAGATAAACAATATCAGGTGCGAAAAGTTATAAAAACAAACAAACAAAGAAATAGTCATGCAATAAAGCTCCACCACCTTGAAGATCACGTTGAGTCGAACTGGGGCAGGAGCATTTCGCTTACGATGCGGACATTCATATAGGGCGAGAGATAAAATAGAATTAAATTGAAAGAAAAATGGAAAGCAAACAGCGAGTTTTACCCAATTGACGTGACTGGGTGATCTTAAGTGCGCCTAACCACGCGCTCTGTAGGAGTTTGACGTTTCCCGGCGGGAATCGGGAATTCTCACGGAGACCAATCAAAAAGTCATTAACACGTTTTCCGTGAAGAATAAACACAGGCAGTGATCTCGCGGACTGAGCACTTAGTACAGAAAAACTGTCAAACACACGAAACGTCTTGTTTGATATAATCTGAAGACCCTCCGGTGTAATGCAACACCCAAGAGGTGACTGCAGGCACAATTTGAACGCAACGGGAATCATTACTCAAACATACAAACAGCAGCCCAACATACTAGTCAGGTACTATGTCATACCAGGGAGGTGAGAGTCTCACCTCCCTGGTCATACGCATTCTTGAAAAATAATTCAAGGAATTCATGTTGTTTGCTCACCTGCTTTTAACTGATCTTCAGTGGTAGTCCGTAGGGGATGGCTAGTAACTGATCAGTGAGAATCAGTGGGAATGCTGGGGGATGATTGTTCCAATCCTTGTCGGATTCATTTAAGAGTACATTATACAGTATGTATATATATTATTGTGTGAAAATGTTATTTGCTTCAGAATGGTCTCGTATTCAAGTAATATGCAGTTCAATGTTTCCAGGTTAGCATGCCTGTACAGTGTCGGGGCCAGGGGCGATCGTTAACGGCCCACCGATTCCCACTGATCAGTTACTAGCCATCCCCTTTAATCCCCTGGTCTGAGAGAACATGAATCTCCCCAAAGTTACCCACACCAACCTTTTTGAAGTATTTTGCGATTGCTTACGTCTCTGCTTGTTTTGATGGTGATAATGATAATAATGACTTATCCAGGTTAACCTCTTCAGTGTTGTCACTGCTCTATACCAGAGGGCCCTGCCATCATTACTACCCCAGCGTTGTCAGGTATCCATTTCTACACCTGGGTCGAGAGCACTGGTCTAGTGGGACACAGTGGGTAAAAACATCTTGTCCAAGGACGTAAGCACTGGGCCGGAATCGAATTCGGGTCCCCCGATTGGGAGTCGGGAGTCTTATCCTCTATGCCACAGCGCCCTCACGTGCTTTTGAAGTCGAATCAAAGTTACACATGGATACATACTAGTATTTTATTCTTTTTTTTCTCTTTTTTTTTTACCCTCTGAGTGCCAGGGACTTTGTACGGTGTGTACAACGCTATGGGGTTTTCTGTGCCAATCGACATTTAAGCAAACAGGAGTGTTAAATGTACCTGAGTTTCCGTCAAAACATGTACGAGTGTCTCCCCGAGGGTAGCCGCTGTGGGTCTATTTTTAACCAAACCTCGCCCAGTCTTTTCCCTTCGGTTCTCCAAGGAAAAGCAGTAAAATGTTTTCAAGAACCACTTTCAATACATTGTGGGGCAGAATCATTCAAATGAAAGAAACGCAAAAGGAGTCACTTCCATTTTTGTAGATTTAGTATCCGGACGTGGCGAACATCTCGTAAACGTCAGGGGTGGAAAAACTCACTTTCCTTGTCCTCGCAAGAATTATGTAAGTTTCATCTTTGTCTGGTAAGGATCGTGTTCGCTGGCTCCTTTCCCATTAACTGTTAAATTAGCATAAACATTACCCTTAGCCTACATTGATCATGTACAGAGTAAGTACCGACGGTACATCGGGCAGGGTATCTCTCCATCTTTTACCGTCGACCCTTGCGGCAACAGAACTCGTAATCAGTTGCATGGGATGCATATAGGACAAACTTCACAGCCTCAAAGGCAGGCTACAGACGGAGCCATTAGGGGCTGGCGTATACGTGTATACATTGTCCTTCTGAATGAAAAGCACCATAGACTGTACTCAAGAACAGCAATCTCCATTATCTAAATTAATCTTCATAATGTTTGTGATAATACTTCCTATTAAAGATATTTTTAGCATGGGATGGCGAGAGGGAGAGAAATGGTGATAGGTGCATGAGAGAAGAGAGTGAGGGGTAGAGAGAGATTCTTGCCACGATGCCAGTTTAACTGTTTTCTTTGTATTTTTCTCCTTTAAAGGGACTGTACAGTACTGGTTGAGGTGGGGATTCATGTTTTGAACATTCCTAAGTGAGATAATGAAAAGCCTCCTATGAAATATGAAAGAGCATGTAATTTTAAGAAGGATTCAACATTATTTGATGAAAATTGGTTTTCAAATCGCTGAGATATCAAAAAAAAGTGATAATAATAAAAGGCGACAGGCCACGCTTTTATTAGGATCTCTTTGTTTCACCTTGTTTTTGGATATCTCAGCTTCAAAACCGATTTTCGTCAAATAAACTTTTGATACCCCTCAGAATTGCATGCTCTTTGACATCTTATAGAGTGGTTTATCTCGCAAAACGTTAAAAGCTAAAACAATCCTCACCTCGACCAGAACTGTACACACCCTTTGATACAAGACACCAGAAACAGCGAGTTTCTGTTTCGTCCGTGGTTCTTATATTTTTTCTCTTTTTTCCCCAGTCTGTGTTGCCCTCAGGGGATGAGGTGGTGGGTGACTTGGACAAACATGATATCAGAAACAAATAGCACCACAGGATAACATTGGTGATACTCGAGTAGGGACCTTTATGCTAGTCGTTGTGGAGAAGTTTTGAAGCTAATTTCGCCGGCACCCCACCTCCACTTCATCCGTTTCTGACCCGTTTATTGAGAAGTTTTGTCCATCGTCAAAACTCTTTCGGGAGAGAAATAATGGGAGTGGTCCGTGCTGTTTTTACGAATCAGAGGTGACCCCTGATTGTCAGTCATCATGATTCTAAACTATAGTAGAGTATGTCCGTTACTTTTTTTTTTTTACTTTACTAGGTCACAAGGTATAAATTTTACTCAAAATGAAACAGATGGATGAGGAATTTTGCCCTAGAAACTGTACACACTTTTTAAAAAGTTTACTTCTAAACGCTCTATTTTTTTCATTGCATCTTACCGACAAATTACCCTACATTGACGTAAAAAACGTCTCGACGGAAGAATTTCATGAATATGAATAATAACGCAGTACCCGCTCTATTTTCGATAGTTAGATGAAAGAACAAAAAATAAGTTAGGAATTCATTGTAGCATCATGCACTTGTCCCTACCCTGCCCCTCCTCTCCTCCGCCTCCCCCTACATCCTTCACCTGTCATTTATTGGCGGGAGTTTAGTCTACCCACCACGTTCCAACAAGCAGCCGAATTTTTATCGCCCTCTGTTCGACGTCACTTCGTGGATGTCATCGCCCCTCCCGCGGCGACAATCAAACTTTCCGACCTCAGAGGGAGCCGCTCTTGACCCGAAATGGCGTGCGCCCGAAGGTCAAGACCGTGAACGACAGCATTAACGACTTAGTTTCCTGTGGCGACACAATCTTTCTGCTGTTGCTGTTGACTTTCCAGCCATGTGATAATATTCGTTGTAATTGAATACAAGTTCTATTTTCAATTCCACTTCCGTTCTTCAACTGATTTATGGCAATATCCATGTCTCATTTTTGTTTCTCTTGTATTCATTTTAAGCCGACATTTCTACATCATTTCTGTTATTTTACAAGACTTTCATTATGTAGCAATAAATTGTAATTCCCACCATTGCAAATTTGGGAGCATATTCAATTTTGTTGTTATTGCTATTGTGAGCGATTCCGGTAATAAAGGGCAGAGTTGGCCACTGACAGTAATAGAAATAGTAGCAGTGGTCGTAGTACTATAGTATAGCAATAGTAGTAGTAGCAGCAGCATGCAGTAGTAGCAATAGTATAGTAGCAGTAGTAGTAGTAGTAGAAGGAGGAGGAGGAAAAGTCAGAATAGATCTCTTAAAAGTAATGGTACAAGTTGAAGGGGTTACTAGTAGTGATAGTAGTAGCCGGTAGATGTGGTAATATTTCATGCATTTGGGTTTGTTTTTGTTTTTGTTTTGTTTTGTGTTTTCCTCGAGAGCGACCACATCTGGTGGCCACATGCCCGAGTGATGGCGTCCCTCCGACCCGAAACTCATCATGAATGTGACCCGGAGTGAACTCATTTTCTCTCAGACCGATCTACTGTCCAGCGATGACGATTCTTATGTTATCATTTGCCCCGTTGGGTATTGATTGTCAGGAACGGTGGAGATGGGAAATCTAAATTTTAATCTCCCCCCCCCCCCCCATGAAATAAAAATAAATGTGACAGTTCTCCTGTACGTGTCCCCCAGTATGACCCCACAATTCTTCCTATATACTCAATATACTTTATCAGCGAAATAAAAGTGTAGTCAAATTTAGAAAATACTATTTATACCATTCCTGCTACTATTACATCTACAATACTACTTTTGGTACTGATCATGATCATAAAAATCATAATGATGATAATACTATAAACAAAGTATGACTATAATCGAAATGATGGCAATGATAGTCAATACTATACTTGTTATAGGGAGGGACGTAAGCGTGTAAATATCAAAGAAATTTTTCCCAAGAGAAGGAACGCTAAAAAAGAAAGAAATTGTAACACACACACACACACACGGAAAAACTGTTTGACAATAATCAACTGAAGTGCTGTCATGATATATTGCCACTCAACTTCCAAGCTGCTGTAGTATTATTATAATCTCTTGATTTTTCTGCCTGAATTTAAAGGAGACTCAAAACTTCTTTTCAGCATCTGTTTGAAACTTTGCTTCTTCTTCTTTTTTTTTTCACCGAAGCTTGAGCTATTTCAAACACAGACTGTATGATATGAGATAGGGATCTACAGGAGAAGCCATTAAAACCCATGGGCCCACAGCTGCCCCACTTTCGCAAAACATGTTTACCTTTCTCATCAGCAAGCCCATGCCATAACATTCATTTCCTCAAATTTCCTTACATCATCCGCTCAATTCTGTGCCGTTTTCACCATGACGGTCCTTAGAGGTCTAAAGAGCAATTCTACTTCATGTTGATAAAATTGGCAAATGTAAATAAAAACAATAACAAAGGAACCAAGATACAAAAATAACAAAGCAACCCAAAACAAAACAAACCATCAATATCAACAAGTCATCAATATCGGAAATAAAGCAACAATGTCATGAATTTTACAGTTTCACATACTGATTTATCAAAGTCAATATGAACACGAAATGTGCACCTGGTTTGATATTTGTTGTTGTTTTATGTGTTAAAAAGTCAATATTAGGCCTACATAATGTGGAGTTTAACCCCATGACAGCGATGTAAAGGCTGCTATGCGGTTTCTTTTGACCCGACTTTGACTCGACTCTCAAAATCTGACTCGCAAAAACAAGACGAGTTTAAGCGAACACGAAAATCGATAGCACCATAGGCATCAATATAGTAAATTATAATAGAGAATAGGGAGAATTCCACATGCTTATATTTTTGAAGCATAATTATTAACAAAGTTATACACAAATCTAAAACATGCGATATGAGAGAGCACTTGACTTACCTTCTTCAGAAAGCGGGGGGGGGGGGGTGGAGAGAAATAGCACCCTTCATATTATGTCAATTCAATTCAAATCAATTTATTTAGTTTCATTCTTTTTTTCCAACAAAACATAACACGGAATTATCAGGATATCTGTGCAAAGGACGTAATGATAGTTAACAAATAAAGATATAGGCCTACATGCATGTATTATACCGGCAAAATACAAAGGTTATGTTTAGAGTGGAAATTTGTGGAATTCTCTTTAGTATAATTATGTCCATATTTTGACCCACTCCTGTGACGTCATGAATTGCTATAGCCTTCTCATTCAGTGATACCATGGTATCTCTGAATCACTGAACTAAATCTTCATGACCATTCAAACTTCTTAGATGTGTCCTTCTAATAATATATGCACTCACTGGATTTAAGCATGTTTGGGGTAGACCCCCTTTACATCTTTGATCCTGCAGTGTATATGAGAAAGTGTGAAAAGGCGGATATTTTTACCAATGAAAAGCTTCAGCTTTGAAATATCAATGGGGGATTTGTCATCGAGATGAATTCACAGTCTGTACCTGTCTTTTCTGCAGACAAACCTATTGTTATTTCTAGGTGACGCTGAATAAAAAGAGAAACAAAACAAACGGAATGAGTCATTTCACAGTGGGCCGATACCTTTTGAACTTAAGAACTGCAAGCAATGAAACAACATTGCGCTGTCCCCTTCAAAGGAATATTCAAACTTCGGCAAAGACACTTCGCAAAGATTAGCATTGGCAGCTATGAAGTGTTCTCTTGCATGTCATATGTCGACAAGTTTTTAAGACAAGCCTCTTAATCATTCTTTATAATGTTGTGTGTGTTACCAGAAATAATAAGTTAGGTCAGAGTCCTCTTCGGAACCATTTTTATTTAAGACTTAAAAAAAATATATATATGTTTAAAATATGATACCATGTAGGCATATAACAAAAAAAATGGCGTATGGACAATTTATGGACGCATTCTTTGAGCAATGTTGTAAGCCTGTGTTTTTCTTGTTTTAATATTTTAATGTTATTATCATTACTTCTTCTTTTTTTAGACGCATGAATATTTGTCTCTTTCATGCGACGTCGCACGTGACAAAGGTTTCCTGCGATGGAAGTGGATGACACGCGGCTCTACGAACTCCGTATGATACTCGCCAGCGCAGCAGAGGTAGCACTTTGCGGGCGTGTTGCCAGTCGGGACGCCGGAGCTTCGGCTGCCTCCTCTCATCCCGCCAGGGGTCGCGTGGAGGGGGCGAGCCGTGTCACTTGGGAGCGCCTTGGGGAATATTTTGTCTGGAAATGAAGTGAAATGACTGTCTTGATGTTGGTGGCCAGTTAAGGTATATCTGCCACCTTCCTAGCGCCACCGGAGACGATGACAAACAACAACATTTCTTGAAGGAATTCAGAAGGAGAGAGAGAGAGAGAAAAGAAAAAAATGTTTTTGTGTAGAGACGAACAACATTCGTTTTACTATTCGTCCAACGTCGTCAGAAGAAAAAGATATATCGGGCATGCATACATTCAGAAAGGGGTGGTAGTTTGGGTTGAGATGGGGGATTTAGATTTTAACTTTTTGTGAGATAACGAGAAACCACTTATGATATATCAAAAAGCATACGATTCTAAGAGGAATTCAAAGTCATAGTGAAAACTTTTGACTAGATTTGGACAAAAAGTCCATGCGTGTCCGCTCCGTTCACCGCTCCTCTTTGTTTACTTTACTATACGCCCGACTGGCCACGGGCTCCTCGTAAGGGCGAGACGGGATTGCTCCATTGTTGGAAATAGGGGTAACCGTATCATCACATGCAGCGCACCTTTGTCACCCGTCTCTCCCGTAGACCATACGAGCACACACACACACACACACACACACACATATTCCACATATATGTAAAATATGATAAAACACGTACGTAAAGTTGAAGTTTGATGCTACAAAAGTACACATTCTTACCGGTTACCAATGCACACTGATGATAAATAAAGTACATAGTTTTGTACGTGTGGGACTATACGCAGCTAAGCGTTTACGCTACTTTCCCACTGCAGAACAAAACGATTTCGGGATTTTATTTCACCAGTTAACTATACTATCCCTCATAAATGACAAAATTTTGTCGTTATAAGAACCATGAAATCATATATCTTATCTTCATTGTCATAAATATTCTGCTAAAGAAAGAAACTGGACACAAATCCGTCGATTCACCGAGTCGAATCTGGTTATCGTCAGCCTCTTTGCGCGGGAATGCCCAAGAGTTACTACTCCCCCGAACTGCGAATGGAATAGTCGCATTACGTCATGGGCGGTTTTCCTCCATTTGGAGGCATTTTACATTTTATGCAAAACTTTTCAGGACAAAAGTGCAACGAGATCTTTTGACCAATCGCAATGAGTTTTACATGGTGGTCAAGCTTAGTATATGCTCTTTCTAAAACCGTTCGCCCCAAGTCGATACGTGCCTGCATTCTCGAGTTATGGCCTTTGGCGTGTGGCAGGTGCACGTGAACTTGCTGGATTTGGAATCATTTCCCATAGACTCTTGCCTTAAAAAGTGAATGCGTAACAACTTTGAAACAAAAAGTGCAATATGACTATTGCCCCTGTCATAAACTTTTGAATGTCATCACATAGCAGACAATTTCCGCTTTCAAATGATACTCGCCCCAAGTGAAAAAGTTAACTGGAACAAAGAGATTTTATTAGAAAAGCGAGACATTGTCATATTTTGCCCTTGCAAATTACGTGTTATAGCGACGTACGCGTATGCACACGCGCGGAAAGGTAGCAAATGTCCACTAGTTTTCATTATGCATTTGATGAAAATCGGTTTTGAAATGGCTGAGATATCCAAAAACAAAGTAAAACAAAGTTGTCCTCGTAAAAGGTACATGGGTGCCATCTTTTATCACGTCCTCTTTGTTTTTGGATACCTCGGGAATTTCAAAACCATTTTGTCATCAAATGAACTTTGAATTCCTTTTAAAATTGTATGCCCTGTAGTATTTAAAGGGACTGTACAGTACTGGTTGAGGTGGGGATTCATGTTTTGAACATTCCTAAGTGAGATAATGAAAAGCCTCTTATGAATGAAAGAGCATGTAATTTTAAGAAGGATTCAACGTTTATTTGATGAAAATTGGTTTTCAAATGGCTGAGATATCCAAAAAAGTACTAATAATAAAAGGCGACATGCCACAACTTTATTAGGATCTCTTTGTTTCACCTTGTTTTTGAATATCTCAGCCATTTCAAAACCGATTTTCATCGAATAAACTTTTGATTCCCCTTAGAACTGCATGCTCTTTGACATCTCCAGAGTGGTTTCTGAATATCTAGCAAAACGTTAAAAGCTAAATCCTCACCTCGACCAGAACTGTACACACCCTTTAATAAGAAATTTCTCATTGTCTCACAAAAAAAAACCCACCTGAATATACCATCCCTTGTTCTCCCCCCCCCCCCCCGCCCCACCCCTTTCCTCCATGTACCCCTTTCCATCTTCCTCCCCCTCCCTCCTGTTTCTACTATCCGTCCTATGTCGTTTTAAGCCCCATGTTGACGATTTTGTTTCTCTATCAGTCTTTTCAACAGAAATGTTCGATTTTGTATCTTTTTTTTTCATCTCTTTCAAAATGATTTAACTATGCGTTTCATACCATAAATTTGCACTTAAAGGACCTGTACAGTTCTGGTTGCGGTGAAGATTTAGCTTTTAACGTTTTGCGAGATCAGAAACCACTCTATGAAATGTTAAAGAGCATACAATTCTAAGGGGAATCTAAAGTTTATTTGATGAAAATCGGTTTTGAAATGGCTGAGATATCCATAAACAAGGTGAAGCAAAGAGATCCTAATAACAGACGTGGCCTGTCGTTTTTTATTAATAGCACTTTTTTTTTGGATATCTCAGCCATTTGAAAACCAATTTTCATCAAATAAACGTTGAATCCTTTTTAAAATTACAGGCTATTTCATATTCATAAGAGGTTTCTCACTATCTCACTTAGGAATGTTATAAACCTGAATCCCCACCTCAACTAGTACTGTATTAAAATATTACCATTTCGGCCCTTTTGGCAATAGCCCATTTTTTTTTTTTTTTCTGTGTTGGTTGCCTTCGCTTCGTTATAGCCACTGAAAGCATGCTGCAAATGTGATGTGTGAAGATCCATGAATATCCATTCTCTTTGATAAAACGTTGATAGTTTTAAAGCAGTAGAATCATTAAAGTAATATTGAGGACATTTCTTTGTTGTCACTGTTTTTTGCTGTTATTATTAATATTCAGAGCGCCTTCCATTGCTTTCCATTTTAAGGTGCCAAAGAGAGGGGAGATGTCGTAGCATGGTTCAATAGCGCCCACAGTGACTGTAGTTGTAACTCGGAAAGCAGTTAGGACGGCCCCGCTTTCAGTTATTCCCTGAGAAAATGACACTGGTATAGACATAATTACGGTTAACAGAATCATACCGAATAGAATATGTATAAGGAACTGATGCGCGTTGGTAGAAGACTAAATGTTGTCGAACGGCTGACTATACGTTTTTCGACCTTTTCTAGTACTAATGGCACAAGTTTTAATTTGAATTTGAAAATGAATTTGACGATCAAAGTTAATCAGCACTCAAGCGATTGTATCCACACCTTCCAGTCCTGAAATTTTCCAACGGCACACTTTGTCGTATTGCGTTAACCGTTAAAGGTTGACCATGGGTCTTATCAGGTACTATAGTATTACACGTTGACATTCTGTAACGCAACGGGATAACACTTTCCCGAGTTCGACATTCTACGCTCCGCAAGCGAGTGATGATGTCACAATGATGTTGAATCAGCTGCTCGCGCGCATATCGCGCACGCAGCATGTCACCCACGTTTGACTGGTAATAAGTAATTCGGAGCAACTGAGTTGTAGGTGGTATTGTCAATCTTCCCATTAAATCCAATATGATGTTTGAATGGCAAGCGTGGTGTCAAAATAGCCGGTAATCTTTTTTTTTTTTTTCAGTCCTGACCGAGTTACCGTCTGCTGACCCCAACGTCCAAGAAGTGATGTGATTTTAGGACACTAGCTGCCCACGCACCCCGCGTCACCATCTTTACCGACGGCTGCAACTCCACACTCCGAACTTCTCTGTCCATGCTCGCAATGCTCCCTAAAAGCACTACACGTATTGCATTAAAACGCAGCAACCACCATCGGATAAGCTCTTAGATTCATTGTAGTAACTTCCCGTGGACCTTTTTGGCTAATATTTCGCATTTTCGTCATCATCTTACTGAAATTGTGTTATTACAGCGTTATTTCACACATTTTTTTTTTTTTTTTTTTTTGGGGGGGGGGTACATTTTGGAGCAATAATCGACAGTTCTGCAGGCACACAAGAACTATATATTTTCACTTTAAACTATTATGATTGGCATATATAAAGGGAGTTCGCCTATATACAAGGATAAGAAGACTCGAAATCCCACATGAGGACTTGTGTTTCGACAGAAGTCAGCAGATACGTTTCAGACGGAAAATTCGGGCTAAATATGACAGCCCAATTACCCTTGACCCGCTTCGGCGGCGGAAATAAACACTCAGACTGTCCGCGGGGCTCACATTCGAAATTAGAGACTTGTTGCACACAGAGGGAGCGGGGAGACATTTGATTCGCTGAAAGACAGCCGTGACGAAATGAAAAGCTGAATTTAATGTCTCTTTTCTTTCCACCTCACAGGTATATATTTGTTCGCTGCGAGGCAGAGGATTTACAGGTCTTAGAAGTGGTCTCTTGATTTTTTTTTCTCTCTTTTATCATAATTATATCCAGTGAGTGAAATGCTCAGCTATTATGAAAGAGAGAAAGAAAAAAAAAAGTGAGAGAAAAAAAAAATAAAGTGTGAAATTCGAAATTTTCCCTTTTGGGTCTTGTCTACTGCCACATTTGAATGCAATGCCTTCGAATAACATTACCTGAATAATGTTTGAATTCGTGGCGTGTTATTTCTGTGAATAGATCCATGTACCCTTAGGGTGCAGAACATATACATGATTTCTATTTTTGTTTAGTCATGTTGGGTTTTTTTTTTCTTCCCTCAGGACATACGACCTACAATTATGATAAAAATTGGAAAGTGGCACTCATACAGAAGAGCACTAACGACGAGAATGAACAGATTAAAAGTACAGTTGTACAACAACAAAAAATGAATAATATGAAGTGAAATATTGTAAAGGAAACTAGGTGATTCTATAAGGGGAAATACAAGTGTGCATCGAAGGAAATGAAAAGAAAATATCGAAAATAATAAAGTTGATAATATATGTTGATGTCCGTATTCTATGCCTTTGTGTGTGTGTATGATAATTCACATTCAATTCAAATGAAATTTCACCTCCAATAACACATATTTGTAATCGATTAAAAAAAACCCGTACAATATATTACAACAAAAGAATATGCATATTTTTATGGAACTAATTGTTCAAAATGACTATCAATGGCTATAACTGAGTGCATGCATATCCAGTATGATATTATGTGTGAATGCGTGATTGTTCAAATGTGACGCTCTACCAAACTTGCTTTATAGTGCCCATTTTTTGTGTGTGTTTGTGTATACATCCCTTTCATTTAGGCATACTATTGCGAGAGGAACAATATTTCATAGTAAGTATAACATAGTAAGCATGCCAATCAATGTGAAGATACGTGTGCGTGTGTGTAACATGTTAGATAAGGAGAGAGAGAGAGATAGATAGAAAGGTAGATAGATATATTGGATAGAGAAATATATGGCAAAAATAAAGGTATATAGAGAGATTGACTCATTGATTGACAAACATAATGAGGTCAAACATGTAACTATATTTGTAAGTAAATTGGTAGATTAAGAAACACATAATATGGTAATCTCAAACTGAAGACACAAACTGACAGACCAAAAGACAGTTTGGGACAGAGACAGAGAGATAGAGAGATAGACAAAGATATTGATAGCATGATTGATGCATTACATACAGTGCAAGCATAACTGACAAACAGCAAGACAAACGGGGACAAAGACAGGCAGAGATAGTTTATAGTAGTTGATATTGATTTGAAAGATATAGATATATAGGTCGATAGAAAGACGGATATGTAGATATAGATAGAGAGATAGATAGAAAAATAGAGAGATGGAGAGAGATAGAGATATAATAATATAGATAGATAGATAGATAGATAGATAGATAGATAGATAGATAGATAGATAGAGAGATAGAGAGATAGAAAGATAGATAGATAGATTGATGGATAGAGAGATAGATAGAAAGATAGATTGATGGATAGAGAGATAGAAAGATAGATAGACAGATAGATAGAGATATCTATGTAGGGAGAGAGAGAAAGAGAAAGAGAGGAGAGAGGGAGAGCGATTGAGAGAGATACAATGTCTTGCTAGAAAAAAAATACAGAGGAAAGAAAAAATGCACCTTAAAACAAAACAAAAGCAATCAAACAAGCAAACAAACGAAACACCGTGCGTTTGCCATCAGTTTCTGGTGGAAGAACTTGGTAAAAAGTGCATATGGTGGATATCGATACTTTTTCAAGGTTATGCACGCTCACTGCTGACACTATAATAATTATAGTCAACCAGGACGAACCAAAATAATGAACCGAGACATATTATATTATTATCAAGCGTCTGCACAACGAAAATGAAAATTATGCGAGCAGCGAACTTGCCTAACACATTTACGTCACTTTACGTCACGTCACAGGAGCCACTTTCTTTGTAACGCTACAGCATCCCGACAGACGATGAACTTTGATTTCATTTTTTTCCACAGTAAAGTACTAGTAAGCTTTGGAACCACAACGAAAACAACAACGCGACCACTGCGTTATACCGCCAATAAGACATTGTGAAAAGGATTTATGGACATTAACCTCATGAATGACAGTAATTGCTTATTACGAGTTACAAGTCAATGTGAATGTTGGTTGCATTTTATGGGAATATCGCGTGTGATGCTGGTTTTCTGTTGTGGGCAGTTTTCACTGTATGTTCCAGTGCTCTACAGTTGTCGTTGTTGTTTGTTGTCTTTTCCGTTATTTTCTTATTCATTCTTAAGGCTTGATTTATCTAGGTTCCCAAAGTGGAATGAAGCAAAAACTGAATTTAAGGATTCCTACGTTCAACAAGAGGGAAGAAGATTTTGAATTTCTTTGGCATTGAAAAAATAAATGAACAGTGGTCTTTTGATTAAAGTCACCTCTATCATGGCAGCGACTCGCTCATCTCTAGACTCTTGTCTCTTAAGTGTGGAGACGTTTGTATTCTGAATTCAACATATAAATGCTAATCCATAATCTGAACAATCTATGTAAATTAAAAAAAAAAAAACTTTTCGATAGCTTCGTTCTCTCCTTTACCACCCGTTTCTTATTCTTCCCAATCCACTTTTTTTTTTCCTGCATATTCTGCATGATAATATTCTGTTTAAGGGGATCATGGACAGAGGGAACAATGTTGGTTTATAGTTATCATATTTCCAATTTTATGAATATTAAGTGGCTATTTTACTCAGAATGTAATATATAAATACTTCACTTTTTAATGTGACAATCGAGAACATTGTTCATACAGAAGTTGTGACAGAAAACATTAAAGGTATTGTTTAACCATTGGAAGCAGTGATTAAAAAATGTTCGAGTTATCACATTTTGATGCACATGAGTCAGTTGTATCACAAAACATCCTTCCATATAAAGATTTCGCAATAAAGCCTAAAATAAACGAGATATCACTATATTCCTCAATAAACCATAACTTTAGACGGTTTAGTTGAAAAGAATTTCATTTCATTTCATTTCATTTCATTTCGTTTATTTCATTTACAGCAATGCAAAACATTTTCATACACAAAATAGCACAATATCAATACAATGTAGTAACAAAGAATCTAGTAACCAAGAATGTTATTATAACTATTGTTCACATTTATGTATTCAACGATACTTAGCAATGATTATACTGATTAACGTTTTACACTTGTTGTTTCCATCCCTAACTCACATTTTAGAACTATTTTGAAACACTAAATCATATGCAAATGGTAAATAATGCCTGTAACTGCAATTCACATGTCTCCGTTCATTACGTGCGGTTTCTTTACATGTGGCATGGGCCTGAATCGAATAAACGGAAGAGAAGTTGTGAGTTGCGAGGACGTGTTATTGGCTCGCAAGGTAAACTTTCTGGGCAGTTTTTAACATTTTATGACAACATCGAGTAAACGTATCTTATAAGTTATGGACCATTAGCAACGAAATTGGCTAATTTGGTTTCTCGCTTCGAGGAAGTCCCGTCATCCAAAGGTAAGCTTGGGATTAAAAAAAAAAATCAAGAGAATGCTGTGGTTAGATGGCCTTCCCGTAGAATTAGCAACTTTAGAGGTGGCAGCCATTCTTTAAACTATATAGGCCTCTTCTATTTTGCTATAGCTGGCCCTTCTAATGTCCACCATTAATTTTTTACCCTATACGAAGGATGACATCTTAAATGTGATTAGAATATGCAGGGAGGTGAGACACCTCCCAGAGATATGCAAGTTTTGGAGGTCATGGTAGCCCAGGGATGTTAAGTGAAAAAAAAAAGTTGAACTGGTGATTTTCCATAGCACTTGATTAATGCATTTCACTCCTTTTCCTTGGTTATCGCCAGAGAACATCACAACCACTGTCGGTGGATATAAAATAGTAAGACAGAAAGGCATGTGCTGCAATTTTCAAATTCAAATTCAAACTTTATTTTCACTTCTTTTTTTTGACAGAATGTACAAAAAAAAAAAATGACACGCGAGTCGCTGAGAATGTACAGAGCCAGCCAGGGATAACAACATGTTAATGTCAACATTCAATTCAATCAATTCAATCATAATTTATTTCCAATCAACGAAAATCAAATTGAATTGAATTGAATGTAAGGTGGTCAAATGAGCTTTGTTTTAACCAAGAAACTACGCACGTGCATCCATGTATAGAAGTGTTATGCTCATTATTTGGCCTTATGCTAGGCCAAATATCCCGACTTTTGAAAAAAAGAAAAGGTAACACAAAATTTGTTGACAACGGAGCGACAATGACTGAGATACAGGAAACTCATCTATCTCTCATAAGTGTACGCTAGTGTAAGCAATGCAGAAGCGCGAGAAATATGTTAAAATGCGGCGTTAGGGCGTACTATGATAAAATCAGTACTTGGGGCGTTCATATAAGTCTAACACTAAAAACACAAAACTGATCTAAGTACAAAAAAAGAAACATACGCTCTATATATACACTCTGCGAAATAAAGTGGAGGTACCCACTCAAAAGACTATGATTGTATCATGTGGGTACCCCTGAGGGAAAGGAGGAAATGGGGTGGGGAGTTTACAACTACAAAGAGTGCGGGAAACTGGGAAAATCGGGAATAGAAAAAAAAAGAAAGCAAAAGTGTGAAAAGGGGGAACAGAAAATAGGAAAAAGAGGAAGAGAGAGAGAGAAAAAAAAAACAATCAAAACATGTCGGTGTCCAATAAAAGGAGATTGAATACAAATGTTTCCTTTCTTCCTCAAGTTCCTGAATCTTTGATTATTTTTTTTTTTTTTTGGGTCTGGGGGTGGGTAGGAACTCGTTTTGCTATCACTCCATAACTTGAATGAGCAATATTGATACACAAGTTAATCATAACGTATATACATCCTGAATCATTTCATCTTATAATGTATGTGTAGGTCTACTCCGCTCGTGTCAGTATAATGTTTGTGATGTTATAGTATGTAAAATGATGTTAATGAAGTTACCGAGTTGCGAAAGTGGTATAGTAAACATTGAAGAGACTATACCGTGGGTAATACGATGATTGTTATCATTATTATCATCATTCTTATCCTGAGGGCCTTGCTCTTTCGGTGTATCATTGCCCAAGAGTTGTCAGGTGCCCCACTGCACCCACTGTGTCTCAAAAGGAACATTATGTGCCTATATGTACGCTTCGGGGAAGAGATCGAACCCATGAACTTTTGCGATAGTGACCAGACCATGCACCACTGTAACACACAGATAACACCGCTCTATGAAAAAGAGGTTCAATTTTGCACCTTTGCCGGTGTCACTCCGGAAGCACCTTTATAAAACAAACAAAGAAATAAAAAACAAAAAAGACAAACTGTATTAATCTCTCTAGGGTGCCTGTTATGTGTGTTTCTTTGAACACATTTCATCATCTTCAGGAATTTTTAGCAAGCATTGTTCTATAACCTCGTTAAGATAATCAACATTACTATGAAGGAAAACATGGACACAAACCATTGTGACGCTTGCACTGCATGTGGCCAGGAGTGGCGCCCTAAACTCACAGTGGCGAGACTAATCATACACTTTCTCAAGAATATTGAAGTAGGTCAACGACTGCACGCCTCATCAACCTGCATTATAGGTCAGATTACGAGCCAACAGGTCCTTCGTGTGCGGCGCATCTCGTTATGTCTCGTTATACACGGCTATATTTTTGGCGCGGAGGTCAGACGACAGTTAACAAACATTGTTTGACCTCCTGTAACCTTTGATGTCTTCAAGAAAACGCTGTAACCGGACATTCGGGGACGTAATGTGACATGAATGGTCTGCATTCAGCGCATTAATGGCATGGTTTATTGATAGTGTCACTCAACTATTAAACGACTGTGGATCATCATCGTAATTACGGTCGTGATTATATCACAGTAAATGCGGCGCAGTCATAAGCAGACATGATTATGTTCATATGTGTGTGCATAGAGGGATGGGGTGGGGTGGAGGTGAAAATGTTGGCCGACGGGGAGGTCAACAATTAAATCCTTTTTACCCGCATGTACTTTTGTGCACTCGGCTGGACAGAACTGAAGCTTTATTTGCCGCGTCTTCTTTTCCTAATTTCGTTTCACAATTATAGATCTCATTATGCGCTATTAATATATCCTTTGATATATTCCATCTGGTGGTACGAGTATAGATCAGTTCAGCTGGAATACTACTAGTAGTCTTGTAATCAACATTTGTCTTTTGCTCTGTAGCTATAGTCCAAAAGAAGAGTGTATAAAGTCACATTGTCTCATTCCTCTATATTTTACGAACAAAAGCAACTACATAATATATGATAAAAAGTGTCGAGGTCTGCTCAACGAAAAAGATAATAATGACAACGATAACACTTTGTAACAATTTTGATATTGCTACTACTATACATTATGATATAGGCCTACTACTACTACTACTACTACTACTACTACTACTACTACTACTACTACTACTACTACTACTACTGCTACTACTACTACTATTATTATTACTTCTAAACATAACGACACAACAACAACAACAACAACAGCAGCAGCAGCAGCAACAACAACAACAAAACTGACCTTTACCTGGCTGCCCGAATTCAAGGGGTTACTTTTAGTTATTGTTGTTGCTGATGTTTAACACCTTGTTGTTGTTATTGCTGCTGCTGCTGCTGCCGCTGTCGTGGGAGTTGGAGAGACGGAATGGCAGGGTTATACATGCAGTCTTGTTGTGGTAGGGGGAAAAAGTTGCTTTACTTTGATAATGAAAGGTCAAATGTGGCGAATTTTTTTGTTGGTTTTCCATGTCTTAGCTCTTCGTGGGCGAGCAGGCGTAGGCCTGGTTGTGTTAGTTTTACAGTTTGAGAAAATGTTTTTGCCACCAAGTCATTGCAAAATCTTTGTTGTTTCGCAATCTGCTGAATTTGACAGGGAAGACATGATGATGAAACCACAGAAAAGGAAAACATGATGATCTCTGCGATAATCTAAATCTAGTGGAGGGTGGCAATGACGTCACCACCTTATTTACGTCACGGATTTTAAACAATCTAAATATTCAATATAATCAGGGAGGTAGACCTCTCCACCTCCCTGATATGATTATGTGAATTTCTATATGTGAAAATCGCCTAACTTTCTTCTTTGTCTGATTCCGATGATACTTTTGATATTCACAGACAACGTTAACATGGGAGTGAAGTTCAACGTTGATAATCCACATGGAAGTGATGTTTCCCTTTAATGTTCAGGTGTACACCCGTCTGTCGCCAGACAGGAATGAAGTTACAGTCCTGCCGACAAGGGCGTAATTATGCACCGTTCAAGGAGAATACAACCTTATCACTGATTGCACGTTAATTATGCTGCGGAGGATATCTAGTTTTCATAAAAACAGGAGCATGTCAGGTTAAAAGTGCATTGCCAAACCATGTTCAAATTGGCTTGAATAGACAGAATGGAATTGAACAAACAGAATGTAGAAGGTCTCGTGAAAGTCAGACCTAGTAATGAGAAAGTTATTACCATAACTTTCATATATAGAGTTTCACATTGATATCAGGAAACACTGATCAGCAGCAAATGATTATGATCTTTACATCAGCAGAGAGCTACTAGTTTCAATGCGTGGTTATGCAATGACCAACATCAGAAATCAGCATAAACAGGCGAAATTTTAGATTTTCTAATGTTTTTGTTTCAAATCTCATAACTGTCAACTAATTTCTACCAGATTTCACTCATTTTTTTTTTTAAATCAAAAGTGAAATCATACACGATGATGGTAAAATCTTGCGCCATGTCTGCAAGCGTGGGAACTGTCAGTAGCCTAGAGAGCTCATCTCTTTTTTTTCGCGGTTTCTTTGTGGTTTTTGAGCGCTGACGGCAGACCACTGCGGAAATTCAGCCAGGCTGGAATTATTCATAATATTTCCGCTCCCACTAATTATTGTTTCATAATTATTTGTGTAATTCATCTTTAGGCCTATCTGTAAATGTGGAATTCGTATAAAAATAACTGTGTCATCCAGCATAATATAATACAATGGCACGACCATCTGCCAAAATCACAAATGAGGCACAAATTAGTCATTAGTCACAACATAGTCACATATTAAATAGTCCCTGACTTACAGAGAATATGGAGCTCCCCTCTGATGACTTAAAAAAAAAAGAAGACTGAAATAGTCATCATTACCATATGTGACCGAAGTCTAACATTTTATTCTGACTGTATAAAACAGTCCGTTTTACCCTCATAGGTTTGGATTGATATCTTCTTCTCTGCAAATGCAATCTTTACTATCATTCCCGGAGATTATGACGCGTGGCCATCTGAGACGCGCGTTAAAAAAAAAAAAGAAGCAATAATCAATTGTGATTTTTGCAAATCTTATAGTGATTTCCAGCGCGTACTAACTATACCATGATCACATAGGACGGGCTATATTTATCATAATTTTACATGTAGGTTTAAAGGTCTCACGATATACAGCCCAAAAGCAATTCTGTAAACTAAATCAAAGATTAAACGCGTCCTCTGTCTACATGATTGTATACTTGTTTCATGTACGTCAGCCCTTAATTTTTCACATTTTACGTTGCAATAACCCTCGGGAGTTTAAAATGCATGTGTTTTCTGAAATCCGCGCCAGAACAGTATAATCCTACTAGTAATGAATGAAAAACATGTTCATACTTCCTGTGCATGGGGTACGTTCAGTAGAGAAAGTAAGCCTCATCAACCTCAATCATACTGTGCTTATCAAGTTAGCAACCTATTTCCCTTTACAATCCCCCTTAAGAATTATTGTAGTAAAAATATGTAATTTCGGAGATGAGATCCATTGTAATTATGCAGGTGTAAGACAGAGAACGATGATTGCCTAGTGTTGTGTCTGAGCGCGCGTTTTGTCTGACGATGATTCACACCGCGCGCCAATTCTCAGACGATACTTCCGATTTTGCACCGGTCTGTCGATCTTAATGAGCCCATATTTAGTAGCACTAATCAAGGCGGGAAGAGGGGGTGAAGAGCAACCTGTCATCATCCCTCTTGTGTTAATGTCGGAACGGCATGCCAACAGAAAGAAAGAGGCTATATATATTTCAAGTCTGATATCCAGACCCTTTGCCAACTTCAGCCTCCGCAGCGCAGCGACGAAGTCGCCGCCCACGTCGGAGGCCGCCTTTGCAGCATAGGCAAAGGCACCTCCACCATCCAGCTCAACCTGCTACCTCTGTCGTCGTTAGAGGGCGTTAACATTCTAGGAAACAAATTCGTACTGTTCAGGCAGATGGTCTGGAATCCAGACTAATAATATATCAATGGTGCAAAAGTTCACACAATCCGTCTCATTAGTAATAAATAAAACAACCAAAAGACAAACCTGGAGCAAACTTTATATCGTGAAAAATGAACAGATGAAGGCATGATATTATTATGCGCAGTAGAGTATATCATTATAGTAGCTGCTCAATATAAATGTCCTTTATTATTATTATTATGGAAGTGTATTTTTCTCTCTCTCTTCTTTCGTTCTTTAAAACAACAACAACAACATGGAAGTGTTCAGACATTGTCCATGTAATCATATCACACGAATGTTGTCACGTATAGTTACAACGAAATAACCCCCTTGTAAGGCGGTCGCAAATAACAAAGCCCTGTTATAGCAAAGTGATTTAATTGCTGGTATAAATTATGTATATTTCTTTTGAATTTTGATTGTTTTCTCTTTCTTTTTACCCTAATTTGACAAACAAAATGATGTATCGAGTGATTTCCACGGTCCCATTAAGGTCCTTGTCCTTCACTGCATTTGCAAAGAATGGCTAGAGATAGATATTCCTAGTAATTTTCAGAAAGATTCTAGTAAAAAAAAAATTGTAATAGTCACTCGGTGATTTTACTTCAATCGTATGATGGACTGCGTCATTCGATGAACCTGCGACATTATGCGTCTACTCAGACTTAAAGGGGAAATCCAGTCCAAATACAAAGAAAGAGTAAAATATTACGAGTTCAACCGTATCATTTTGATTGAAATCGGATGAAAAATAAGGAAGTTATGACAGTTTGAAGTTTTGCTATTTTGTGGGGAAACAGTTCTTGAACAGTCATTATGAATATGCAAATGACAAAGTAACCATGTCATTCCCTCACAACTTACCATAGTTTATACATAAAATTTTGAAATTTCCACTTTTCATTCAAACGCAATTTTCCCGAGGCTCAAAGCCTCGTATATCTAACTGATCACTATATTCTAAAGTTATTCAACCAAGAATAACATCATGTTTCAGACTTCAATGCCAGAAAAATTGAATTTTCGTGATTCTTTTTTTTTTTGTACACGATCAATGAAAAAAGGGCATGACATGGTTAGCTCACTCATTTGCATATTCACATCCACTGTACAAGAACTGTTTTGCAGAAATTAGCAAAACTTAAAAATGTCATAACTTCCTTATTTTTCATCCGATTTCAGTCAAACTATTACCATTGAACTCGTAAGATTTTACTTTTTTATCAGACTAACTTATATTTGGACTGGATTTCCTCTTTAAGGGCTTAAAAGCAATATCAAGTGGGACGACGTACACAAGAGAAAATGACTGGTGGTAATGATGGTGGTGCATGAGGGTTGTGTGATAGAGGTAATCGTTCACGCTCATATGGATATGTATTACACGTGGAATCAAGCGTCATTGTTTAATGTATAATATTGACACCTCTTATATTGTACAAAATTGCTGTCCGAAAATACTCTTCTTTTTTCTTTTTTATTTTGGTGTGCGAAAATATTTTTGTAATATTGAGACTTTTCACAGACAGAGAGACAGATATTGAGCCGCAAAATTTGAACCGTGAATCTTGAAAAGAGTTGTCTTTGGAAACATGTTATTATCATGTTCAATTTGGTGGGGGCGCTGTGGCATAGTGGATAAGACTCCCGACTCCCGAACGGAGGACCGCGAGTTCGAATCCCGCCCAGTGCTTACGTCCTTGGACAAGATGTTTTTACCCACAATGTCCCACTCGACCCAGGTGTATAAATGGGTACCTGGCAACGCTAGGGTAATAATGATAGCAGGGCCCTCTGGTAGAGCAGTGGCAACACTGAAGAAGCTACCCTGGGTAAATAAGACCTTATTATTATTATTATTATTATTATTATTATTATTATTATTATTATTATTATTATTATTATTATTATTATAATTTAGATTCGGTTATTGTTCGGAAAGGCCTGGAAAGTTGCATATCTTTTTCTTCTTTTTTTTTCAACGCTGAGCCTCACCCCTTTGATACTGACCTCACGACGACCCGGTAGTAATTGCTGTCATTTGTCAATGTCGACTTTTAGCGCCTAGATGGCGTCCCAGCTGGCGAATCAGTGACAACAGCACACACCTCTTTTCTTCTTCTTTTCCTTTCGTTTTCCCTCCTCCTCCTCCTCTTCCTCCTCCTCCTCCTTCTTCTTCTTCTTCTTCTTCTTCTTCTTCTTCATCATCATCATCACTATCTTCTTCTCCAGCTTCTATCTGTTCTGCCAGTGTGCTAAAGGTTAAGGAGAACGATTCCTATTGCCTCCTGTAGATAACACTTATAGTTGAATTCGTAACAACCGAAAGATTTCGATCTACCCTGCCAGTGGAGTAGACACGCCAATCTCCAACTAGCCCTCTTTTTGTAGTCAAACTCTCTCCGAAAGAAATAATTCGTTTCCCCCTTCAACATTATAGATTATTTACGACTTCGTTCGTTGACATCGAGTGTCTATACATTCAAAATCAAATTGGTTGGTAGGATGTGTAAGGTCAATCATAATTTCCACGTAAAGGCCTACCATCATGACATTAGAAATGCGTTATACTTCTGTGTGTTTGTTTGTTGTTATTGTTGCTGTTTTCTTTTCTTTTTTCAAAGCTCGTTTTGAGGAAATTTCATGTACAAGCGACGTAATTGACGATTTAACAGTTTAATATACGATATAATTTACACCAGAATTGCATATGGATGTAATCTTTGTTTCAGGTCACGGTTCCTCTTTTCCTTGAATTTCCTTTCCTTTTCTCCGAGGATATAGGACTACGATTCCTTCAAAGATTACCAGTCACAACTCTCCTATAAAGATATGACGTCAGGATTATTTATGGGAATTGTGGGAAGTGGGGGAATCTACATCAGATTGATATAATAATTATTATGGCAAGTCTTTCAAGGTCCATCGCTACGCGAGACACGGGAGGACTCGTCGCAGATTTTAGGCCATACTTTGGTTTAAAGGAAACCAAAGCCCCAAATGATATCAATAATGGATTGAGTGAAATCAGCAGTATTAGCAGAACAAATCAGTGATAGTTTCAGGAAATCGGGCGCCCTATTCAAAAGTTATGAATTTTTCAAGTTTCGATGCCGTCATCGCTGGATAAGAAGACTACTACATAGTTCATGACGTCATTTTGGACAGCAATTAAAAAAAAAAAACATTAAAGAGAATTCCACTTAATCTCAGTTTTCATGAAAAGTACTTATTCCACCATTATTTCATCTGCTTTCTGAAAGAGATAAGTTAAGTGCGCTTTCATGATGCCAGAAAACTGAACACATGTTGAATTTCTTTGTTTCCTATAATAATATTGTTGTGCATAATGACGTCATAAAGTGAAATAGTCTCCCTATCCAACGATGACGTCACCGAAACTTTAAAATTGCATAACTTAAGAATCGATTGTCCAGTTTTTCTCAAACTTTCACTGATGCGTTCTACTATTTAATAATTATTACTGCTTTCACTCAGTCCACGTTTATATTTGGGCTTTGATTTCATTAAGTGGATATAGGCTCGCATCTCCCACGGACTTACTCATCTGCGGAGGATGAAAATGGCTGCCACATCCAACGTCCTATCAAGAATGGAATGGCATTTCGTGACATGAAATTCTAATTTAATTTTTACATATGTACCAAAAGACACTTAACAGAAATATCGAAGGCGTGTAATCAATGTATAATATGTTCTCCTTCATAATGGATATGGGATGTTAATTGCTTTTATTGAGTTTTGCACGAGGTCTACTGGCGTGAAAATGCATCAAGACATGAATGTCTATACGTCACAATCACATCAGGTCCGAATAAAAGGAAAGTAAATGTTTTGTGACGACTTTGTTTGACGTTTTTTCCATGTTTTTTTTTTTCTAAGTCACAGTTGACTGCCGCCATACTCCGATACTCCGACAGAAAAAAAAAAGACTCCTAGCAACGAAAAGGAAGTTTATAGTCGCTGACAGTTTTTGCCTCCTGCTGCTTGTAGATTTAAAGGGAAAGTGGTCTTTCTTTCTTTCATTTTTTTTTGTCCAGTCTAAAAAGGGCATATTCTTGCCGTAGAGTTACGAGTGATAACTTGTGTGAAATCAAAATTTATCGTTTGGTCATACGAAAAGATTGAGCTGTGGTCTTGTTTAGGTGACAAGAAAAATAACACCGTATTATGGTGAATTTATGCTGCCCGTTTTTTACGAGAAACTGCGGTATTTTCTCCTCGATATCACGCACTGATAGCGATCAGACGTGTAGATCGTTAAAGACAACAGGAGGACATTGGAGAAAGGAAAACAAGACAAAATTCACACACCAATAACTGACGATTTGGTCGATGAAATGGCACTTAAATATATCACCTTGACAAGTCGTATACAGAGAGCGACTGTTATGGTGGCTAGGCGTGAGACATGGGGGCACTATACCCCGAGCGCTTCGAATCGTCGCGTCGTGTCGATGCAATCCGACGTGTAGGTCGTACATCTCCGTAGCTTTTCACATAAATGCCATTTCATTTCATTTCATTTCATTTCATTTCATTTCATTTCATTTCATTTCATTTCATTTCATTTCATTTCATTTCATTTCATTCTATTTTATTTTCACATTTCTCAATGAAAAGTAAATCAGATATTCTTTGAAAAAAGAAATAGAATGGCGTCTGTTATCCAGCTTGGATGCACAATAACAAGTGATACAAACATACAGAACATAGTGGTAAATCTATAATATGAAAATTTGAGTCTAAGTAAAATGCTAGAGAAATACGATCGAATTCCACCTATAGTCAAATGCAAACTTGCTAAGCGTAGGTCAGAGTAGGAACCCAGTGTGAAGAACCAAGTGTGAAGAACAACCACGGGTACAACTTAAGACCAGACTACAGAAAAAAAAAAAGACAATGATACTCGACAATTAGCCAATTCTTCTCAAATATAATAATATAATATGAGAACAAATAAGCCACATGAAACAAACAAATTAACGACTGTTGTGATAGCAATATTGAATGTGGTGTAATAGTGCGATTGAAAGATTCATAAACTATACAATGACGTGTAGGTAAATATTGAAATTTTAAACTGCTCAGCTTGTAAGAGTTGAGAGAATTATATGCATTGTTTCCATCTGAAGCAGGACTTGGCTTGGATAGTGGTTGTATGAAAGTGAAAATAAACTGAAAAAGAAAAGAATGTTCTTATGCCGCATAAAGCTTTCTGAAGATAGAAAGTTAAATGATTCCCCTATTTCTTCAATCTACAGTCAACACACGCTGGCAACAGGAATGTTTCCAGATGTCGATGTCTTGAAGAAGTTATTAAGTAGAAAGTTTAAAAAGCCGTGCTTCCTGCTAACAGGGAGGTGGTCCCGGTTACAGCTCGTTATTCCGAAGGTTCGTTATTCCGAAGGCTCTTCAGTCCGAAGATTCGTTATTCCGAAGGTTCGCTTTTCCGAATTTCATTTTCGGATTAACAAATCTTCGGAATAACGAACCTTCGGAATAACGACACAAATGTTCGGATTAACGAACCCTTTTTCATTCTCGGATTAACGAACCTCTAGGTATAGGGAATTTGTGTGTTTCGGATTAACGAACCTTCGGAATAACGAACCTTCGGAATATCGAACCTTCGGAATAACGAACAGCACCCGTGGTGGTTCCACCTCCCTGCTGCTAATGACGTAAAATAGTATGAATTATTTCGATGCGACTTAAAGCAGACGCTCGAAGCTGCACATACCATTCCGGTACCACATTCTTGAAATACGACATCATTTTTCAAGGAATCTTCTCTCTCTATCGCAAAGTAAACATAATGCATAATCCAATATACGCTAACAGCTTGCGGTCGTAAAAAGAAGATACCAATTAATAAATCACACAAATACATACTGCGCGCTGTCGTCACTCATAGCGTTAGACAATAAATGAAGGAAAAGAGAGAGTTAGAAATGAACATGAACAAGGTAGTTGCGTGGAAGGCATGTTTCTCCTATATTGAGTCATGCCAGAAATATAAGTTTGGGTTTTTTTCTTTGTCTTCTTCTTCTTGTTAACATCAGTCAACGACCTGTAAAAATGATTGAAAAACAAAATTAGCCTCAACATTTCATAATAGCTCGGATGACAGCGCCGGCGCCACAGTCATGAAAGTTAAGATTTCACGAAGTCTTCAAGAGGCACATCTGCTTCAAATGAAACCTTACTGTCCATTGTCAGGTTTCATCAACGTTAAATGATTCCACCTGATGTAAATGATGACAGGGAGAACAGTAGATCATTGCTTGAAGTTGCATTATTGTGTTGTTGAGAATGAATTGGATCTGCGCTATAATAACTGCGACGGCGCAAACACGAATCAAGTCTTCCTCAAAAATAAGTATTTTTTGTTTTAGGTAATGCCCACAGAATGCAAAAATCTAGGACAACTGCTAATCCTTTGATATCTCTCCTTCCTTGAGTGTGTTGCCACTCTGTCGAAGCGTTTGTTTGAATCACAAACTAAGGAGAAAATCTTAGATAATGAGTTTGATTTAAAGAAATAGAAGGAAAACAGCAAACAAGCAGAAGCGCCAAAGATTCACTAATATCCGGGAGGAAAGAGAAGTTACGGCTTTATAAGTTTCACATGTTATTTCGTTGACATCTTTCATGTGTTATTGTGGGAAGGGTCATGTTTGATGCGGTTACCATGGCCATACTAGCTCCATGCCATCGCACATCCTCGATCGAAAGCCGTACATTGACCTATACTCACGTGAAATCTTCACAAATTCTCTTCTCTGACAAGATCTGCACCCCTGTAGATAAATGTCGAGTTGTGCGAGTTAACAGTGGTGACTTCCGGGGGTCAAAGTACTCAAGTACAAAAAGAACGATTCTCAGTTTTATTCTTTGTCATTGTAACCGTGTCAAAATCATCTGGGAAATTTTCGACATAATTATTTCTTTTGTTCCTTTAGTCTCTCCATGCTAATCATTATGATACAGGTAGGCATTGTTTGATATTTTCATCACGGCCGCATACACTTCCGTTCAGTATACGTCATACGTACTTATGGTGATGTCTTTGTAACCGTCTATCTTCGAGAATGAGTCGTCGCAGGATGACTCGTCGCGGATGAAGTAAGTCCTTCATCTCATTGTCTAACGGGCGATGAAAAAAACAACACCCAACAATAATTCAACATCAACATTCAGCATCCCGACGGTATTAATTGTCACCACCGTTCATGGAGAATTGCACGTAGCCTCATAATTCTACCCATGGCCAGCAGCCGAAAAAGGAAACACACACCCAAAGTAGCACTCGTTATTTTCCTCGGAAAAATCCCTGTCTAGTCTGGGGCTCGGTTTATACTTATATTAGCCAGAAAAGCGTACATCCCCAGTGACAACTGCGTCCCGTATTTGAGATGGGTGCTTTTCGAACAAAAATGATAGAAATTCCAAAGGTTAGCCTAAAATGTGATGGGATTTCCATGCGACATCAAAAAGAGAAACCAAAAAATCATCGTTGAATGTTTCATGAATGCATTCTTTTATTTTGTTATCCACATTATGCAATTTTCTAGATGCGTGGAGGTTCCACTTTACGCATGGGCTGAAAATTAGGTCATTAAATTTTGTACCAACAGCTTCGGCATTTTCGTTTTTTACTTTATCAAAACAAAAACAAAATAATGGGGGGGGGGAGGTACATATCCATAACTATCCTCGCAAGCGTGATTTTACACACTATATGATTACGAGGAAAATTTAGCCTCTCTTTTGCCTCCCCCCTCTCTCTCTCTCCCTCTCTCTCTCTCTATCTCTCTCCCACACTGTTTCTTGTATGTTTGTGTGTATTTGTGTGTACCATGTGTGTGTGTCCGTTTGTCTTTGTTTCCCTATATAACAACACCCGTCATCCTCTAGTCTTGAACAGCAAGATCATCCCACGAGACCGACACCCACGAGTCATACGGTCCACGAGACCGACATCAAAAATAGGTCTATGAGTCGTACAGCCCTCGAGTTATTCGACTCACGAGTCACACAGCCCATGAGTTCGACACTACGCAGAAAAGGCTCACGAGACCGACACTATGCAAAGAAAGCCCACGCGACCGACACTACGCAATAAAGGCTCACGAGACCAACACTAGGCAAAGAAAGTCCACGAGACCGACACTAGGCAAAGATGAACAGCGCCATCTACATGCAATTACAAGTATGCACCTGTACAGGGTGTTCCATGAAGAAGAAAATAACATACTGGCGTGTGCAATTTCGTGACACTATTGAGCGAGAGATTGTAACTAATTGAACATCAGTATTTACACATCAACGACATCAAGTATAAATGTATTAATTTCTACACGTGTGGCTTTTAGGGGGCAGTTCTGTAACGCTTCGGGGAGCGACATATACCATTTTTTTTTCCAAATAGAATTGTACTCTCCATGTGACTCCCCCCCCCCCCAAAAAAAAAAAAAAATAAATAAATGAATAGATAAATAACTAAATAGATAGGACAAGGACGATATATGGTTAAATTTTAGATCTTTGATAACGCCATCGTGTTATTTTTAATAGGCTTTCCCAATCTCTAGCTGGAAGAGGGACAGGATGTAAGTTTTTTTCTCCTTTTCTTTCTCGCTTCCCTAGTTGATATACGCCTTATTAGATATCCTACCCGCCTGCTAACACGTTTTAAAGTTCAATTTGTAATTTTCTCTGTAACTAAAATCTATGACATTCAGCGGATGAAAACGCTTTATATTGCAACGTTTCACGTCGATTTGTGGCTTGTTTGTGAAATTCTTTTCTTTTTTTTTCATAAAAAGATACATTTTCATGGATGCATCTTTTCCCCCGAATTCTTCATGCTACCTTAACCCTAAAAGGACCGGGGGGGGGGGGGGGGGGGGCGGAATCCGCTCCCCCCCCCCCCCCCCCCGACGTTTCGCGCTATAATTCTGTAACGCGAGAAGGCCTCGTCGCAAGGCGTCTTGACTTTGTTTGTTCAAGTCTCGCGCAACTTTTGAGACCAAATTTGCAACGACCGCGCATACTTTTGCGAAGCCACACCCATTTTTGTAACGGAATGTCGCCCCAAAACGGGCACATTATTTTGTGATTTTGTGTACATTTCCTGTGGAAAACAGTGCTCTGTCATGAAAGTCATAAAAACCTGATTATTTTTACAATTAATCACTTTCATTGATTAATTTTATGCTAATTATGGTAGAAAAGTGGTCAGTGACAATTTCCAACAAAAAACAAAGAAAAAACAAAAGTTGAAAAACAAAGAATTACATAAGAAATTCTGAAAACAATAAAAATACATAAGAATTGAAATGACTTTTGGAAGTTTTTGGGATGTACAATTATTGAATATACTAAAACAGATTTACAGATCAAAAAATAGACTCTCATTGCTTTTAATTAGGCTAGAATATGATCTTAAGCTTGATTTGCATAATTAATTAATTGAAATTAGAAATTGATTGTTTCAAAAAGTCTTATGATACAATCTTGTAGATTATGACGTGGGTCTCACGGATGCAAAATTTCATCGCGATCGCACTACTGATGGCCGAGATCTCGGGGGGGGGGGGGGGGGGGGCAGAATCCATCCCCCCCCCCCCCCGTCTTGGCATAGCCAAAAAAGCCCGGCCCTTTTTGGGTTAATAGACGATTACGTTATTTTCTGTAAATTTATTCTGAATCAACACCTTCCCATATTACACCCCCCCCCCTCCAGATCCTGTAAAGCAGGTATGCACTGCAACGTTGACCATCTTGTGAAATATTTCGTCGTAAACTTCATTTCACAGCTGGGTACTTTTGCAGTTTGTTAATCTGAATGTCCACATCATTTATTTTTTTTTTATTTTTTTTTTTTTTTTTTGCGGAAAGGGAAAGGAGAGTTTTTTGGCATTTTTTAAATTAATGAGGGAAGATCTGATGCATACTTTTACTGATTTTTAAAAATATTTTTTCACAAACACACGTACACTAAAACACAAAATAATAAAGATCTTGAAAATTCAGGGGATGAGGGAAAGCAGCTGATGGGGTAATTTACCCTAGCATTTCTTCTTTTCCATCTCTTGTAGTATCTTATGCCTTACGGACACTCTCTTATACAATTAATTGGTCTATAGGTGTTGCTGTTCATCCTGTCGGTCTCGTGGGCCTTCTTTGCCTAGTGTCGGTCTGTTGAACTTTGTTTGCGTAGTGTCGGTCTCGTGGACTTTTATTTTCGTGTTGTCGGTCTTGTGAGTTTTGTGCGTAGTGTCGAACTCATGGGCTGTATCACCGGGGAGTTATTTTACTTGATGTCCAACTTGCGGGCTTTATTTCCTTAGTGCCGAACTTGTGGGCTGTATGACTTGTGAGCTTTGTGACTTGTGGGCTGTATGACTTGTGAGCTTTGTGACTTGTGGGCTGTATGACTTGTGGGCTGTATAACTCGTGGGCTGTAAGATTCGTAGGTGTCGGTCTCGTGACGTGCACCCCATAAATATAATTAACAGCTTTATTGATACTTGATACAAGTTTTTGAGCATGCACAAACATCAGTCGTCTTCAGAAAGCTCAATATGTTTTGGCATTTTACTAATGTCAAGTGTAATTGATAGTTACAATTTTACCACGTGTGATGAATATCACATTTGTCACATTCTTCCTTTTGCCAGAGTAGGGCAAAATAAATCAGAAGTCCAAAACCATTTTCATAGTTGTACACGCATGGCTCGTTTTAATAGGCCGCGTGGGGGCGTTTCTCTTCTCACGTCCAAATCCCCATCTTTTTTTTCTTCTATTACATGTATATCTTTCTTTCATCTTACAACTCGATCCGTTACATGTTCAGTGATACTTTGTTGTTGTTGTTGTTGTTTTATAGAAAGAAAGAAGAATGCAAAGTGATACTTTGCATTTCAAGAATTTGATGACTTTTATCATTCTTTCATGGTTATGGATAATAGTTGTTACATATATTGCTAGAATTGATGAGATAGTCAGTTGGGAAAGCTATACACAATATTATATTGTAACAGTATTAATCTTGGTTTGGTGAAGTCATGGAGCTACTTTAGCTCCATGGTGCAATTAACCGTGTACATTATAAGGCAATGGATTTCGCTAACATTACGATGCTGCCATGTGGCCTATAGACCCCACGGTAATAATTGCTAAGAAAGCACTATTAATAGCGTATAGCTCAACTACGCTGATTTCATAACTTTATCAGGAAAGTAAGCATTGAACTTTGGGGAAACAACAAAAACGATATCCTTATTTGGTGCTCGGAAGTGACAGCGATGTATTACCACCGCAACCACCAAACACAAACAAGAATAATAAAATCAGAACAATGCTTAATTTTGGATGGTCAACACCCTGGGGATCAAACGAAATCAAAACTATCGAAAAGTCCGGACTTTATTATTTTTCAGTGACTTTGAATCTTTCCTTTCTTTCGTTCTGTTACACTAAGCATTACCCTCAACATGACCTCTGTCATAATTTTTTTTTTCTAATTTGTATAGGCCTATGTGTTTATTTGGGTAAGAGGTATTTTGAATTCATGCCTCTTCACCGGTCCGAACATCCCCATTTAACGCCATATTAGACAAGCTGAACCGGAGCACCGTCACTGCCGCCGTTTTTTTTTTTTTTTTTTTTTTTTTTTTTTTTTTTTTTTTTTTTATGCGCGCACACTCTGCT
Source organism: Diadema setosum (assembly GCF_964275005.1). NCBI lineage: Eukaryota > Metazoa > Echinodermata > Echinoidea > Diadematoida > Diadematidae > Diadema > Diadema setosum. The sequence goes on from NC_092699.1 coordinate 11,816,129, forward strand.
AAGTTCCTTCCGATATCCCGTCCGCTCTGGAGAGTGCCAAAAGTTTTATTCATCCGACCAAAAACCTCTGGTTGTCTGAAGGTTTGGATGTAACTATGGCAACTTAAACTTGCCTTTTTATTGGTTTTTCTCTCGGCGGGGGGGGGGGGGGGAATGTGGTGGAGTTGTGGGGGGGCTGTTTCTGTTTTGAAAGGAACCCTTTCCTCATAGCAACCGCAGAAGGTCACATCATATTTTTACGTTTTGTGACAAAAACCCCATAGATAAATTAAAAAAAAGAAAAACATTAACGAGACCTAAACAAACCCACAGAATTTCTTGTCAATACTCTTGTGAATTCACGCACCCAGGCCTACTAAAATTCGTGTTTAGCTCCGTAATTATCACCTGTTTGTGTACCTAGCGACTATTATGACCGTGGCGAGACAACACGATCATGCACTCGAGCGGGTTCAGCAGGGTGCATTGTCAATGACAGGGTACGGTAATCAATATTATTCATCTGGATTGAAGTTGCTGGATCTTACACCGCCACACAATTATCATCTGCTTTCACTTTGCCATTTACTCATGTCATTAAAAAAGACTTAACGTTATACACAGGTATTCATTATCAGTCTGCACTGACATGGCATTCATACCATCTCTCCAATAATCGTAAAATGGGTTTAAGAATTTCCCTTTCTGTTATTCCGGTCATTGAACTTAGCATGAACAGAACGTGTTTTGCGGAATGTATCTGAAGTACTTAGGCCTATACTTGGCTTGACGGAATGTAAATGTTTATTTCTTTATCATTCCGTCTGTTCGTACCGACAAATAAATCTGAAGAAAGCTTTTCCATAAAGTCTGGCCTCCTGCGATATTTTTTGTCAACATATACTCTATCACATATACATGTACATATATGTGTATGATATACATTTATGAATATATAAGTACATACCTTTAATCATTTTCAAACATATTACAATAATCATTTCTTTTCAGTTTCCTTATATGTTTGATTTTGATATATATATATATAATAAAAACGAACAAAGGGAAAATATGATTATGTTTTCTTTATTTTGTTACTCATTATCACATACTGTATATTTTGTTAGTTTACGTTTTAATGATTATTGCAAATATGTTTTGCTTACATATTGTATATGATTTTCTTTGTTTATTTGAAGGAAATGGAATTAATTAGAACTTTGAACTTATATAGCTTATATATGTATATAAATATATGTGTATATATATATATATATATATATATATATAAAACACATAATACACACACACACAATCCATTGAGAGTATAATGCACGTACCTTTGCAGCAACTTCACAATAGCCTATTTTCAAAGGGAAATGAAAGAGATCGATAAAATCATCTTTATGAGAGTTGATGAGTCAACTCTCACACAATCAACCGGCATTGGGACAGAGATCCTTCCGTTTATTTAATCGCAGCGATTGATATCAACAGCAACAACGACAACGAGCGTTCTTTTGTTGTGACTGCGAATAATACCATGTTGTGAATTCCAGAAACGACGCCGGACTGTATAATGGTGGATGGTGTATATTTCAATATGTTGCACATACTCCCCCCCCCCCCAAGGAAAAACGCAGTATCTAACATTTTTGGCGATTTTCACTTTTTTGCATAAATATTGTCAGTGGGCAATCCTTCTTCATATGACATATTCAGATTTTTGAAAAAATGTTTAGAAAGCCACTTTTCCGTAACTGCCAAACGCAGTATCTACACTTAACTTGCACTTTCCCCAAGGAAAAACGCAGTATCTACATGATGAATATTTCCCCAAGGAAAAACGCAGTATCTACAAAGCTAGTCTTAATTACCAGACACTGTTATTTATATATGTGAATACTTTGCCGGTTGTTCTGTAATTTGAACGTAAATTGCTTTCTTTAGATATACTTGCTCAATAATAAGACATAATGTTCAAAATATCTAACCGAAACAATACTGATTAGTAAATATTTTGATGAGATCGTGATTCTAATATAAAACACAGTGTGTGATTAAGACTAACCGAGTGCACATTAAACAATACAACACAACACTGACAGCAGCTTGCAGCTAGCTGCACTGATGCTGTGCAGCAGTCAGCACAGGGCCCGGCTAGTCAGCATACAGTGGGAGTGTGTACTTGGAATAAAACAAAATGTTGTCGTGGGGAAAATTACTCGTGAGCCTAGCCCTCAAGAAAAATTTATCTGCTGATAATGAGTAAGTTATTCAAAACTATTTCAATATTGAAAGAATAAAGCTGATTGTTTGTCACACGAAGCGAAGTAAACACAAACAAATGCATGTTTGTCACACGAAGCGAGGTAAACACAAATGCATACATTTGTGTTTACTTCGCTTCGTGTGATAAACAATCAGCTTTATTCTTTCATATTATACCTCAATGATTAACATTATCCGTACTATTTCAATATTAACTGGTTGTGAAGTAACTTTGTTATGCCTAGACCCTTGTCAAAATTCCTCAGGCTCCGAATCCGAAAGTTTCGTCGAAAGGCAATAGATCTAGGCCTAGACTCTTTGTGTTGTATCGGATAAACGTCAGGTTATGTAACATGTTACACCCTCCCTTTTAGATCTCAGTCTAGATTGTAGACTTGTCTAGACAGTAACGTTTTAGTCTTGCGTCTCTTTTCTAATGTTAGACTTAACGTTAATCAGAACTTTCAGGGTCCGTATTCCGAAAGTCTAAAGAAAGATCTAGTGTTGGACTTGAATAGGCCTAGGCCTACTCTAGGGCAGGCCTGTAGTAAGAAGTCTAAAACTTAACCACTTTTTAGAATCCTAAGTCTAGTGAAGTGTCAATGTTCAATTATCTACTCCATACCATACTGTCCTAAAATTACATAGTTGACAATAGATTAGGGTCCATGTGAAAAATAGGTACCCACGGTAAATGGACAAAATAGAGACAGTTAAGAATAAGTTGTATTTTAATTCTTATCGGATCTAGACAGTGTCTAGACCCTAGTGAGACTGGGTTGCGTAAAATGCATGCATGATCCCAGATGCTGCATGCTACATAACTTACAAGTAAAAAAAGTTAGGCCTACATTACAAATTTACATGACGTTAAACTTAGGTTCAATCCAGAAGGAATAGGCCTAGAGAGCGGATGTCACTTCATTCTAGACCGGTTCTAGATGTATTTTTTTTTTCTAATCAAAGAGTCCTGGCTCGTGTAGGGCTTAAACCTTCTGCAGTTCTAACGTTAGGCTATTTTTGTTTTTTCTGTGAGCATCGTGCATGTATAGCCTGAGGCGGTAGACTCGTGTAGCCTGCTACGTAGCCAGCCTAGAATAAACGATATAAAAACTAGACCTAGTCTAGGTCGATGTAGGTCCAGACATCCGTTTTAGATTTATTTTGGTCTAGACAGACTGTAACCTAGACTGTACAGATCTAGATCTAGTATTCTAGATGCTAGTTAGCGGCTAGGCCATGTAGCATCACGTTACAGCCCTGGCAAGCTTCATATTAAACACGTATCGACGTAACGTTAGGCCTACAGCAAGATCGGTCTGGGATACACTTTTAAGCAAAACGTTCCAAGAACGATCTGTTATTTAACAATCTTATGATCGAAGCCTGCTCTGTAATCAGGGCATAAATGGGGGGGGGGGGGGGTGGAGGATGCATCCCCAAGGGCCAGAGAATACTTGAACAATGATGTATACATGCATACATAATTATGGCAGAAGATTAATCCTAGTCATTCCACTGTAGATACTGCGTTTTTCCTTGGGGAAATTCGTTCCATTGTAGATACTGCGTTTTTCCTTGGGGAAATCAGTCAATTGCGTGGGGTTTCCCCAAAGTATCTACATTTTCATCAATAACTGAAAAACAAAACAAAAACACAAAATGATATTTTCCAGGAAAATTGGTAGCTAGATAGACTAAAATTCCACAATGAAGGAATTTTTCAAAAGAGTATATTTTCCAGGGGCTTTGGCAAAAATATAAAATGGTGAATATCTCGGTTGTTTAGAAATGGAGCTGGATGTAGATACTGCGTTTTTCCTTGGGGGGGCAGTACTTTGGCGATGCCTTATGCCTTTACAGGTGACTCATGGGCGACGCATTTCTGACACATTAGATCGTTATGTTGTATTGTTGTCTATTTTGACACTTTTTGGGCAAAGTCCTAGACATTATCGTCATTTGCCCTCGAATATTGCGGGGCTTTACTCGCTCTCACGCGAAGGGGAATATTGCCCAAAATTATCACATTCTTACGGTATGTGTGTGTAGGCCTATAATGGTGTGTGTGTGTGCGGGGAGGTCGGGGGCGGGGTGGTGGGTGGATATCATCTCAACATTTTGTACTTTAAAAGGACTGTACAGTTCTGGTTGAGGAGAGGATTTAGCTTTTGATGTTTTGCGAGATATTCAGAATGTTAAAGAGCATGCAATTCTAAGGGGGGTATCAAAAGTTAATTGATGAAAATCGGTTTTGAAATGGCTGAAAAATCCATAAACAAGGTGAAACAAAGAGATCCTAATAAAAGGCGTGGCCTGTCGCCTTTTATCATCACTTTTTTTGGATATCTCAGCCATTTGAAAACCAATTTTCATCAAATAAACGTTGAATCCTTCTTAGAATTACATGCTCTTCCATATTTCATATAAGAGGATTCTCAGAGGAGATTTCTCTCCTATAGGAATGTTATAAACCTGTATCCCCACCTCAACCAGTACCGTTTAAAAGGCCCACTCGGAGTATCGAACAAGTTATTTGCGAGACATCCTGAGACATTTGATATACACTGCAAAAAGTCCGGTGTTAAATATGAAACACCGAGCTGGTGTTAAATTTTCGGTGCTCATTTTTGGTGTTAAATTAGGATCTCCTGGTGTCACTTCAATGTATGAAAATATTTTTGACTAGTTACTTGGTTACTGTTTTTCTTGTTGATTTTGAACTTGAAAAAAACGATCAAGAACTTTCCGATAAAGTACTTGATTTTGGAAAAAAAAAAAGGTGTGAAAACATTTACACCACAGTAACAGCAGTTGGTGTGGTCCCTTATTGAAGCTGGGCGGGTGTTATATAATTGAAATTAACACCAGCAATATCAACTCAACACCATGTGGTGTCAATGTTGAATTAACACCAACGCAGTGTCAGAATATCACCAGCTACAGTGTCAAATTAACACCATGAAGTGCCAGGTGAACACTTTTCAACACAATCACAAAATACTTTCAACACCTGTCGGTGTGGTCCTCTATTGACACTTGATCGGTATTAGATTTAACACCCATGGTGTTAAATCTAACACCGATGTTTTTACAGTGTACTACTGATGAATCTATGAATCTACCTGATTCCAAACATGAAAGAAGTGGAATTCAATGTATATCGGGAGGGATCGTTAGAGAAGAATGTTCTACATATTTTGTTTCCCTTTTTGTCTATTTATAATGTTTCCTCGTGTTGATTTCTTTTGCAATGCTTTGTTTACAAATCTATTCTTTTTAGTTGATAAATTTCTGTTTAAAGAGTCACTGACGAGCATTATATTGCGTTCTGAATTGAAAACGATAATATTAATATAACGCAAGTGGTAACGATGAACGGTCTAGCATGGGGTGTGTTGTTTATAAAACATTCTTGTTTTGGTTTGTTTTGTTTCTTTGTTTGTTTGAATTTAGGGGAGCAATTTTGCGAAATGTTTGGTGTTATTTTATCATAACTAACTGCCAAAAGTATAGACAGGGAATGCGAATCTACTCTGGCATGAAACATGGCCTCAGTCCGGGATCAAAACCATAAAAGGCATTGTCTACCATTTGCAGATGAAAAAACAAAACAAAACAAAACAAAACAAAACAAAACAAAACAAGCTTTAGTGCTTCAAAATAGTTCTGAAATGTGAGTTAGGGCTAGAAACAACCAATGTAAAAATGGTTAATCAGTACAATCAGTGTGAAGTGTTGTTAAATATACAAAATGTGAGCAATAGTTAAAATAAGATTGTTTCTAGTAGAATAAACCGTTTTCAGTTATGATTTATTGAGAAAAGTAGTGATATTTCCTTATATATTGCGAATTTTTTATATGGTAAAATGTTTTTGTGATACAACTGACCTACACATACATGCATTAAATGTAATAACTCAAACATTTTAAAATCACTGCTCCCAATGGCAAATAGTACCTTTAAAGTCTATGTGATGGACAGGTTGGTTATCCAGGTTATCCTGGTTGGTCACGAGTTCTAGGTTCATGCACTTTCGCTCCCCGACCGACATTGAGTTCTTGGATTGCCAGTAATAAACTGAGAAAAAGAAAAAAGAATGTATACATAATGTGTGTGTGTGTGTGTGTGTTTAGTGTTTGCATATAAATACACGCATTGTCAGACGTCCAATGTTTAGCCCTTGTTACCACCTGTTTCAAGCTGTTATGATTATGTGACTTTACAATACAGATTAAAAACTAAAACAGTGTTTCGTATTAGGTAAAACTAGTCGTATCCAATACACTCAATTTAGATCTGTGGAGTCGCCCATTATATTAGCGTGAATATAGCAATGTTAACTTTGGTAATCAAATTTATAAAATGTTTATAATCTACAGATTATCATTTTGATAATGACAATGCTTCAACATTGTACTCTTGTGCGAAGTTTCGATATTAAAGGGTATGTACAGTTCTGGTCGAGGTGTAGATTTAGCTTTTAACGTTTTGCGAGATATTCAGAAACCACTCTATGAGATGTCAAAGAGCATGCAATTCTAAGGAGTATCAAAAGTTTATTCGATGAAAATCGGTTTCGAAATGGCTGAGATATCCAAAAACAACGTGAAACAAAGAGATCCTAATAAAGTTGGGGCATGTCACCTTTTATTATTAGCACTTTTTTGGATATCTCAGCCATTTGAAAACCAATTTTCATCAAATAAACGTTGAATCCTTCTTAAAATTACATGCTCTTTCATATTTCATAAGAGGCTTTACATTATCTCACGGAGGAATGTTCAAAACATGAATCCCTACCTCAACCAGTACTGTACAGTCCCTTTAACATGGTTTAGCTTTGACCCTCGTTTAACCTAAAAGCAATTGCCAACATTTGGTCATTAGCCAGCTATTTGCCTAGCCTCATGGAGCTGTCACATTTGTCCAACGTGTCCGACTAGGAGATCAAAAATCATTTGAATGTTAAACAATGAAGAATAATTAAGAGAGAATAGATTGAAGCACATATCATGGAACATAATAATTAGAATGACTCTGCAGAAAAAAAGAATATATCAGGGAGGTGGGAATTTACAAAGTCCTTATCATCACATAATGGTCATTGTTGGCGTTCAGACCCCCCCCCCCCCCCCCCCGCGCGATGGTCAACGACCGGTCAACACGCTGGCTGGATAGTATCCGGATCTCAGGGCCACGTGATCGGTACCTAGTTCGGACGCAGACAAGGTGCGGATGCTTTTTGTTATCTTTCTGCTAAAAATAATCGAAACGAACGCCCGGCGAGCGAATGATTGGCGGAATCTCGGAAAATATATGTCAATATGAAAGGAATGATAGAACAAGAACAAGAAAAAAAACATAATTTTTCTTCCGTTGTCCAGTTGAATAAGATCTTTGATTGAAAGCATACAACAGTTTCTTTAGCATTGTTTAGAATGGATACTGGTCACCTACTATCAATTTACTTTAATCTATCTTATACGAACTATTATGGATACATAATGTAATCGTTTATAGACATGTATGAATGAATGGAGAAAGGGGATTGATACAGTAAGAAAATGTCCAAGGATAAATTCTCTCACTTTTCACATCCATGACCATGTTGATTACTTTGTACATTTATTATCAGTGTAGTCTGTTTGAATGTTTCACTCGTATTCCAATTTTTAAGCAAGACATGAAAACCAGCTGAAGATCTTTTTATTATTAAAAAAAATAGCAAGTGTTTTCTTTTTCTTTTTCCCTTAGGTAAACTTCTTTCAGTGCCAACATTTAGCTGGCGGCTATTGTCCCCTTCCTTTTTATAAACATTTTGAATACTTTGGTCATCGCAAAGACGTTAAGGGAATAAATATCCCTCGCATAAAGGAAACATATCAAAGGAGGCTAGCCTATATAGCGCCTACATGGAGGCCTATAATAAATTGGGCAATTCTAGTCTATGTGTTTGCTTGAATGAATTAAAGAGTAATATCAAACAAGTAATCAAAATGGGGTATCATGAGAAGAAAGCTATGGGATTTATGATTTTCTTACGTTTTCAATGACGTAAATTGCAAAAGTAAGTGAAGTACACACAATACATTAAAGGGGTCCTGGCGGGCTGGGTAACTATGAAACTATGTTTGCTTTAAGAGAGAAATACTACTGTTTCCTTATCAGCTGTTTCAGTGGAAAGATTGAGAGACAAGTTTATTCGTGATCAAAGTTTTCAAGGCTCGCTCCGTTATCGATAACCGACGGAAAGCAGAGGTACAATTCGACGGCACTGTCACGCAACCCAGTGGATGAAGCGACTGATATCGCCTCCGATGAGACGGCTTTCCCCGAGACGTAGGCGTCATCAGACGAGTGAGGTTATCACGCGGGACAAGCGTCCTCGTCTGGTGGGCGAGTTGGCCCGCCTGCCGATAACGTCTGGCGGACGAAGTCGGTGGTGGGTGCAGAGTTGCCTTTTATGTCCATGTAATGACCGGAAGTGTTCCATGAGTAACTGGAGAGCGAAACTCGTCTATTAAAACTGACCAACAGCGAGCACTCTTCTCACCCCAACTTGGCCCAGAAAGACCTATAATAGAAAACGTATTATCATTTCATTTCATTTAATTTCAGACAAAAGTATACAATACAATATGACATTTGCATATACGACGAAATTAAGAGTACAATGTGACTTTTACATATTCAATCGATATCAACGCAAATCATTTCTTTACAATAAAGCAAAACATTGAATGGAAGAAAGATATTATTCAGAGGGGTGAAGGTTCAGGTGTAAGTTTCTTCAGTTTGCCTCCCTCTACAAATTAAATTTGTTAAGATCGCAACTGCTGATCTTCAAATTAACAAACAAACACGTCGGAAAAAAAGGAACCAATGGGACTCGAAGCTGCCATCTACTGCTTTCCGAAACGCAGTTCCATTGTTTCCTTTTTTTTTCGACATGTTTTTGAATTTACAGATCAACATTTTTAAATCAAATTTAATTTGCAGAGGGAGACAAATTGAAGCAACTCACACCAAAATAAAACATTGTTTAAATTACTACATACACTGTAAAAACATCGGTGTTAGATTTAACACCACGGGTGTTAAATCTAACACCGATCAAACTTCAATAAAGGACCACACCCACAGGTGTTAAAAATGCACTGTGATGGTGTTGAAAAGTGTTCACCTGACACTTTGTGGTGTTAATTTGACACTGTACCTGGTGTTATTTTGACACTGTACTGGTGTTAATTCAAAACACATGGTGTTGATTTGATATTTGCTGGTGTTAATATCAATGGTTTAACACCCGTCCAGCTTCAATAAGGGACCACACCAGCTGGTGTTACTTTGGTGTAAATTTATTTTCACATTTTTTCAAAAATCTATTATTTTAATGTAAAATTCTTGATCGTCTTGTTTAAATTAGAAATCAACAAGAAGTGCAGTTACTAAGAAACTCTTCAAAAAACAGTTTAACACCCGTAGGTGTTAATTTAACACCATAAATGAGCACTGAAAATTTAACACCAGCTCGGTGTTCACTATTCAACACCGGACTTTTTGCAGTGTAGTTATCTTACAAAAACATCGCTATCAAATATCAATGCGTAAAAAGATCCTTCGTGATGTCCATTTTTAGCTTGAATGGCAGTTGCAAAATATTATATGATGTTGCAACAAACTGTCTCATAGTTTTATTTCTTTAAAACAGAATCTCCAAGTTAACCTAATTTATGTTTATGTCAGTTATTGATATATCTTAGTGCATCAAGTAGCCACCCCCTTCCACCCCCATCCCCCCCCCCAAAAAAAAAACCCGCATGTCAACTAAATTGAAGACCTTACAAAACAGAGAGAGAGAACAAAAGAGATGTACGTGGGGGCGTACATTTGGGTGCGCGCTCTTGTGTGTTACGTGATATTAATGTTTTATAGGTGCATAAAACGATATCTTATAAGTAACCACGATGTATAACTATAGCAAAGTTTTCGGAGAGTTGTTAAAACTTTGAGTGCGTGTGCTCCTAAAAGTGACCTGGAAATAATGGGGGACGATATCTTCTATTCTTGGGAAGTTGTTAAAAGGAGATAACTTGAGTTTTTATTTGAGGATCGGAAGGAAGCCGGCATCGGGCATATCAAATCCAGATAAGAGTGCAACGAGGATGTTTTTCCGAAAGCGACTACCGCTTGAACAATGACCACCTGCCGCCAAATGGAGTTCACCTGCACCAGAGGGATAATCGAGAATTGGTTCTTGTTGTTGTTATCTTTCTCCCTTTACTGGGATGCGTGCAAGGGCTTGTGAACCGTGAAAGAAAGCAAGAAACAGAAATACAGTACAGAGAAATAATGAGGGCCAGACATAACAACAAAAAAAGTAGAAAAATAGTTAGTCAAACAGACAAATAGCAAAGTACAGCAAGAAGGAAATTTGGAGAAAAAAAAAAAGGGACCAAAGGGAAAAAAGGCACGAGCTACCTACAAACAAAAGAGAAAAGAAGAGATAATGGGGAGGGGGGATGGGGGCAGGGAGAAAGAGAGAGCGGGATGATTAAATTAATATGACGATTGTAATAATGACGTGTGTGACATTGTCCTGTTTGTGCGATATTCCGTTTGTCCTTACTCGTAATCTCGTGTAGTCGCACTGTCTCCTATACGACTTCATCCCTCTTTCCATTGTCTTACCATTCCTATATGCTTTTACTCTGCATGCGTAATTCAATAATGCATGCGAAAGGACATATTTACGAGGATTTATCCTCCATGCTTCAACTTGGAACGACCGGAGGGCACAAAAATAGTCGAATGTGATTGCATAAATACGCATCCTATTTGACCCTCTACGTGACTATTGTGATTAAAACGAAACAAGAAAACAGGTTAATTGAATTACACCGCTGGAGTCGTACCAGCAGACATGAAAAACAGTTATTTGTCCCAAAAGTCCAATTGTCTTGCTTTTTCAGCGGAAACGTCAAAATTTGAAACAACATGAGCAATATCCCCCTGCCATATTAATCACATCGTTACGACCAGACACACCTAATTAGAACATGCTTCGTCGCACATTACGTCAGAGAACATTTCTCAAGTTCAAATGCGGAGAGCAATTATGATTCTGTCTGCTCCAAGTATTTGTTTTTGTCCCGTCCGAGGTCATAGGCCGCTCAGTAACACACAAGGGAAGGAGTTACGTTGATTACCAGGATGTTATATAGTTTTGTATTGTGTTGTATTGCATTCTACTGTACTAGTTTACAGGCACGAGGTCCTTCAAAAAGGGATGGTATAGTTTTGGGTGAGACCTGGCTTCGGGCTTCTGACCTTTTTTTTTTTGGGGGGGGGAGAAAATGAGAACCCTCTTATGAAATAATATGAAAGAGCATGCAATTCCAAGAAGAATAAAATGCTTGACAAAAATTGGTCTTGAAATGACTGAGATATCCAAAACAAAGCGATCCTAGCAAAAGGTGCGTGGAACCCACCTTTTATTAGGATCGCTTTGTTTTTCGTTGTTTTTTGATATATCAGCGATTTCAAATCTGAGTTCCATGAAAATTGTTCCATAGCACTATATCAATGTATTACTGGAAGAAGGTATTGATGCGCCGTAATATAGAGGCACTATTGATATTGGTAAGATTGATAGGATAATGGGGGACAGACAGACAGACAGACACACAGACAGACAGAATATGGATGGTTTATCTCATATTTCATAATTAGAGATGTTGTGTAACTAGCACTCAGTACACAGTCATATCATCGACGAGATCCTCGTAACAAATATACAAATAATATTGTATTGAATTGTAAGAATTAAGAAAGATGAAAGAATTCATCTCAAATCAGCATCTGAGAATCTACGCCCGACAAACAACGCTTCTATGTAGATTCTTCATATTTCATGCCTAATTGTCTCATTTGCTGTACTCGACAATTCACTAATTCAATTTCTTGTTATGTTTATGGTATTTCTGAAAGTGGAATATGGAACAACAAAAACAAACAAACAAACAAACAAACAAACAAACAAACAAACAATTTCTCGCGTCTCAACTGGCATCGTAGAGGGCTTTTCGCCAGTCTCTGGCGATGATATTAACCTTGCGGTCGAACCAGGCAAGCATCATGGTGAACTTTTCCGCTGTAGCAGAGGAACGCCTTCCCTGATTGGTCACCTCCTCTCAATGAGCATTATACTTAGTAGATCCAAGGAGGTATCATTTCCTCAGTCTGTCGATCACACCAATAATGGTGAAGATGAAGAAGAGCCAGAAGAAGATGATGACGATGATGACAATGGCGATGGTGGAGGTGTAAGTAAGAAGGAGGAGGAGGAGGAGGGGGGGAGGAGGAGGAGGAGGAGAAGGAGGAGGAGGAGGAGGGGGAGGGGAGGAGGAGGAGGAGGAGGAGGAGGAGAAGGAGGAGGAGGAGGAGGGGGAGGAGGAGGAGGAGGAGGAGGAGGAGGAGAAGGAGGAGAAGTAGGAGGAGGAGGAGGAGGGGGAGGAGGAGGAGGGGAGGAGGAGGAGGAGGAGGAGGAGGAGAAGGAGGAGGAGGGGGAGGGGGAGGAGGAGGAGGAGGAGGAGGAGGAGGAGAAGGAGGAGAAGTAGGAGGAGGAGGAGGAGGAGGGGAGGAGGAGGAGGAGGAAGAGGAGAAGGAGGAGGAGGAGGAGAAGGAGGAGAAGGAGGAGGAGGAGGAGGGGGAGGAGGAGGAGGAGGAGGAGGAGGAGGACGGGATGGAGGAGGGGGAGGAGGAGGAGGAGAAGGAGGAATAGGGGATATACAGCAACTAGGATTTCTCACTTGCTGTTTTATCTTTGGTAGTCTGGGTTTTTTTTTTCTTTTTTTTTGGGGGGTGTTAATGTTTCATCAAAAAAAAAATGGATGACTCTTCCCTCCCTAATTCATTCTCAGCCCTTCAACTGAGTTCCTGGATTACTACTTATCTATTTCTGAAAATTTTATCATTATTATTATCATCATCATCATCATCCTCCTCATCATCATCATTATTGTTTGAATAGGACAGGACATAAGATGGAGGTCCCGTGTGTGAAAGAATCACAACTCAGTCACGTAAAAGATCCCTCTTTATTCATTCAACACATAGAGCAGGATGCATAACCCGGTGAAGTGCTCCCGCCTAACACCCAACTGGACCCGATGCAAGACAAGCTAGTGCAGTTGAATATGGGCTATTCAGTCATCTTCTTAGATGGAAAAAAAAATAATGAAACAAGCAAACAAACGAACAAACAAACAAACTCAAAGAAACAATTCCCCATCCCCAAGAAAAAGAAGAATTTTATTGAACTCTCCTCAACCCATCCACTGTTGTCAGAAGAAAATATATTTCTCTTGGTTAAAAAAAAAACAAAACAACCAACCAACCAACCAACCAACCAATCAACCAACCAACCAACCAACCAACCAACAAACAAACAAACAAACAAACAAATAAACCAGGAATGCATCAACCCCCAAACAAACAAACAAACAAACAAACAAACAAACAAACAAACAAACAAACAAACAAACAAACAAACAAACAAACAAACAAACCAAATTGTTCCTATACCAGACTGCATCTCGATCAATGTCTGTATTCTTTGACAATGGCGAGTGAGACATACGTATCACAAGGTTTAAATATCACCCACATGCCCCATGTGTTTTCTGGAAAACCGCAATTTTCTTTTCACAGTACCACAGAACCAGACTCAGTCTTCTTATGAAAGGTGACCGACACCTTCTTTTCCCTCTCCATCTTAAACTTCAGTAATTTCTAGAATTTCATTTTTGTTTTGATGTCAAAACCACAGTAATATGATCCTTCCTTCAAAATTCTACCCTTCCGGAAGAAAGAAAGCGAGAGAGAGAGAGAGAGAGAGAGAGAGGTGGAGGGGGGGGGGGGGGGTCGAGGAAGGGAGAGGGGGAGGAAGAAAAAGAAAGCATGAAAGAAGGAAAAGGGGTATGAGAATATTTTCACTGTATACACGTGAAAAATCTCGAATGGGCGTCGACAACAGACACACTCCAACCGCAGATGTCTTATCGACTGTTTCTAGTTTCTAGAGTGATTCTTATGATTAAGTAAGATACAGACAGAAGAAAAAGAGAAAGAGGGAGGAAATGGGTAGACGAAGAGAGAGAGAGAGAGAGAGAGAGAGAGACGGAGAGGTGGGAAAAAAGAAATGTAGATTTAAAAAAAAAAGCTAAGAAAGAAAATATCGTATGAAATCGTGCCAGAATTCTGCCTCGAACTTTGACATTTTGGTCAGGAAAGTGCGGGGAGACATCTCAACCGACAAGCAAAGTCGACTGCTAGGAGTCTATACGACTCCACTCCCATCCAAGATATGAAAAGAAATCAATTTTTTTTTATAATAAACAAACGAAACAAATCTAAATATGAGTAAAAAGTGGCATTATCTTCCCAACAGCAGGGCTTGAAAGTTGAGGCGGAAGTTGAGGTTCGCCACCGAAAGTTACGGGGCTCCTTCCTTCTCCCCTTAGCCCACTTTCCCCTCACCCTTGCAGCAGTTCAACCCTTATGTATCCTTTGAGTACCGATTGGCACTGACAGAAAACTCGGAAAAGTGTTGTACATACCCTGTCCAAAGTCCCTGGCACAGAATGGTTTTAATCGAACCACCAATCAAATAAGCAGTCGGGTCATGCATGGCCCCAGATATTGACTTTGGCGTCACGGCATCTAGCATCGCGTCGAATCCACATTATTATGCGGTCACACTTGGTAATGACGTGTTTACTTACGTTGTTTTCCACATTTGTTTTTTGCACAATCTTCAAAATTTTCGTTTCATGTAGTGATTTTAATGTCTTGACATTTCTTTTGACACATCAATCCTCACCCGTTCATTTCCTTTGTTCACTTAAAATGTGATTCAAGTCAGAAGTTGATGCATTCCTGTCAAAGAAGTTCAACAGATTCCAGGGAAGAGATTCACATACCCTGCAGAGTAATTTTCTCAAATGGTAGCAGTCAATACTGCAATTAAGAAGTCAAGGTGCTCAAGTGTGAAACACAGTGGAAACTTGCTGAAGGTGGGAGGGCATTACAAGACTATTGTTTATCCAGAGGCCCGACAAGACACGTGAATACAAGCAAGTGAATGCAGGTGATGACAAGATTGGACCAAAGAGTTTCTCTCATTCGGTGGACTGGCTGCGATGAAAACTCAATCTCAATGAGCACACAATAGTAAAATTTCACACGGTGCATGTATTTTAACATGACACAATATCTGTTCTCATCCAGGGCTTTCGGATAGAACAAAATGAGACCTTTCCAGTGATACCTCACTTGTAACATGACGAGGAATGTTCTTGAAGTTATGATTACAAATATCCCATATTTTCTCATTATTTTCTTTGTCTTTTAGGAGCTTGAATCGAGAATACTCAACTTACAAGAAATGAGTAAACTTTTTTTTTTTTGCGATCAAACTCTTCCTATATATGTATACATATGTATACACACACACACACACATGCACACACACACACACACACACACACGCACACACACACACACACACATATATATATATATATATATATATATATATATATATATATTATATATGATTGAATCTTATGTTAATCAGCTCCTGTTATATTCGAGCACAATGTACAGTTTGAAACATAAATGCCTTGTTCAACTGCATAGTGCCTGGACAGGCAACAGGACAGACTCCCCCTCGTGGACTTTTGAACTTCTATTGTTGTCATACGTGACCGTCTTAAATATATTGATACACTTTATTGAGATAAACACGCATAATATGGTCGAACCCAGGTCAACACACAACGTTTGTATCTCAAATCAAAATTGACACTATATCCGAACATGCGACATCTCAGTTTCACATTAAGGAAAGTGCTCTTGAACCCGCAATAAGACACGTCCATCCATTTTATCATGTTTGTGATTCAATGATTAAAACTTGGATCCACCCTGACTCTGATCTTTTCGCCAAGGGAAAGGACAGAAAGAATAAAAGAAAGAAAAGAAAGAAAGAAAGAAGGACTCGGAATGTCTACGAGTAAATGTTGACGAATCTTACGGCACCGTTTGCCCAAATCAAAACGTATAGTTCTCAGCAAAACATCGAAACGATGTATTTTGCCTGGGAATATTATCGTCCGAGCATTTTTGCAGTGTACAGACGCAAATTTCATGGCAGAAAATGAAAGAACTCTTGATGAGAGCAATGTTTAGAAAGATTAATTCCACCACATGCACCAATTGTACCAAGTGAGAAATTGCACGAATTGAAAAATTGCATCACGTGAAAACCCGTTATGAAAGTCACGTACAGTGTATTCAGTTACGTTTAAAGCGTCTACTAAGTACAGAAGTCCATTTCATGAAAGTCTGAGAGACTTTTCGCTCATATCATCACGACACATTACTTTATGAGAAACTTCATGAAATGAGTTTTACTTTTCTTTGTAAGTCTCTCATAGCATAAGAGGCGACATTGGCCATTCTGAGACTTATGTAAAGACTTATATGTGATGACATCATGAAACGGAACCCTGATCGGTGATTGGTCACAATGAAATCACGTGACTGATGCAGGATTGAGGATAGAAATGGTATTACTGCAAGCAGTGACATCACATCACGTCTGGTAATATAGTATTATTCAAGAATTTGACTGACTGCCGAAGAGCTAAAACGAAATGTGTATTTATGTAGACCATGAATGATGAATAGTACAACATAATTATCATTGCCTTGTCAGTCTTGTACAATGCTAACACTTACAATCCCCTAGGAGTATACATCTCTAACAAGGCAATGTCTGTATTTTTTACGTCCTTCCTTGCATTTTGGAATTATAATCGTGTGTCTTTTCGGATTCTGATATTTCTTTTTATTGAGTCCATTACCCAGCTCAACTAAGTCGATATCTAATACATGTAGTTCCAAAATTTCATCCATTGTGAACAGGCCCATTTTTTGTTTTTTTACGTCTACACAATAGCAAGCACAACATTAGTAAGTTAACTAGCGAAGCATCGTGAGATAGGTTAACCAATCAAAATGATTGTTAAAACAGGTGGATCGCATTTTGACAAACATTGAAAAAACATACAAAACTATACAATACAAAATAAGATTAGGCTTTGTTGTATTAAATAGGGCATTAGTTGCATTTGTATGATCACAGAATTAAGATGTTATCTCTCTTGATGATTAATATCACTACCGTACACATTAAAGAGATGATACAGTATTGGTGGAGATGAGAATTGGGCTTTTAACGTATTGCGAGATACCAAGAAAACACTTATGATATAGTACAGAGCATACCATTTTAAGAGGAATTCAAAGTTGATTTGATGAAAATCGGGTTTGGAATGACTGAAGCATCCAAAAACAAAGTAAAACAAAGCTGTCGTAATAAAGTGTGGGTCCCACACGTTATTAGAATCGCTCTTTTTTGGATATCTCAGCCATTTCAAAACCAATTTTCATCAAATAAACGTTGAATTCCTCGAATAATTACATGCTCTTTCATATTTCATAAGAGGTTTCTCGTTATCTCACCAAAAAATGTTAGAAACCTGAAATTAGGTCTCAACCAAAACTGTACGATCCCTTTAAACAACAATCATCTGACAATCGATTCATATATGACCCTTGGAGAAGTGATTTCTCCTTGTCAAAAATACATGCCAAGTGCATTCTTGTGTTTTTAAGACCAAATAATATGTGAAAACAAAGTAAATCATGGATCTATGCATTGAGCATCGAAAAGTCGGTAAACTAATAGAGTCTTTTATTCAATAAAGATGTTTACATACTTGGATTTGTCATGAAAAGAAGCAAACAGGAAACAAACAGCATGAATACACACGCACATAAAAACACAAGCATGAGTTTTATTCATAATTTCCACGTTATTCATACAGGATAGTTTAGGTGACAATTTCATAGTGACCTCTTGTAATGTAATGTTTTGAACGCTGATGGCGCGCTCCATTGAGTACAGCGTACAACGGCAACCCACTCGGCACGGCCCTACGCAGCCGCGGCTGCCATTGCACAAAGTACAAAACGCCCCAGAGAGTGGATGGTAAGGAAAGGATGTGATGGTTTTCTCGGAATGGTGTACTGTGCAAGATAATGACGTATCCTCTGCTTAGAGTGTATCTATGCCCGTGTCATCTTACCAATATCTATTTTATGTATGTATCTAGGCCTGTCTTTTATCACAACGACGTGTATGAGTAAATTGTCAAAAAATGGCAATAACCTGCAACAAAAAAAAACAATGAAAACAAAAAAGTCTAACGATCTGATTTCATTTAAACGTTACACAATAATAATACTATCATAATATTAATCATGAATATTACTTAATTACATAATACTATGTGAAAACTTATCTATCGTTATTTCTAGAGTGAAAACATTGCAAACAGGGCCGTATTACGAGACTGTACTTAACAGCTACATGTTTACTGATGTCAAGATTGTTAGGGTCATTTTGATTGTCTGTAAGTCACGTCTTGCTTGGTAAGGCAGCTCATAAGATTCATCTTCTTCACGTGATTACGGCCATCGATTACTTGCTCATTGCTTCTTGTTGGAATATCACGAATTTCCAATTTTTCTGTTTGTCCATGATGTTATTATGTTCGCTATTCAATCTTGTACACCGTGTTCTTGCTTTTCTTGTAATATTCTGTCAGACGAAGTCTGCTGTCTACTCACGTATTAAAGAAATCACTATGACTGAAACCAAAAGCTGGACATAAGAGTTTGGGACTCACACGCCATTTTAGAGGTAATTCTCCGTTGAAAACTGCAATGGATTAGTATAAAGACCTTATACATGGGAATTGCTGAACATAGTTTCACTTGATGATAATTTAAAATCAATACTTTCGCAACTTTTTAACATTGTGCTTTCGATGCAAACTTGAATAAAGGGATTAGGACTGTATTCTTATATCATTCTGCATGAGAAAAATGGGGATTCCTGGAACATTTCTCTTCTTGGCCTTAGGCGCCGTTATAACTTCTCTTTTATCGCCAACCGATTTTAATCTAACAGCGAGGCGTGAAAACCTTCGCAACACCGCAATACACCACATCAAACGACGTGAGTGTAGCCAATTACCTGCGATGTACATACACCAAACGCAGGCGAGCATCAGCCGCACAGTCAATAGAACGCACTCGTCGCTTTCACGGACCCACGCGAATAAAAAGTTGATCGTGACGTAGGGCGACTGGGAACCAATGCAAAGCCAGTATGCGGATGACGTAATCAAACTAAGTGACTACTTTTGTCGCTTCCTCGCTGCGGGTTGCTCCGTCGCGGTGCACTATTCACCGATCGGATCAGTGTAGAAGAGTCAGGAGAACGGACAAACGGTGTACCTCGAGGTGAAAGGAAGACCGCACGTTAGTACTTTCAACGCGAAGAACTGACTAATGTAATACTGACGGAAGCTCAGTGAGATTGGATTATACCATCTGGATTGACGATTGGGAGAAAGAACTACTGAGTGATTTCAGAAGCTAATTTCCCCCACTTTTCATCCGATTAAACCCGTCTTTTGTTGGCAACAATACTTTGGATACTTTATCACACCGGATTCTATCCAATTTATGTGTTTTTTATGGCAACGGAGAAATCGTGACAGCGGATAAAGAGTAGTACTAAAGGAAGTCACTTTTCCAAACTTTTCGGAACGAGGAGAGCCTGGTCGCTCCTTCGTTGCCGGGAGAGACATTTGGTCTCTTTTTCTTTTTCTTTTCTTTTTTTATATATTGTCGTCCACCAGTGATTCATCATCGCCATCATGCAGGGAATTTTAACCAGGATAACCGTAGTCGTCATCGCCGTCGTATTCGGATTTACGGAGGCCCAACAAATGGGTGTCCAGTTTGCACCCAATGAGGTCCTAGACAATAATTTCAACAACAATAACCTCATACCAACCTCACCCTCTTCAGACAACACCTTGACTGCGGGAATGTAAGTATTTTTTATTCATTTATTTACTTTTTTTAAAGGCTAAACAACTTTTCCTTGTTCGGTATCCCAGTATTCATTTAATTTATTATTCTATTTTGTACATTTTATCTATCCATTGATGTATCTATATATTTTGAAATAATCCTGTACCTGCACGGATGAGAGAGGCTCGGTACAATTCATGAAACAACACCGGCCTTTGATACTATACTAATAATCATGATAAAATACTGTTTTGTGTTCGACGTGGGGATATCAGTGTATTAAGTTTATGTCATAAGTGAGATAATTACCTTTCAGTTTCACCCTAAATTCTACTTGGTATGACATGTTCAAAAGAAAAATGGTGCAATCGCAATATCCATATTCCTCCACTCTTTTTCTTTTCTTTTTTGTCCTTTGGGAGATCGTTAAAACGGGAAATGCAGTTATAGTTACTGCGTCGAGGATCGTGCGATGTTTTATCCTACACTTTAACGGGATCATATAGTTTGGGTTGAGACCTAATGTCAGGTTTCTAACATTTTTTTTTTTTGGTGAGATAATGAGAAACCTTTTATGAAATATGAAAGAGCATGTAATTCTATGAGGAATTATCGTTTATTTGATGAAAATTGGTTTTGAAATGGCCGAGATATCCAAAAACGAGCGATTCTAACAAAGTGTGGGACCCACACTTTATTACGATCGCTTTGTTTTACTTTGTTTTTGGATGATTCAGTCATTCCAAACCCGATTTTCATCAAATAAACTTTGAATTCCTCTTAAAATGGTATGTTCTGTACTATATCATAAGTGCTTTCTTGGTATCTCGCAAAAAGTTAAAAGCCCAATTCTCATCTCCACCAATACTGTATCATTCCTTTAATCATCGTCATGATGAAAATGTGCAATTTGGTCACCAGAGAATGCATTTTTTTTTATATGGTATCAGGTTTGTCTACGCAAGCGGTGGTAATACACATAATATTAGTTCGCACATTGTCTAAACTTTTGCAATATAAATACACACATTTCCACTAATGTGTAAATGATGTATACATGTATTAATGTCTATTTCACCATAAACTCTGTAGGCGGCGCCTACTTCACAAATTGAGAAAGGTCGTTGCCGACGTGAATGGGGGGGGGGGGGTGTGACAGATACAGATATGTAAAAAGGAGAAACAACAAACTAAATAGTGGCTTACAAAAAGAGATTCAACTTCATTGAGAGTATTCAGAGATCTTATCAGTCGTTAGTGGGTGTTTCGCATTTCTACATTCGCGCGAATGTGTTTACTCTGTACACAACGAATGATAATAGTATCTACAATCCATCACGCATACCTAAGCAGATCCACTTGGTGCTTACACGAAGACGACCTTCTAGCACCACCACACGTCAAAGAAACAACATCGTCAACACACTCTGTTGAATATAGCAAATAATATACTACGTTCTTGCCCTGTCGACTGACACCAAAAGCATTGGGTAGCCTCGATGAACATTCCATCGATTCGATACTATTGCTAATGAGGGAAATTGGACAGGGCAATATAACAGTTGTCTCACGACAACCGCCGCGGCCTTAGTGGATAACGTGACATCCGTTATCCCATGAAGCAAGTTCGTCCGAGAGCCGTTGTAACACTGTTGGCAGCGCTCTTCTTGGCAGAGTATTAGACACTCGTACGCATTTTCCCCCAGTCCAATATGCAGATGACAGTTAGTAGAGAGCAAATCACCTTGATTTTCGCCCCATATTACACTTACAGCAGACAACTGACGCGAACATCTTTGCTGTTGCCGCCAAGTTTAGAGCAGTCTCACCTTCCTGTTTCAAACTGGCCATGGCCAGTGTGTACGTCTTGCTCGTTTGGAATAAAACAGAGTGAAATGATCATTACATTTGTGTCAGGGAGATTCCCCACTGCATGGTCCATACAGACCGTCTTTGATGGGAAGAGTGAAGTCAAATCATAGAACACGGAAAGTTTTGTATTTAACGGTTTGACTAAAAAGTAGTCTTTTGTGTGCTTTTCGTCGCAATTACATGCA
Source organism: Diadema setosum (assembly GCF_964275005.1). Classification (NCBI taxonomy): domain Eukaryota; kingdom Metazoa; phylum Echinodermata; class Echinoidea; order Diadematoida; family Diadematidae; genus Diadema; species Diadema setosum. Next base: position 11,838,459 of record NC_092699.1, read on the forward strand.
AATTGGATTAGGTAAACATTACTTAACCTCCCTTTGCAAAGCTATCCTAACTTGCTAGATCGATACAGTTTCAATACGATTTGACGTGGGGATGGATAGATTCTTTCTAACCGCATTCGTTAAAAGGGTTAGAATTTAGCAAAGATTTATGAGCAAGTATGATATATTGAAACGAAGTGTGGATATGACGTAATATACATTTATGCGATTATGACAAAAAAACTTAGCAGCGCTGCTTGTGTGAAAAACATAACGAAATCTTAGCTCAGATTATGAAATGTCTAGGGTGTTAAGAAATGTAGGCCTATTTCATAAGTCAACTGGTAAAAATGGAGTTGAATTTCCCTCTTAGACTAGGGAGACATAGGCCTAAATGATCGAAGTGCACCTTTAAATATTGCTTGACTGTAAACGGAGATACGCGTGAAATTCTAAATAAAACTTCGTCGTACTTTCTGCCAAAAGTTTGCATTCACACTCAGATAACCGATTCCAAATATTATCAATTTCTGCCCCCTCATGATAAGACAATCATGCACTCGTGGATCGACAGCAGTCGTCGTCGAAGTATTACTGGCATGATAAACACAATACACACAGGCCTATATGAGGGATATACTGAACACCATTTTGGTTAAAGAACAATGGTCATTGTCAATTTCCAAGTACAGTTCTGATGCATGTGTATGGAAAACTTAGTTTGTTCGGCTCCCGGCGAGCAGAACATCTTGGCGAGTGTTTTTAGACTCTGCCGCTCTAGTTCTTGTTTGAGCGGTGCTACACATTTATTTACTGCGATGCCCAAATCGCATGGCGTGACATCATGGTCACATAGACAAAGAATGAAGAGAACTCGGGCGATATAAACAAACATCGATTGTCAGACGATTTTTCACCTGCTTTTGTCTTCAAATTTTTTTTTCTTTCTCGAGTTGGGTCTTCTGAAATGTCTCACTATAATTGTTTTGTTGTTTGTCCACTGTGAATGAATCACCTACCGGAGCTGTGAATTTCTCGCTCTCTACACGAGCAATGATTGATCTGATCAAAGTCTCGTCTCGCATCTGAAATGAGATGTTTTCGTTTCCGTGTACACGACTTTTCTTTCCCTACGTCATCTTGAGAGATTTGAGCGTGTGATTCTTCGACCTGTCGCTGTTTAATAGCGGTATCCGGCTAAACTACGTGGTACAACTGTGAGAAATTGTCACAACTTTGACGGCGAAGCAAGAGTTACCGGGCACTGAAATAATGAAGACAGCGCTTACTTATTTTATAGACATACGACCACGACAAGCTTTGTTCAAGCTTGTGTCTGCACTTTCATGGTGCATGATACTGTACTGTAAACGCATCAGAGAATTTCCGCTTTTGATAGGACCTTCCCTGCTCAGACCTCCCTGTGTAGGGGTCACGAAGCATCTCATTTTGGTAGCTTTTAACCACGATTGTACAGTTGTTATGTTTTCTTTTAAGTTTACCCTTAATTGGACGTAGGTGTGACATGAATGCGTGGCCATGGTTGAACGAGACACTGATATGGCTCGTCTATTACTTTTCCCACCGCTTGTCTAAAAATATCTGGACCAACTTTTCCACGTTCTAGCCGACTCCGGCTTATCTTTCCTGTGGAACAGGTGACAAGGTGTATATCTGTCGCGAATATGACGCATTTTTCATGTATGAAACAGCAAGATACACCCAGGGAGGGCCACCTCCCTGATATACCTGACTGACTTCGGATGATACTTAAAGGGACCTATATACACGCGAGTAAATGTGGTGGACGCGCATCTTGAATTAAGTGTATACTTGCAACGACATTTAAATAGATTTGTAGCCTTTGATGTGAATACAAAGAGCTTCGCTAGCGACGAGTTAACAAGTAGTGCCCATTACCCTAGCGAAGCGTGACAATGATTATGACGATGTGAGAGAGGGGATTGGAATGGGGGGGGGGGATGGTGGGGTAATATTTGAAAAATGAATAATGAGGAAGGAAATAGGAAATACAACAACTACACGCGAGTTTTCGTGCGAATGCCAGAGTGACGAGGCACATTAATGTTTTCAGGGACACAGTACAAGTCGAAAAATAGCACAGTGTGATGGTAATGAACGATTTCCCGGCAAAATCAGGGGTTGCCAGGCAACAGCTGTTGTCGCTAAGGGAACGTGAGACGAAGAAAACAAGCCCTATAGAACCTCTATAGAAAGCTCTGAATAGGTAAAACACGACACCTCCATTTGCACAGTGGTCTACATACAAAGGAATTGCCGTCTTTTATCGTTTGGTGTTCAACAAATAGCGAAAGACTGGTTTTGGACTGCTGTAGGCCTGTATTAAAGACTTGATAATGCAAGGAAAGTTCAAATTGATTCGAGCGCTTAAAACGTATTCTCGCAAATGCATTTACAGGCATGAAATTCAAAAAGATATTCCAGCAAAAATCGGGTTTCAACTTCTTGACAGGCAGGACATGTAGAGAAACTAAGTAAAGAACAAATAGATATAGGGATATCTGCTTTCCTGTAGTCATTTTATGAAGAAAAGTATTCCGAAAGTGTATTTCATCAACGAAAATTTACTTGAATACAATGTTTGTGTGTACGCGACTGTGTATGTGTGCATATTTGTGTAACCCTCACTGAACTTTACTGCTGCATTTGCTAGGACAACAGAAAGCAGCACAGCTGTGTGACCTCGTTGTTCAAGTCAGTTTCCCTATCCTCGCAACTGATGAATTAAAACCGCCGAGTTGCTAGGATGGCATTCTCAACTTTGGCTAGGGGGAAACACAGACAGTTTATACAGGGTGATCCCAGTCACGAACGCGATCTAAAATCTAGCACAGAAGTAATTTGATTGGTCATCATCCTTGACTTGGAAGTCTACGTCCACTTAGGATGAGACCTTGTGGAAGAGGAAATCTTTAGGAAAACATAGCGAGCCCTCGTACAACAAAAGACGTTTCCCGTCTTTCCGTCTTTGAAGAGTTCGCAGTAGTTCGTAACCATAGCAACGATACAGGTGCCGGTGATCGTAAACGCTGTTGAGCATTTTTTTTTTTTTTTTTTTTTTTAACCTTAGCGACTACACTTCACGTTTGCACTTCCTCAGCAAAATGTTGATTCACGTGAGATGTCTTTTCCAACAATGGGTAGATCTTGTTACTTGACATGTAGTTTTTAAGCTTTTTTTTTCTTCCAATGCGAAGTTCTCGATGTTTTTGATTTTCATGAGACTTGTGAGTGCGCGTGAATGTCTTTCTTTACGGAGTATCAATTCCCAGTGCCTATTATCATCGAAAGTCTTAATCTACTTAAAAGTTAAAACCTACTCCCAAATCCCAAGTCCCTGATCATGTGCAAGGAGACCAGAAAGAACGGTTGAAAATTGATAATGAACATGCTACGTCCGTGTAGTGACTTGAGTTCGCAAGAGCATGGCACTCGCGAACAGTGTGTCGATGCTGTTTGTTGGTTTGTATGTGCGTACATGTATGTATGTGTGTGTGTGGGTGGGGGGGGGGGGGTTAAGTGTGTGTATTTTGTATATGTCTTTTGTGAGTTGTGAATGTTGGAACCGTGTCAACGGGATCCGTCCCAGGGAACTGCGACGCTGGGGCTAACCGGAATGAGACGATTCCGTCGCGAACTTGAGACCAAATTGGATGCTAATTGCTTGTTTACAAATCTTTCACGCAGCATCCCTCTTCCCTCCCATCCCATCTCAGTCCCACATGTTGGGTTCCAAAATCGTCTCACATGTCAAACATCAAATCCGCCTATGTTAAATAGCGTGGAATCTTGTCATTTCCGTTCGCGAAATTATCCCAGCGGCTGATGTTGAATCACTGCCCAAAACTAGGCATAATTAAATTTGCCGTCTATATAACTGATGATTATCGGGCTGTTCAGGTGTTCATTTTTTTTTGACATATTGCGATCACGATGACAATAGAAGACTAAGCGTAGTGTTGAGGGCTCGGAGTGAAGAAAAAGGGAGGAAAAATAGAAAGCATGTCAGTCGCCGTCTTGTTCTGGAAAAGAATAAAAAAAAAAACTGTCAAGAAATATTACTTTAAAGTAGCAGTGACATTAGTCGCAACTCTCGTTTTACTGACTAAACGTGGGAACCGGGAAAATAGAGAGCGAGGCTCATTGTTTACATCGTTATAACTAGGCACGAAAAATATTCCTAATGACATTATCCTTAATGGTTGTTTACCAAAGTGTGACGAGCCGGAAATGAACCAGGTTTGCTGTAACTTCAAAAAAAAAAAAAAAAAAAACTGCACCCCCTCCTGCTGCCAAATTGATAGCCACTACATTCAGACCATGGCCATGCTCTCACTATGTACGAGCGAAAGTAAGGAGCGTCCGGAAATCAAGCATAGTCTGCGTAAAGTGAGTGAAAAGCAGAAGAAAGAGATTGTAGATTTAGTCGTTGTGTGTTCAATCTAAGGAGAATATTGGTTGGGTTTTTTTTTTTTTTAGGCCCGCCATCTCGACATGTTCGAAAAATAATCATAAGTATTATTATTACTCCTCTCCTGCCAATAGCTTCATTCTGAATATAACTCATTAACACCATGTGTATTATGTAGTTTGAATTGCTTTCAACAGCCATGGTGTGTAGCAAGCCTATCACATTGTTTTTGCAGCAATGTTGTAGGGATCGTGCTACGAAATGAATGAGAGAAAAAGAAAAATACAAAAAAGGGAAAACAAAATACACTTCCGGTTATTAAAGCAATGTCGTCCACATATCCAGTGATTCATAATAATATTCTCCTTTCATCCACTCTCACTGAATAGATGTTGTGAAGATGTCAGGTATGCTTCAAACTTTCAAACTGCAGCTTACTTTTATAGGGCCTAAACGTTGACCTATTATAGGGAGGTATTAGGCGAGCTCACCTTGTACCTTGCCACTCTAACTAGTCTAAGTCTAACCTTGTCTCTCTGACGTTCTCGTGTTGACGTGTTAACATTGACAACACAGTAATAAATCTGTGAGATGCTTCATAAGTCATGTCTGATTGGTCCGGGACCAATTTAAGGATGCCCTCTCGTTACCATGGTTACACAGATGGTTGCTACCTATGTTTGAAACATCTGACGCCAATGCTCTTTCCCCCCATCACTGATTGATGTGGGAGTTCTCACTCATATCTGCCTCTTTGTCATCTTAAACCATAATATAGTATCTCAGTATCGTTAAACAATGACATAATGATAATGTTCGTCCTGCTGTCCCTCAGCGCCTGCACTTTACATTCATCCAGCAATCGTCATCACCTGGTCTCCATCACTGACTTTTGAGCAGTTCTCCTTTAATCTGTATTTCCGCCTCTCTCCGCCTCTATCTGTTTCTCTTATTTTTACCTCTCCTTCCTATCATCTTTATGTTTCTCTCAACACCTTTTTTTTTCAGTCTCTCTCAAATTGAGCATTCAGTTCTTTTATTTTTCTTGTTCATCATTTTTTGCGATCGCTGACGATTTGAGAGTGAGGAAACCTTTCTCAATTTTCACCCAGTTCTGTCTGTCGCTATCTTCTGTTTTCTAGAATTCACTAAAGTCTATGCAAACGATTTCTATTAAACATCTTCTGACACTGCAGAAGACATAAAGAATTAAGAAGGGGGGGGGGGGCTAGAAGAAGTTGTCTTTAAGTATTAAGTCTACTCGCAGAATAAACGACACTTTAACCGGTCAGAAATGAGGCTTTTGTCCATCACTAGGTGGTAATCCAGCTCAACAAGTATTGTCGAATGGAAGTACCAACGTGCATGGATGGAATAACGAGGATTGCTGCTTTCTCGGCGAGGGGCGTGTTCGTCCGTGCGTTGAGTTTCGATAGCGTACGGAAAGCCCTTGTCCTGTACCCCCTTTCTTACTCTTGAGGAGACCTATTCAACGTATACGGCTATTTTCAGTAACACATTATTACTTTCTATTTGTCCAAGCTCTCAAGAATTACAAGTGGTTCATGAAAGCACGAAAATAGCGAGAGATCATGGTGCTTTGTCGGCTCGGTGGAAGAAGAAGAAAAAAAAAAGAACAACTTAACGCTCAGTTATGTCCGCCTTTTTCTAAACTGATTGATTTTACAAGACACCAAAGCTAAAGGTAGTTATCCAAGATTTTTACATATTGATATCGCTGGCAATTATGTAAAGAGTCTAGAGAGACTGCTCTTTGCTTCCTTTGTAAATTTCTAGCCGGTAAGAAATCTCAGCCAAGTTTTAGATAGTGATGTTTGGTAATTAATGATGTTGCACAAAGTGCGACGTATGAGATATGTGTAGAAGAGTCTCGGATCCATTCATCGACATCTTTTCAGACACATCACCTTAAAACGTAGACAGGAAAATTCGTCTGTCTGGAGGAGCTTTTTAAAAAAAATCATTTTCCGACATTTGTTCCAATACCAGACGCACTGCTCCGCGGAACATTATCCCCGACGACAAGATACAGACCGATCTTTCGGTCAACTTGACATCCTCGGCTGAAGAGTTGTCATGGTATCGATCCATTTAGACGACCTGACCCCCCCCCCCCCCATGTGGGATGATGGGCTGAAGTGGGGGGGGGGGGATTAATATCGCCACACTCTTACATACGCTTAATAATTATTGTCGTACCGCTCTTCCATTCTTTCTGTGTTGTTTGTGTTACTTTGTCTGTCTCTTTTAATTATTTTCTGTGCAGTTATGGTAGATTGCCTTATCTAACAAAGTGCGTGTGTTTTGTTTGTCTATGCTGTTGTTGTTGTTGTTGTTGTTGTTGTTGTTGTTGTTGTTGTTTTTTAACGTTTTCCTGTTGCCACAACTCGGGTCTCGAACCCCCGACTGATCCTGCATACAAGAGGAACGGAGATGTTTGGTTTAGTAACCAGTGGTGAGGAGACGGTATACACAAAAAACAAGTGAGACTGCAGAAAAGAAGGAATGCATGATGGCTACAAAGGAGATGGGGGGAGGGGGGAGGGCAGGAAAAGACAGGGGGAAAATTGTGTCATGTGTTTGTGCGTTTTGTCGAGGAAATCCACGCAACAAGTCATACTATGGCTTCGCCTGTGAAAAGATTCCATTCATTTCCGAGGGGAAAAGGTGAGCTATTTTACCCGAACCCATCAATCAGTGGTACTGACAGTGGATTAAAGGAAATGGGGAAAATAACAAAAACAAACCCAAAAAAAAAGAGAAAAAAATCGCAGTATTACACAAGCCCATCCACTACCTAATCTTTGCAAAAAGTGTCATCGATCTCCGAAACCTATTAGGAAACGCTCGAGTTCAAATCAACTCACCCACTTGTTTTCCGAAAGAAATAGGCGCAAATATTAAAGGAAATTTAAAGAAGTTTCCGAAACTAGACTGCATTTTCGGTCAGCTTGTATTTCGTGTTACCGCGACCAGGGTACTTGCTCGTGCTCGAAAAAGAACTGGAAAAAAAAAAAGAGAAGAAGAAATAAATAAATCGTAACTATAAAACAGCCGTAGAGTATTGATTGATTCGCTTTTGATATGAATTTGTTGATTTGACTTGCTGCGATTGATTTGATTGGGTTTACTTCTGGTATATAGATACACCAAGTAAAAAATAACAAAAGCAAGCAAGCAAGCAAGCAAGCCAGCAAACAAACAAAAAACAAACAAACAAACACCACCACCACCAACAACAACAAAACACAGACGGGCGTTGCATACGGAGTACGGAGAAGCCTCCGAGGTGACCAACTGATTCGACCTTTGTACAGTGTAAGCATAGTGTATGTCATGCTCTTGGAAAAGAAAAAGTCACCACTCACCTCTGTTGTAAGCTTTTCCCCAGTATCTCCCCCTAGCAGTTGGTGTATCCAGCGTCAAGTGCATCAGGTGTTTGGGACTGATGCCGCCCGTTGTCTAGATCAGATCACCTGCAGCGCGATAAACACCATGTGTTTGATATGGGATCGTAATTACATATGATAGTGAGTGAGACGCGAGTTATGAAGAGTGGGCCTACATCTCATAAATCCTTACGGGACATTACCTTTTGTATCCCAGTGAGAAGAGTAGAAAACATAATGCAATGTTTATGGGAATCACTGAAGTTCGCAGGGGACGGGTTAACCTTTGGTGACACATGACAGACTTGCTAAGTTTTACGTGCCAAGTGCCTTTTTGATGAATAGATACGAGATACGCCCTAAGTGCACCCCTCCTCGTGAGCATGAAAACACCAAATGCTTTGCCTTCGCCAAATATTTTGACATTATTCTCTTTTCAGAAATACTCTTTGTGAGATCATGTAGTTTATCGCTTGAGAAAATAGATATCAAAATGAGATGGGGAAAAAAAAAGATTCGTGTAAACAGACAACATGCATAATCACGTGCCATCTCTTTCCCCCCTCTCTTGTACCCATTGTACCTGAGTTACATGAAATCATTGATTTCTCTTGGTAAAAATGTTAATTCTTTTGGACACGCCCATATGATAAATCAGATATAGAGTAAATACATATTAGACCGACGATCTTCAAACATGATTCTGCGCCTGTGAATCTATGTGCGCCACGCACATCACTTTTAGTGTAAGGGCGTAGGTGTTATACCAGTGCCTCTTCTGTTTGGCTTGGTTGAACAAGCGAATTTAGCATGATCACAGTGTCGTCTGGCCAGGCAAGTCACAACAGAGTGTGTATAGTAACCTCCTCTGCGACTTCTGATTGTATTCCATAACAATAATCTGTTGTTTACCGAATTCTTGAGTTTGTACCCCCTTTACTCCCACGCATAGCTACCGCTGGACTGTCATGAGCATGATGATCATAGCTTGATTATTTGTTTTTACCACCACGACGGGTTTCTTGCCTCACACCTGTAAACAACTTCCCACAGACGCATGACCTAGACTTTCATATCTCTTCTTTCTTTTTGTTTGATTTTATTTATTGTCTTGTATACGTTACAGTGAAGGAATTCGAATTCGAATTTGTTTCATGCTTCGCTTCTTTACAAAACGTACTTTTTACTCCTCAATTCTGAACTTTCCACGAGTTTTATGTCTCTCAAACTGCAATCAAAGGTCATAACTCTTTACTCTTGCACTTTTTTCTCTCTCACATTATTTTGCTAGTGTCTTATGACTCTCTACGCCTAAACATTTTGTTGTGCCTTGTCTTAGAAAAAAAAAAAATCCAGCTCCCAGATAGGCTGTATTTTTGGAGAGGAGTTTTCATCACTCCTCAGTCACAACTCACTTGCTCTCCTCAGACGGATATTCTATTTTTGACACTTCTTTCCTTTCCCCGCCCACTCGCCCTGAATGAAAAGAGAGAGAGAAAAAAAAATCGGTAAAATAACTTTCAAAATGTTAGACTTTTTATGGGGTTAAGGCAAAGGGAAAGATGTAGTCTTAATCCGCAGAAATGTCCCTGAGAATAATGATACTCGTAAGAAATGATCAGAAGAAGTAAGAGGAGAAGAAGCAGCAAAAGAAGGAAGGGGTGGAGAAGAAGAAGAACAAAGAAGAAGGAGAAGGAGGAGGAGGAGGAGGAGGGGAGAAGAAGAAGAAGAAGAAAGAAAGAACTGGATGTTAAAAGAGCTAGCAAGGGGGAGGGGCTGAAATCTATATCACTGCAAACGCATCTTTATCCTTTGACTTTTAATCCACTACATAAGACATACTACCACAGACGTGTCGGCCTAATGTTCTCTTTCAAACTGCTCTCGCTACATGAATGGTAGTATCTTAGGGAAGTATAGACAATGGGAAAAAATGGCAACCAAGTCACGCCAGTTGGAAGTCACGAGCATCAGAGCAAATCAAGATGATGTCATCTCGCCAACCTTTCAACACGCCAGCGTGACCGTACTTATTATGGTCCGTGAAATGACACACAGTGGGCAACACCCTGCCGTGCTTTCAACACGAGAGGCTATCCTCCCGTTGCCATGGTTACCGTCTTCGCACCACGCATCAACCCGAGCGATCCAGGCACGCTCGACGCCTATTGGTTTAAAGTAATTCATGCGATATATGATTATATGGAAGTCTGCGTATAGAAGTGCAAGTTTTGACGCTCCGTGTTCCTGCCTATAATGTGTTTACGTTCCTAGAAAGCCACCGAAGAAACGATAATGCACATTTTGTGTAAACAGTGCAATATGAAAACGCGCGAGGAGTAAATAAATTGAATGTTTGATTTGCAACTGAATGAAATGAAGAAATTACAATGATTTTAATTGTTACATTTTTTAATATACATGTCATAGTTGATTAATGTTTATTAGCATATATAATTAACAGGTAGTCATCGAATGTACCTTCGCCGAATATAGATTATGTAATCGCTGAGTAACCAAAGACTGTGACTGTATAATCCTATCATAATTATATAGGTTTGACAGTTTCTACTCGTTCCAAAACTGTCATGCCATTGCGCCTTAAAGGGACTGAACTCTAAATATATAAATATATCCAATGAGACAGCAAATGTACGTAGTATTGAAAACCCTTTTTAGTGTATATTTCTCTTTGCCTTGCCGACGTCATCACGTAATTACAGTGCAATATTTTGACTTCGCACAGAAGCTGATGTGGTATATGACTTACACACGCGCAGACGCAGCCGTGCCCGTGCAGTAGCAGTTGTCGAAATTACCAGCCGCTTCGGCGTAACTCGCGTCTTTATTTGCACAATTATGCAAAGTCATTTTTTCCTTCGATTGCCGTATTTACCACCCCGTGGCACCCCGCCCGACATCTTGAGACAACTCACATTCCAAAGGAAGAATGATTTCTGTTTACTTTGTCTCCCGTACATACATGTTCACACCGTGAAGAAGCTATAGATAGCTATTAAGTATACATTAAGAATTACTGCTTCATTGTAGTGTTTGTTTTGTAATCAGGGTGGGCCACGTTGTATACTATGTGCAATCTTTCATACCATGATTATGAATCGCCAATTGTACGCCATGGAGAGTGTTCAATGTATGCAACGACGAGAGCGCGCAATACACATTTATGAAGAAGAATAAGGAAAAGCGTGAGCATGTGCAATGATGTTCTCCTTTGTTACGTTCCCCCTCCTCTCTTTCTCTTTCTCTCTATTCAGATTTTTTTTCTTTCTTAATTGCAAATATATATACCAATTAATGCGATATTTGCCAAGATTTCGTCGACTTAAGGTATTTCTCCTTTAAGCCACTGTTTAAGAAAATAAGAACTTACCAATTGTTTTCCAAATGGTTTATAACATTATTGTACCTACAATGAAAAAGACATCAATAAAACTTTCATGATTTTCTTTTTTGAAATAATTTTAACGACCAGACCCATTGCAGCATACCTTATATTTGCAGCATATATGGCGCTATACAAATGCTGTGGATCATCAGCATGTAATCGAAATCTGTATACAGGCCTACCTGATACTGCATAGTATATTATGGAACATAGAGCAAACTTCAGAGAAGACACAATATAGCTATTATGTATTACGAGTATAATCATTATAGAACAAATGTGAGGTTTTGTCTTTGTTTATCTAATACAGCCAGTGTATAACTGTATACAAGTGCCTGCATGGGTATTATATTTTGCTGTATACCTTTCTCGCTGCTTTTAGCTTTACACTACATTTAGATTACACTTAGCGACTGTCGGTTTCTTCTCTGTCTCGCGTGGGACTTAATTTCTCGAGACGATTATAAATGATTTCCTGTGCCATTAACATCCACAAGGCACAGTAGACAAGCACGTCATTTCGCGTGTAATCCCGACTTGGACGCGAATGTGTACGCTATTTTCGTATCGTGGGCACAGTCACATCACATTTCGTGCTTGGAGTTGGACGTGGGCGTCCAATGTATACATAGTGTGTGTATATTATGTTTATGTATTGTGCTCGTTTATAAGGAATAGATTCATGGTAGACCTTCACAACTCGACCTCTATATTCTGCTAAATTCATAACTAAACTCTTAAGTTGTGATAGCATTAAAAAACAGACAGAGTAATTACATGCATGCATGCCTGTATCTTTAAATACTCGGAGATGGGATCCGACCAGATGTCACGTACATTATGCATGTATTCAAGCTGACTACCATGAAACGAATGGAATGGTTTATTGGTAGCCATGGTTTTGCGGAAAATTGGAGATAGAAACCATAAAGTTACGGGGTTTTATAATTCCATATTACATCATGATAGAGTGGTGCTGGTAGCAACCACAAGCAACTACAACTACAACTACAATTACAACTACAACTGCAACTGCAAAAATACGACTACGAGTACAACTACAAGTAAGCCTACAACTACAACCCTTTCCCTCTAGACATCATCGTTGAAGAAAGTTGTGCAAACATACACATCTCATTATTATACACCGTGCGTGTACCAACCGATTTGTGATTTTGGAAGAAGATCGCCTTGTCAAATTTGTATTTGCAAAGTATCTTTATTACTTCTAGATGTCCCAGTGTTTGTCCAATTCTCATGAAACTTTGAACTATAACACGGAGTAAAGCTTCCCATGAAGATCGTTTGCCGCAGATCCCTTTCGCACTCCGCGTACGATGGCGCACCCATTAGAGTCTCCCGACAGTTTTATCTCGCGTAAAGCCCGGGACGATATTCCCCGTATTTAATGTACATAGTTCATAACACTCGTAGGTGTAAAGTGTGTTAGTTCAACAATCGTGGGTAAAAACAACTATTAAGGACCGTGTCAATATTTGATTTACGGCAATAGGAGAGAGGAGAATGCTGATGAGGTCGGTTTGGCGACATTTTGGAGTCTCGTCATTCAGGAGACGTCAACCGATGAAAATTTCTCGGCATGGGCTCTCGACTGCAATTTCAGAAACGTGTTGAAATCGCCACAAAATCCCTTTTATAATGTGCCGGACAGAGGGCTTTGAAATCTCCCCCTTTCCAGATATTCACTTAAGCGCGATGAATGAAGAAAATGGTATACGTGTTGTTCCCGGCTCCTTGATAAAAGACAGGCGAAAGAATGTGTATTCATTACAGAAGCGTTTTCAGAAGAATTATTCATTCCTCGATAATAAGAAAAGGTCTTTGAAGTGAGCGATTTGCGACTGTTTAATATACCGATTTTGATTTTCGCGTCCCACGTTTTGTTACTGTTATAACTAAAGATTGGTGCGTCTCATGCAGGGTTGTGTTTGTTTTGTTCCCATGGTTATTTATGTTGCACTAAGGCGTTTGTCGTCGGCATTTAAAGAGATGGTACAGTATTGGTGGAGATGAGAATTGGGCTTTAACTTTTTTTCCAGATGCCAAGAAAACACTTATGATATAGTACAGAGCATACCATTTTAAGAGGAATTCAAAGTTTATTTGATGAAAATCGGGTTTGGCATGACTGAAACATCCAAAAACAAAGTAAAACAAAGTGATCGTAATAAAGTGTGAGTCCCACACTTCATTAGAATTGCACTTTTTTGGATATCTCAGCCATTTCAAAACCAATTTTCATCAAATAAACGTTGAATTCCTCATAGAATTACATGCTCTTTCATATTTCATAAGAAGTTTCTCATTATCTCACCAAAAAAAAAAAAAAATGTTAGAAACCTGAAATTAGGTCTCAACCAAAACTATACGATCCCTTTAATGTTAGCTACGAAGTGGAAAGAAAGAAGGACAAACCACTCAAAACAGCAAAACTCGGCCCAATAAAACAAATAACATGCCAGATAAATCTTAAATATTAAATACCAATATCAACAATACTAACAAGAATGACGTTTAATAATGAGTCCAGTTTGGCATCTGCTTGTGTTCAGTGACATGTGTTATTATTTTGTTTGGCTCGTGCGCTGTCTGGTTTCGCCACGCTTATTTCCTGGATGCTACCCAAGTCTCACATATTAATGACCCGTGTCCCACGTAACGAGCATGACAAAATGAAGACATCATTCTCCACGCCAACTTAACCTCACGCATGCCAGCAGCACTCTCACTCTCGTATAGCACCACCGAGGAAAACCAGCATCAGGGAGAAGCTGCGCTATTTGTTATATAATATACGCGCACCATGGCATGCCGAAGCTGCAGTCTGCTGATTGGACGCGCGAACTCAGGTCTCTCTCCGTCTCAAAAAAAAAAAAAAAAAAAAGGGGGGAAAAAAAAACCGCGATCGCTCATTGGCTAGTGTGACGGCCTTAACCCCTATCGAGCTAGTCTTCCACAATGCTCCTGACGTTCGCTGCAGTGTAGATGGATAGTGGTAACGACAGATTTCACGGCAGCCATAACTGCAGCAGAGGACGCGGACCTTGTGGTTGCTGTCGCTGCTTGCCCGACTGACCACGCGATCAACTCGCAGTCTGTGCTGATGACTTCGCACAAACCGCCAATTACGGCATTTTAGGAAGACGGAAATGACCAACCAATAGGGCAATCTGCCGCTAACGTGATGCTTAACATGAAAAATACTATTACTATTACTACCACTGCTACTATTACTACTACTACTACTACTACTACTACTACTACTACTACTTCTACTACTACTACTACTACTACTACTACTACTAATGATAAAAAAAGGTGTGTGTCCAAGTGTCCTGTTGTCTGTAGTGATACCTTGTGACACATAGGGGGCCTATTATGCGTGTCAGTCTTTTGTACCGTAGTCTCCGCTTTATCGTCGGATACCGCTTTATCATAGGACACCGCTTTATCGGGTACATCGCTTAATCGGGTATGTAAGGATCGCTCTGCCAAAACCACCCAATTATGCGGAGAGTACTGTATTTGTAACGCGGTTATGTCAAGACTCATTGCAATGTCCTCGAGATATTTGTAGTATTTCCACCCTTCTTCCAATGGAACTTTACTATGCATTCACACCGCTCATCTTCGGGATACAAAGTGGCCTTCAGCGTATTACCTTGCTTTAATCTGGATTCATGTGGCCTTTGTGCTTCTCAAGATGATTACAAAGTTGTCGAAGGAGTAAAAATTTTCCTCAAGAATAAGTGTGAAATCGATTCAACCAAACCTTAACTTCATACAGAAGAAATTAGTTTTTAATTCGTCCAAGAATTACACATATGAGCAAAAAATTAACAAACAAACAAACAAAAACTTATGTCATTAGTTTTTGGCTTCTCTTCTGTCCTTGGGTTAGAAGGCCCACACGTGCATAGAGAGTTATTCATAATGAGTGCGAGGGAAGTTAATTGGATTTTCATATCTTTATGGATTTTTTTTTTTCGGTATCTCTCTTTGTTACATCACCGCTGCAAGCGCCTCATCAAGTAAGGACTCAACGGAGCGGTCATGTCTAACTTTGTAGGTAGGAATATTTTTCCTTCCACGACTCATTAGGCAAACCCGTAAACAGGTCTTTTGAGGAATTTTTCCGCCAGGCAGGTCATCCGAACACAAAATCATCACGAAAGCAGAACGTATCCCAAGGTAAAATACTGACTCCAAAACGAAACGGTCGCCATCAGGTTGCCCCCTGTCCATCCCTGTGTTCAGCCGCGCTCTCAAACCGCTCACCCTCCCTCGTATCAGGGAGGTGAGACAAAATCGGTGTCCTCACCAAATTCAGCTGTGAAATGTAACACCCTCCTTATGAATTTCATAAGTTTTTGATGAAATCAGCCACAATCTTCATTATATTAGTGCCTACGCAAACGCGCCTATAGCAAGAAGGACAAAGAAGTCAGCCATTTTTGTGTTACTTGGCTTTGTGGGAACGCACAAAAGCTAGATTTTAACACACTTTGCTTTGATAAAAAGCATTGTATTTGGAGGTATGTGAATATGTTTGTATCTGCATTTGTATGTATACATGTATACTAGTATGTGTATGTGATGATGTATATGTTTGTGTATATATGATTATGTAATAAATACGCCATTACAAATAATCTTTCTCTCTGTTATTTCATTATGCAATTATAGACATATTGATACTTTAATATTATAGAATATTCCCTCCGCACCTTATTGTAATGCTATGTATATATATATCTGACTGATATAGTTATAGTTTATTAGTTAATGAGGCAAATGATCAAATTCCCCGGTAATTCATGCTTTCAATTAAAGAACACAATATAGTTAAAAACAACAACAGCTGGGAAAAAAAACAGAAACAGACTTAGGTTTGTCACACTGCATGGTCTTTGTTGAGGCGAATCCAAGTTCACAGCTTGACTCCGATACCTTAAACAGACCTAGGCAATGTCACTCAGTACTCCCTCTCCCACTGACAAGAAAATATTTGAAACTGTAAAAAACTTCTTCCCTCAATAACATGTTGTCCCTCTTTCGTCCATGAGTCTCGAATTATGCCCCGGAATAATACATTTCAACGCCCATCTTCATGCTCTGTGAACATTCGCTTCTTTGTCATAATCGGCTGTCATCACTGTGCATTGTACGCCTCTCTCGCAAGAAGTTTTACCGATTTCTTTCTCGAAATTGTCACGATGGCGGGACGTCTGATTCAGTCCCTTAGTCCCACGGGCTTCTTCTCATGTTGCCCAAAGAATAACTCTGTCGATAGTTGTCGGCACGAAGTGTCTGCCCCGTTTCCCAACTCGTAAACAAGATAGTAGTTGGAATCCAAACAAACACGAGCTGCTTCTTTATTACACCGGGTTTCAGTGACACACCAAGGTTTTGACGACTTAATTTTTTTTCTCTTAAAAGTACAGTCGTTTTGCAATGACAAGATACCGTGTGACCTGTGACCTCAATATCAGGTCAAATCCATCAAAATTGAAGTTTTGAATATGAGTGCTGATAGAGGGTAAAACTGGAGCAGGGCGTCATTTCACTCCCCGTCGTGCTGAGATCATAAGGCTTTGCTCGACATTTCAATGTAATCTTAGATAGGTCGTGAAGTAAAGTAAATGGTAAGAAAAGCTTTACAAGAACCTGTGCAGTTATAAGTATTCTGTTTCTATAGGACAAACGGTGGAATAGGTAGGACTAATGGTGGAGAAGGTTTACATAAAGCGGAGAGATATTCTGGCTCTAAAGCATAATCTTCTACTGCCGTACTGCCCGTAGACTCTACTCTCTGCATCCAAACACCTCTGTATGCAATCTCATTACCCCTCTCCCCTTCCTATGTTCTCCTCCCCTTCCTCATCTCTTTCCGGCCTGTAATTATGTGGTAATGACGGTTACGCCCATATTGCCCATATGCAATCTATAGATCGGTTAACCCCTTATATATCCCCCTCCCCTCGGGAATGGGCGCGTCCCACAACCCCCCCCCCCCCTTCCCGGCCCTGAAAAGAGCGTGAGGGGTCCAGTGATTATTAGTCTCGGCTTCATTGTGGCAAACTGGGGACGTCATCCAGTCGAAGAGAAGGGAATGTAACATTCAAGAAAGGGGTTCATCTGTTGTTCTTTTCTAAAAAAAAAAAAATCAAAGTGGCACATTGCAGCGCAAATTAGGAAGAGGGTAACACAAACTACGAACACTTGGCGAGAGCTCTGCATGCTTGTTAGACTGCAGGCGGGTGCACGATCAAACGGTAGTATCTGAGGTGTGGTTAAGTCACAACGCGTGATATTACCGGCCGTATTTATATGCCATGTCATGGTACTTTGAGTACTCAGCGGCTTAAAGCTTTCGAATGTAGGGCATAATTATGTGTGTGATCAGGGAGGTGGCCCACCGTCCTGGCCTGGTGTAATCCCCCTCCCTACATTAGTGAGGTTCGATACGAAGAATGATGGTGATGATGATGATGATGATGATGATGATAATAATAGTAATAATAATAATAATAATAATAATAATAATAATAATAATAATAATAATAATAATAATAATAATAACAACAACAACAATAATAATAATAATAATAATAATAATAATAATAATAATAATAATAATAATAATAATAATAATAATAATAATAATTATAATAATAATAATAAGTAAAAAGAAGAAGAAGAAGAGGAAGAAGAAGGAGGAGGAGGAGGAGTAGAAGAAGAAGAAGAAGAAGAAAAAGAAGATGATGATGATGATGATGATGAAGAAGCATAACAACAACAGAAACGCCTGGAAGAGTGGCTGTGCAACATTATGTCTACTTCTTCATCACTACAGGCATTATGATTTTTCTATGTACGTTTTCCCTAAAC
The DNA here is from genome assembly GCF_964275005.1 of Diadema setosum. Lineage (NCBI taxonomy): Eukaryota > Metazoa > Echinodermata > Echinoidea > Diadematoida > Diadematidae > Diadema > Diadema setosum. The sequence goes on from NC_092699.1 coordinate 11,856,619, forward strand.
ACACCTGATTTTAGTGATATTCACCCTCAAAATTGTTTCTTTATAATTATATTGTTCGTACTCTTGTACGAACAATGTAATATAATATCATACTGTCGCGTTTTTTCTGTTTCTTTTTTTTTTTTGTGGAGAGAAATATCGGTGTGGTTTTAACGCAATCTGTCGTTGCGGGCAAACGCCACTTCATGCCACCTCTCGAGGTTGCTATCCTGTAATAATCCCGGCTTGCAGGAAGGCGGTGATAATCTCAAAGACCTTGCCCCACTATCTACTCGAAGATGCTCGGTAAACTATCCCTCCTTAAATCATACTAATCGTTTGAAGAAGGCATCGACGCCAATAATCATCGTTATGTTTTAGATCCTCGCCAAGGTCCTCTTCACACTCAAAATATTAGTCGGAGTCATAGTTCACAAAGGAAGCATAGGAAAGTTAAGTTAAGGAAGGTGATATTTGAAAAGTCCTGTTCACACTGAATAGCTAAGCCAACGCTAATATTCTGTCCATTCACCTTTCCCTCGCTTACTCTGAATCTAACCCATATTTTCTTACAGACAGTTGACATTTGAAATTTGGCAGCTGCGAGCGCCAACGGTTCGGTAGCTTTACAAGTCACTTCTATACCGGCTCCTCCCTCAATAGGAATTCAGTCTTTACGATTTCAGGAAAAGCTAAGTTGGGATCGATTAGACCCAGAGTTCCTTTGCTCTTGTGAAAAGTAGAGACACTTATTAGACCTTCTGAAAGTGCTATAAGCTGGCGGACCTTCTTCAATCATGGGGAATTTTCAGGCCTCTCGATTTTGTGCCAGAGATGCTTTATCCGCGTTCTGTTCTGTAGCTGATGAGAACGCTTTATCCCGTAACATCAACTAAATACTTTACGAGCCAATGCGGACGTGTGCTGGACGGGAAGTCCGGGTGCTGTAAACCCACATTCCAACCAAAAGCGGAGCTAGATGTGAAAGTGCGGTCTGTCATTCCCCGGTGCATTCACGGACGTGACACTTTGGAATACGACAAATATGGACCTAGTAGTAATAATTATGGTCCTAGACAGATACATATATTTTTCTCATTTCTTTGGGCCTGGATTGGATCAGAAAGCAAACCGGTTGACAGATAATTTTGTCGCAGTTGACATAAATGTTGTTGTAAAAGACGGTGACATCGATCACGTCACTGAGCCCCTTTATGCTAGTGCCAGCACTTGCCCTCGGAGGTGTAAGAGTAGAGAAGGGATAAAAGAAAAAAAAATGGGAAAAAAGATGAATGAGGGGGAAGTAAGTTCCTTTGTAGTAAGATATATCATTTTATTTTGAGGCGCGTTTGCGAGTGGCTATGAACAGTAAGACGATGACGAGTAGATGAAAAAAAAAAATAGAAGAAATGAATAGCTCAAAGAATTAGAAAAGGAATGAAAAGAAGAAGCAGAAGTAGAAAAAGAAGAAGATATGGGGACGATGAAGGAGAAAGATGGTAGGACCAGGGGAAGGAGGATTCGGAAAAGAAGGAGGAGGAGGAGGAGGAGAAGAAGAAGAAGAAGAAGAAGAAGGAGAAGACGAAGATAGGGAGAGGTAAACCCCGAATCGAAGGTGGACATTTACCCCCTTGACTGTGCGCCAGGGAAACGTCAGACCTCATCCGCCGCGAAATCCGCGCAGTTCCGCGGGGAGGATGGGATCTGTCACATGCCATGTGATAATTGTCGCCAGATTTCGCCCGAATGCGACAGTTTTACTCAGAGGCACAAGATAAGCTCGTATTTGATGGCCGATTATCAGATATCAGCGATAGGAAATTATGTTATGAGTAAAATCACCGTGAACCCGGGTGGCTTAAACTGCCCTCGATTTGTGATGGCGCGTCGCATGCATACGGAGATACATAAATGATAAATTATAGATGGAGGCAAAATTTTGCGCAGGTACCTAAAAACAGTTCCCCACAAGCATGGCAAGTAGTGCTGCCATTCTGGATATCTGCGTGGAAATCAAAACGAAATTATGACGCGGCTTTTCAATCATTGCGCAGTTAGAATGAAATGCATGTACTGAAATAGGCGCATTAAGGGTTAGCAGCACACACGAAAGCTGCTCCAGGAAAATCAACCTCATGATTAAAGTAATATATATGTATATATGCTTGTCACACCCTATAATACAAACAAACAAGCAAAGCAAACAGACAGCTAGTCGGTGGCATAACATGAGATCTGAACAAGGCGTAAGAACGCACTAAAAGAAAATTGCAAATGGTGAACCTGCAATTTTGTCAGATGCAAGAAAGCTGTAATTTTAACCTTATCAGAGGGGGCAAACGCTTTCTTTGTTGGTGTTAATGTGCATTGCAGACATTTGCGTACTAAAGTCTATGCTTTCTATCCTGCCTATTACGACTTTTGCTTTGTATGACATTTTCATCTTCTGAATTTATCGATTAAACAAAAATCTTATACTCTGCCTCGAGCCACTGCTTTGAAAAAAAAAAAAATAAGCCAGTAATATAGAGAACTATATTCGGAGGAAGGGAAAGTGGGTACAATGCCAATTCTAAGAGAAAAGGAGGGAGGGAGAGAGAGAAAGAGAACACTTTGGTCTGTCAAACGCTGAGAACACACAGCTTTGGACGTATTGTGTTTCATTCTTCCTCGTTACAATTTCTAGAATATTAGCAGTTACCGCAAAACTTTGAGAAAGAGAGATTGAGATAAAAGAAAGAGAGAAATATTTGACTTATCGATTTCAGCTTGCGGCTGTAAGAAGGCTATATGCCGTATCACCAGACCTTTCTAGGGTGTCTCAACAAAAGTAGAATTTCGTGAGATACAAAGCCACCTCGACCCGCATTTTCTATATAGGTATGGTTATCAAACAGATGTACTGATACATGAAGAGTTGAATGTCATGGGCTATAGATTGTGCAGCTAGACATAGCCAAGAGCTAACTCTTGGCCCATAGAACAACAGATCAATAGCTTCCAGCTGTTCTAGTGAGTTTCTTGGCATTGAGAGGAATACTGGGTGGTTGAATTTTTGTATTTTTCACCCTTGGAGGTTTGCTATCTAATAAAAGACACAGCATAGTTACCTCTGATATTTCGATATTTATCACAAGCGCTACTTCCTAAAAGGGCAGGGAGGTGGGAAGACTCCCACGTCCTTGGCTGGTGGGCCGATGGTTACTAATTCCTACCGCTATGTAACCAAGACATGGCTGAGTGCCTTGTCTCATGCAACATTCTCAGTCATGCGCTTGTTTGAACAGCTAAACATTATCTTAACCCCCTTCCTCTCAGAGCTCTATAGATGCTATACAAGCTCTAGTCCGAAGACGTATCCTGAGGGAAGTGTGTATACCTGGCTCCTTTTTGCGCCAAGGAGCCGAGGCCTCAAAATGCATGACATACTTAGAAAGAACCGGTCTTTCAAGAGCGTCTTTACCCACAAGTCGGTGGCTTGCCGTGCGACTAGAGACGGTGTCTCTACACCACCTATCTCCCATTTGGGCAAATGTAATAGATATGACTGATGCTGAGATCAATGCGAAGATACCATTATGAGTAATAGCATAATGACACAGCGATATGCTTGCGGGCTTCGTTCACACATACCTGCTATTTTAGTCTGCGGCTGTTGTGTGCCTCTGAAAAAAAAGGCAGTGTGGGCCTATAGTTGTAACCGTGATTCTGACATAATCTTGTTCAATCGTTACAGCCACCGGTAAAGCATCGTGATCGCAGCGTTTGTTTCTTTGGGGCTCGTAGAGTGAACAAGTCTTGTGTTTGGATTCTCTGGAGATTCAGTCGGTTGTCAAAGAGGACTTCATTATAAGCCTTTTGGGACTCTAGAGACTGCGTTATAGGTGATTGTCACAGGTGATATTTACGGTATCATCTGGAACTCTGTAAGTTGTCAGTTGGTAATCCATTGTTTGACAATTAAGACCCAGTATCGTTGTCAGCAGGGAATCTGTAGTTGTCTCTGTGAACCCAGATGTGGTCAGTGGGGACTTAGTATGTTGCACAGAGGTCTTTGTAGGGTGCCAACGGGGAATATGAAGGTTGTCTCTATAGGTACTATGTTTTTCGATGGGTGCTTCATAGGGTTTTATCCTATAGGGAATCTATAGCTGAAGGTTGTCTGTGGGTACAATGTTTGTTATACTGGTACTTCATTGGGTGCCAACGGTGAATCTGAAGGCTGTCTCCGGGAATTCTATTTGTCGCTGGGTACTTCTTAGGGTGCCAAAGGGGAATCTGAGTGTTGTCTCTTGGGATTCAGTATGTTGCTTGGCATTTCACAGGTGCTACTGAGGACTCTGAAGGTTGTTTCTGGGAATTCTGTTTGTTGCTGGGTACACCACAGAGTTTTACTATATTTAGCTGAAGGTTGTCTGTGGGTACAATGTTTGTTGCTGGGTACATCATAGGGTGTTACTATAGGGAATCTCTAGCAGAAGGTTGTCTGCGGGTACAATGTTTGTTCCTGGTACTTCATACAAGATGTTACTTGGGACTCTGAAGGTTGTCATTGGTAACCCTAGCTGTTTGTCGCTGGGTACTTCAAGGGGCCACCGGGAAATCTGAAAATTGTCTCTGGTTACCGTGTTTGTCGCTGGGTACTTTGTAGGGTGCTACTGAGGACTCTGGACGTTGTCGTGAGTTATCCTGCTCCTGTCGTACACAAGTTGCTTGCCTATAGTCATTTATATTCGATAACATAAAAGCTACACCACTGCCATATAAGTGCATAATAGCAAAGTACTTCGTGAGCAACAAATAAGAAATACCATGATGGTTTCAACAATAGACGATTATTATCATAATTACTTTGTTAATTAATATCAGCATTTTTACTGGCGCATTCGTCGTTATAATTAGATTGTTATGATCGGCATTACCGCTATTGGGAATGTTGTAATTTACAATTGTAGGCCTACAGACGGCATAGTTCAAGTTGTCGCTTGGGTCTGTCTTCTTCTTTATGTTTGTGTAACACCATGTACCAGTCAGCTGGCGATATTGGATACGGTTAAGGTAGGCTTATGACCGCACCAGCAACAAGGCGGACGCATGAGGAGTATTTTAACAACTCTAGAACCACTTGGGGGAAAAATCCCAAGCTTTTTCCAGTATCCCTGCGGATATGACCTTCCGACTGCTCTCGAATTACGGGAGAGGAATACTGTTGCTAGTTTCCAGAAAACGATCTTAGATCCATATCCCTTTTTGCAGGCACATACATCCACACATACAAAACACCCACTCGAGCACACACACACACACACACACACACACACACACACATAATCACAGATGAAGGTCATGACCGCCCGAATTCTGTCGAGACACGAGGTGGAACGTGGGGTCGTCGAACCTACGAAACTGGTGTCGAATTTCCTCGGTCTCCCGAAGTAGCGCCATTAAGGCCATCAGCGGTAGACGTAAACACAGTCTTTAATTTGATACAGCCTCACATAGTGAAACACCTGCAGGGACAAGAGTAATATCAAAAGGAAGCAAAGCGCCACACACGGTGGAGATACGTCACTTCGATTTGTTTGAGAAACGATAATCATGTAGGATTTGGTGCAAGAGGTGGGGGTTGTGGGTCTCGAGTTTCTTTACCGTATTCCAAACGTTGAGGTTGATTAAGCGCCAACTGAAGTGTGCTTCTAAGTGCACGAACTCCCACTTTAACGCTCCAAAAAAAGTGTGTCGCTATAGACATTAAATCTGTACCTCGGGGTTTTCACATATCGCACTTCAAAATGCACCCTCAATGTGTCTCCTTACATTCTTTACTCTTAGCGACATGATTTCTGATTCAGTTCCACCCAGCGGAACAAAATCTGCGAACTTCTTGCCTGAAACAAAACAGTCGTGACATTGTCTGTATCTAGTAGTCCTATGAACAACCATTCTACATCGCTACTGTACATATAAATGGATTTAGAAACAGAGTGACGAAGTTACGGCATGTGGAAAGCGGAGCGACATCAACTCACCAAATAATCATGAGTTCGGGGAAAACTTGCATAAGCGAGAATTGACATCTAAAGCAAGATGTCGCCCAGTTTTCCTTCTTTTTTTTTTCTTACATCCGAAGAAATGACCACGAAACGACGCTCTTCTTTGAAAGTGATATTATTATGATATGACGAATACATTTCCCTCATCATCCCGGTCCCCATTTCGTGGAATACAAGTTCGTCCAAATGTTTCCACAGTTTCTTGGTTCCCCCTCGCACAGTCCTTGCATAGCCTTGACAGTGACGAAAGGTAGGTCTTTACACACTGATGGGAGAGCCAAAGCAGACGTCAATTTGTCTAGGAATGCTTCATCATCGTTAAGTTGCGATATCATTTTTTTTTTTAATATGTCATTTCATTTTTGTGGGGGGGGGGAGGGGCAATGTTCTCTGAAATCAAAGAATTCGGATAAAAAGAGTTGAGTTGGGATGGGATAGGAGGGTTCATAAGTAAGTGATTTTGTCGGTTAGGGAACGGAAACCATCAAGTTCAATGCCGTGTTTTGTCTGGTGATGTCACGAACGATGGAGAAGAATGGAGCATCCCACAGGATGCTGTCAGCCTGTCCGCACCCCCCGAAAATTCCCATCGTCTGCATTCTAAAAACGTCAAGGGCGGGTGTTACAGGAAACGCAGCGTCCTGCACTGATAGCCTTACTTTCAGACTTTTTTTTTTTTTTTTTAATGGCATGCCAGAGGAAAATTACTTTGAGCGGGAGAACTTTCCGTCAATTTGAGATGAATTTGGGCCATCTTGGCGTAAAGATTCTCTTTTTAAACAGGCTATCCAGTCTAGTGCATTATTGTAGATCATCATTTGATTTCTGACGAGGTCACTTCCTGTCATGGAATTGAATAACATTTATGGTAATAGGGGGTGATCATAACAAAAACGATGATGACGAAAGTATTTGTCGTAATGATTATGGTGATTGTCATAATGACTGTAATCATGACAGCACAAGCAATAATAAGGCTAACGATATTAATGACAGCAGTATTTACAATAACAGATATACAGACAGCAGCAAAGTATATCAATGTCGGGAGATTTGCCGCATTTTGTAGATCATTTCTTCCTCTGAGATATCTAGAGATGGATTTCAATGGGTTTTAGAATTTCTCAACATTCACTATCTTCCTGTCAAGGTAAGATTGAAGGGAACTGCTCGGCGTACATACAAATTGATTACAGTCGCGGTCCTGTATGCTCTTACGCTCATCATGTTTTATACTCTCACACACATAGACAAACACCACCACCACCAATGACAACGCGAAAACAAAGTGTGGTACATAGTTGGTGAAATGTCAATTACAGGGGCATCCTACGCCACTAAGACGAATCGATGTATTATTATCATAAGAATGCGTGATAAGATTTAGACCTACTTTGGCCTTCTGCCACGCAGGAGATCAAGTCGCTCAGTTCTCAGACAATAATATCAGTTTCCTCGTGCTTGTAGTTGGAAAATTTCCCCCTTCCCGGAGCTGTGGTAGGAAAAGAAAACCTGTAGTATAGTTGCGTACAATTAGCGTGGCGCCAGAAATAGATATTTCACGGTAGACCATTGCAACGGGGAATGGGATAATCTCTCACCACCGCTACTTATCTGGCTCCTCTCGGGAGTGGAATGGGTTAGGGAGGGGTGTTGGAAAGGGTGGAAGCAATTATTTGCCGTAAGTGAGGTAGGAAAAGAAGACTAGGAAAATTAAAAACGCAAAAACAACTACCATCGCTGCGAATAACATGGATAGTGTGGGCCTAGAAATGTTCTGAAGAGGATAAATAAGGCACATGGGTACATTTAACCCTATAAAAGTAGGCTTTAATCGAGAAGGAACGTGTATTGTCGTGAACACATACCACGCAACGATATAACAGCGTGTCATTCTAATCGATCGCGCGTGTTTATTATCGGTAATGAAGAGTTCTAGCGAACTTCTATCGATTCGCGTGACAATGAAAATGATATCGGCGTATCGCCGGCGTCTGTTCCGGAAGTTCGAGCTGTATTTTTTTATATCGAGATTTCGAGCTCTTCTCCCTTATCTTATCATGCTTATTCTATCTGATATCAGCACAAATTTATGCTCACCTCATTTCTCAGTGTTTTTTTCTCAGTTTATTTCGTCGTTGCGAACATCTCAGCTCTTCTCAACCATATATCGGTATCAATCCCAGTTTGAAAAACAAAACATAAACAAAAGCAGAAACACATGGAGCTACACAAATAGATTAGCGTGATGGCATTCGAAATGGCCATTTTCGCCACTCAGACTATGGATCGTAGGAGTCGTATTTGCGGTTCAAGGCGTCCTTCCTGAACAAGGGGATCTCCTTCCGTCATTGTGTCCGTTTGTCTGTTCGTCTGTTTGTCTGTCTGAATGTCGTTTTATACAGCACACCACACGTACACACTTCCACACATTCTGTTGCTGGTCATATTATAATATACTGTAAATCAAGTTGAAGGGTTATTATTGCTCGTACAGCATTGTCGACTTTGTAAACTTTATACAAAGCACTTCCGGAAAAAAAAAAATCCCTTAGTGCTTTCTCTATCCCCCTCTTCACACAAACATACATACACACACACACACACACACACACACACACACACACACAAACTGAAAAAAACCCTCTCTCACACACACGCACGCGGACACACACACGTTTTTTTTAGATCTTTTATCTAATTTCCTTTATCTGATAGGGCTACAACAAATCTATTATGAAGCTAATCATAATATTGCAATTATACATTTTGAACAGTATAATTTCATTTTGAAACATTGTATTTTCTTTCTACAATATAATTTCATGAAACCTATTAATGCAATTTCATTGTCTGCAGTATAATTTCAGAACACAAATAGTAACAATTAAACACACATACACACAAACACACACACACACACACACACCTACTCACTCGGACGGTTACACAAGGAGACACTAGTAAAGAACAGCAGCTGTCCATCAGGAAGTAGATCCGATCTAGAAGACGGGACAGCGGAAACTGGAAGCTGTCATCTAAATTTCTCTCACCAGAGAAGAGAGAGGGAGAGGGAGAGAAGGAAAATTTGTCTTTCGCTGTTTTGTATGGCTTTTTTTACGAAAAGACGCAAAAGTTTGTGCGTGTCCTTCGCCTGCAAGATCGGCGGACGTCCCTAATTTTTGTCGGCGGCTATTTTTGGCGAGGAGAGAAGAAGGTTTGCAACTCGCCCCAATCTCCGCGTGTCGACAACCAGCAGTTCGGTGCTGTTCAGCCAGGCAATAGCGGGTTCAGATGCAGAAGAACTAACAACCATGCTCCTTTGCCGCCTTTCTTCTGTTCTGCCTCTTATACCGTTTTTCTTAAACGCCCTTTTTTCCTGTCATGTTTAAACCCGCCCCTCGATATGGGGACGCTGATCTCTGCCCCAGATTCTCGGGCTAGTTCAGACACCGCATTTATTATATGTTACTAGTAATCCTACCAAGGAAAACTTTATCTTTCGATCCTCCTACCTCCTATACAACCCTGCTTCTACTGAAACTAATATACTTACTGCTATCAATTCTATAGAACATCCGCTACTCCATATACCACAATGTAGGGCCTCCTATATATACTTCAACTGCTACTACTACAGTATTACTATGCCAATAACTACTGCTATGACTATGAATTATTATTAACATTCCTACTACTAGTATACTGACTGCTGCTACTACAAATGCCATCCTACTGCAGCATATAGGCCTACACTATATATACATTATACACTACTAGAAGGATTACCGGTAACACCATTCATAATTATTACTGCCACTTTTTTCTTAAAATCTGCTTGTCAGTTCCATTCCTCGATATCTTCTTATTTGCATCGTTCAGTGCATACGAAAGTAGGTAAATATGGCCGTTTCAGTATAGCTCCGAAGTGTTTGCGAAGTCTGCACTTTTCGCATGCGATGATACAGTCTTGAATGACTACTTCAGGTGAATGCAATCTTAAGAAGATCCGAGAGATAACTCAAATATACACAACAAACTAATACATAATAATATGGATCCACGTAACATAAAAGGGAGTGCAATGCCCCTGAAGACAATTTTAACGAACTCGACCTTCGGATATTGCTTTAACCGGAGTGAAAGGAGCCCGACGCGCACATACTGCACTTCCTAAGTAAGCCGGCCTACATGTAACTTTCTTTGACAGGAAGAGGCAGCAAGTCAACAAGCATGTTTCTTTGTTGGTCTTCCTGCCACTACAGGTAACCACAACTGTAACCGGTTACTGACTAAATGTTGTGGAAGAAAGTCAGATAAAAAGATAAAAGCTCGCAACTGAGAGTTGAGAAGTGTTGCGTTGTGACCAGAGAACCCAAACTTAGTCAAGTTGTCATGTAATAATTATATAAAACAACTAAATTGATGTATACAGAATAATATAAAACAATATTAGAGAGACAGACAGGTGAATATGAACGGATAGATAGATAGAATGAACTGAGAGAGAGGGGAATGGGTGGGTTATATATAGGGGAAGGCTGGGTGAGGTGGTTTTATGTAACTTTGTGCCGACTATAACATTATTGAATAGTGTCAGGCAGGTTAAATAAGGGGTTTTGTATTTATTTTTGTAAACTGTTTGCAAACGAAAAGCTCTGAGGAGCATGAACTACACTCTTTCACTTCAGGGAAAATCGTCGTCAGCTGCATCAGGTTGTCTGCAATTTAGAAGTTGCTGTGGCAATTTTGTTAGCAAGACATATAGGCATGCATGCTGTAGGACAAGCGTTCGACAGTTCAACTCAACACGAGAGCTCCGTGACAAGATTTTGGCTTTAATCGCCGATGTTTACAGACTGAATTGGACTCCTCAACCACACCTGTCGAGCTAAAACGTCCTTGGATACTAATGGCATATTTTTATGTAATTCATCAAGTGGATGAATACGGATCCCATTTAGCGGCATGATAGCCCGCTTTATACGTTCGCGCCCAAAATAATGACGAGACTTCTAAGAAGTTATAATGTGTCCCACCCCTCCCGCCCCATTTGACACCATTTACATTTGGTCCATATGGAATGCATATTTGCGCAGGGAATTCCTTTCTTCCATTTGCGAATCTGACCTTGATAATGGAGGTAACCGAACAACGAGTGGTACATACACAAAGTTCTCATCTTCTCTCGCCGGGTATTCCCTTGGGGGAAAATCACGCAAACAGCTACAAAGCAGAAAATATCAAAGCAGCAAACTATTTTTCGCCTTTTCTCCACTCTGAGAAAATGCCTCTTAAGTTTGTATGTTTTTTTTTTCTGGCTTTTTTGCGACGTTTCTATTTTCTTCCTCTTTCTGTAATCAAATAAAGTAATTTGTATGCCAGCATTCTCCTCTGATTACGCCTAATCTTTGAATTTCGCCAGGTGATGATCAGTGCATACCCCATGGCGAGAGGCTGCTAATGGGCGCAGATCAAGTTGGCGTCGAATTTCGGCGTGAATGGAACGTGTGTTGCGGATAGATTAGGTGTCGTGTGGAACGAAAGGGGACATAAACCATGCATAAACCGAATAAGTTACAACTCTGCCTTTGGAATTGAGGATTCCAGGATTAACACAAGACGCATGATAAAGAGCAATTGTTTCTCTGTCTTGCCTTTTCATGCAATGATTATCACACTGTTCCCTCTATTGCATTGGTATACTACAAACACGATCTTCTTCGGAAACAATGGAACTTTGCAAAGTTCAGTTTTGAAGATGCAGATAGATCCAAAGGGAAGAAAGAAAAAAAAAATCTCATGAAATAAGTAATGTTATTCATACCATATTATGCCGAAATTACTTGGTTCCTGTTACTTCTGAATTATTCTTGTTTGTTTTCATTACCGATGTGATCTGTTTCAATCTGTTCACAATAAATTTCTCAGGCGTATACTACACCATGAAACTTTGCGGTGTTTCTATAGCGAACATCCTGCACTGAATGCGCGGAGGAATATCATCGATGGAGTTCGAGTACAGTTTAGATTTCCCGGACCACATTGACATCTCCTGTTTGCATGAATGATTAATGTCGCATGATCTCACAATGTCATACTGGATCGTTATCCTTTTCAAAAGGCGCCATTAAGCACTTTGCTCTGCAATCTGAAAAAAAAAGAAAAGAAAAAAGGATCATCGCTTAGTTGGTTTTGTCGCTGCCACAATAGAATTTTGCTATTACCGCCAGCACATTAAAAATGTATTCGACATGATTCTTCATTTGAGGTTCCTGAATCGATCACTCCACGTAACATTAATAATAATCTTTGAGTCAATTCCATGAACTTTGAGCTTAACTAAGGTGTTTTTGATTCCTATGATCGACTTTTCTTTGTGTATTCCAGCATTGTGCCAGTGTACCGTGACTGTGATCGAGAAACATCCATTCCCGTTGTACGCATTGTGAAAGTGTGGTCCAATCACACCTTTAGCTGCTGCCAATATTTCGCGAAATTCAAATTGGCAGATTACGAGAAAATTCTATTACGAGAATTTCTATAGTCTACGTAGTGGAAAGTTTTGCCTTTTGTGTCGGAAGGGCATGTGAATTTGATAAAAGAGCGATTAATGCCCTTTAACTGCACTTTATTTGAAATTATTGTATCTTTTGGCAGACTTTGTTACTTTACAGTCATGTTGCATTGCTTCTATAGTCATGAACTAACTTCATATTTCTCTAGCATTCATTCCCATATTCCAACTTTTATAGATCGACCACTTTGTGTTATAATATGTTTACAGTATGTCTCCTAGCTGGATATCATGTATTATTCAATTTTGTTACATTTGATGTATTTTTTTATTATTCATTGAGAAATATGAAAAAAAATGAAATGAATGAATGAATGAAAGTGAAGTCTCATTTTTTTTTATAAAGGTCTTAAATATCGTATACTGCTATATCCCGTCCTGATTGTACAAACTAACTTAATCACACTTGTGTAGAGTTAATTATGCACACAGACAGACACACATAGGCCTACACACACAAATCAACGCGTGAATATAGAAAAAGGTAAATCAGTGTCAGCATTTTACGGATATATCCCTTGAAAATCAAGGAGCTGCCGTTGTAAAACTAATAAACAAGATTTTGTGAGATGCTTACAGAATACTAACTTTATTATTATTATTATTTTTTAAATGAGTTTATATTACATGTATAATCACTTCCTCGCCAGTTACCTTGTTCAAATGGCTCTCGCCTCGTGGCAGACTTTTACATCTGCCGTCACATTTTTGACTGTGTTGACTATTTCTCTGTCTTCTCTTTGCGATCCTGCAGGCCAAACGTGTGTCCATACCAGGAGCTCTCTATGGCGGGCCATAGAAGGCCCTGTGTGCGGCCGTACACTCGGATGGTAAAAGTGTGGAGACCAAACTGCGGCTACACAAATCAGTGGTGCGTCGGATATGAAAGGAGGTGAGTTAAAAACAAACAAACAACAAACAAACAAACAAACAAACAAACAAACAAACAAACAAACAAACAAACAAACAAAAACACCCTACTCCAAACAAATAAAAAAACATAATATTTTACTCATACACGCATGAAAAAAAAAGTATAATTAAGATCACGATAACGTCTTATATTATGGATAGCCCAAATTTGTCAAGATTGGTTTCTCTAATTATAATGGTATGTTGACTCTCTTTAGTTTCCTATACTTGTTATATTCAAAATTTGCTATAAGAGGAGAACCAGCCCCTGGTAGATGGATCCTTCTGGCTACATCATCATGGTCAGGGTTTATGATCATAAAGAATCGAAGGATTAAATTCAAGAATATTGGTACAGGGGAGCACGGAATTTAAAGACCTTTTTTTTTGGGGGGGGGGGGATGGGGCTTGACATAAACTTTCAGGATACATCTTCTCAGTCATTGTACAAACAAAGACACGTATACTATCTTCACATCTTAAGATGATATGACAGTGTGTGGACAAAAGATAATCATCTTTTTATATTATAATCTCCATCAGGACTGAGTGAGAATCAAGCGAGAATAATTTATTGATGAATGATTATAGCACTTAATAGCAATAATAGCAGTTTATCTTCTTAGTATGTTCTACTTATCAAACGTATAACATACTAGTAATAACGTTGAAAATACGACTTGATCAGTAAAGTGCACAGACTTTTATAGAGCCCAGTTTCAAAACTTAAATTCATGTTTCACTCATCTTGAACCTGAGCTGTCGGAAGCGCGCGCGTGTTCACGCACGTGTGTATACCCGGGAAGGGGTGGGGCTGGGCGGGGCTGGGCTGGGCTGGGCTGGGCGAAGTGACCGAGTTAGAAAATCCTAGTCTTAAAATATAGCCTGAAGATACAAGCAGGCACAAAATAGTATTATACGAAGAGAATTTTTCTGCTCGTTGAGTGACGGTGTGACATTCATCCCCTGTCCATTGCAAGGATTTGAGATCTATATTCACCAAATCTTGATACACCCAAGGGGAAAAAAACAACAACAGCCGACATCCGTTTTTCTTTTCTTAGAAACTTGTATTGTCACCAGTCATAACAAAGAAAGTGTCTATATATACTTAATGGTTTTGTTACCGCCCATCATCTCGACACAAAAATTTAGAAACACTACCTTGAAGTTTAGCCGCCAGCGGGATATTGATAGTTGAAGCGCTTAGTGGAAATCTTCCCCTAATTACATCAATTTTCCTCGTCCTATGTAAGAGGGCTTTGAAAATGAGAAGTCCTCCAGAAAAGTCACGATCACCTCTGCGGGGGTCATGGCCTTAAAACCGCAAGTGCCAAAAGACGACCGTTATCCCCTGGTCTAACGTCATATAGAGGAAATTGAGCTTTCTTCTAACTGCTTGTTTTCCTGAAGTCAATTAACAATCTCAAACATTTAGCAGAAACATATCCGGCGTGTTTTCAGAGTCTGAGCAGTTATTTTTGTTTGACTTTGATGAATATTTCCCTATCTTCTATGCCGCATATCACGTGGTATTATACCATTCTAGATAACGAGCATACGTCCTATACAGCCTGTTAGATTATCTTTATTCGTCGTATCCCATCAATTAGAAAAAAAAAATATTTGAAATCTTAAAGTAAATCACGTTATAATGCATGGATCGTTGTGTGCCTTACGTTGTTGTGTTAACATAATGATCGATATCTTTTTGATCCGAAAATCGTAAGACGCAAAGGGAGGATATCAATACCCAAGTATGGTGTACATCTAAATCTTATAATAAAACCTTTTTGTAGCTAGAATATGTAAATTGTCTGAGCTGACTTTATACAGCGAGTGGAAAAATTATGACGTAATATCTCTTTCTTTCGCACCGATTGTGCATTCGTTCTAAATTTTATATTTCATGCAGTTCATGCTTTACTATTAAATCATTGTGCATGTCATCAGCTCCCGTGTTGCGACTCTGTTATTGAAGAGTTTGGTGCATTGAGTGGAGTACTAGTAACCAATGCCGTAACCCACCCACCTGCTGTACCTCTCTAGGCTCTATTAAGAAAATTTAATATGGCTCAAAACCGGCCGCCCGGTGCCGCCCGTTTCTAGACTGCGTTGAGGTACATTGTACGTACAGGTACCTGTAGGTACTATTAAGGTAAAGCGCAGCTACCTTTCGGTACACCCGGTACCTGTAGGTACGGTGCGACTAGTGAACCCAGCCGGTATCTGCAGCATGTGTCTCCTTGCTGAGCCAGCAAGCGATGAACACCGCTCGAACGCCCCTAACAGAACGTAAATTGGTAAATTTAATGTGTCTTAGACCTGCAGTATTTCTATCCCCTAGTGACAAAAAACAATAACTATCAGAGTTAGATATTGAATCACTTTATCGTTATTGCCCCAATTAACTTGCCTTTTGATGTTTACGTTTCAGAACTGCTTACTACACATCGTATCGTATGGTGTACGAACGAACGTACGAAACGAAGTACAAGTGCTGCCACGGTTGGTCAAGGCTAAACGGCGAATCCGGCTGTCAATATCGTAAGTTTGAATTTTCCTATGCTCCTTTTTCTTGGTGGAAGGACGTTCATACAGTGATCAATGTGTAACACTTGTTAATTTGAAATATATATTGTCACAATTCCAAGACAAACTGCTGACAACTGACTACGGTCCCGTCGAAGAGCTCTACAAATAGACAAACGTACACTGTGGATGTAGTCTACAGGCTTGTTGCCTTCACTTTCTGTTTGGTGTTTTACAGCAATATGGGGGCAGGGGATTTTTTTCTTGATGTAGATCAGATTAAACATAGAGCTATGTTTCATCATCCTTGTCCAAGAAGAGCGCCTTGGTTTGATCTTCAGAAGTGATAGTGAAATTGGCACGATTTCCTCGATTCCATCGAAACACAATAAGCACAAAGCTTTGAGTCAGCAGGTCAGGCTAGGTTATATGTGCTCCATCTTGCCAACAAGAATGGGTGTCCTAGGGTGCCGAGAAATGAAGAGTCTAATCTAATTCAGCAACTGACCTGTCCAATCTGAATCAAGACTCACTCTGGCCAAGTAGTTGAGGATTTTTTGACACGTCAGTCAGGGTGAGGGACGTAGAGAAAATTGATTTGATTGGTTTTCTCTCTTGATAGATATAACAAGGAAAACAAACACAGCAAAATGAAAATGGCAAGAAATGAAAGGAAAATCGGATGAAGGAACATCAATATGATGCGATGAAGGCTGGGAGATTAGGAGGTAGCATCGGAAGAGGGGAGAAATGTTGATTATGACAGTGATGGTGATGGGAGCAAAAAGTTGGCATCGTAAAATGGGAAAAGTTTACGGAGTATTGGCTGGACCCCTCAGAGGAAGTAGAACAAGGTCAGGAAAGAAGGTCAAGGAAGAAGGGGAGGAAGGTACAATGAGATGGGATAGAGAAGACGAATAATGAGAGAACACTATGATAGAGAGTGTGGAGTGGAAAGAGCTTGTTTTTATCTTTTTATTCATTATTAAAAGAAGACCCACTGATGAAACCTGTTTGAGAAGAAAAATAATGAATTATGAACCACGTCATGACATTCTGCTGTATGTCCCAACTAAATAATCTCATTATGGGTCAACTCAAGTACACACTGGATATATAAAAAAAAATGCAGACTTGTTTCCGGCTTATACCCCTTTCCCGCTGCCCGTCTCGGTGAACCACCGAGAGGTTCCCCGGTGAATTCACCGGGGAACCTCTCGGTGAAAGTTTCAGTGCCGTCGTTTCACACTGCTCTCGGGGAAACTTTCCCCTAGACGGGTTTTCTGCTCGCAACGTGGGTGATCTTATGTACTTGAGTTTGTTGTGCATCTGCGATTTGGTTTTTTCGATCCCATGTTCAGCAAGTTTTCGGAGGCGAGGGACTCGTACGCAGTGCCAGCGTCAGCCGACGTCCCACTCAGTTCTTCGTTCACTGCTGCCTCGCTACGTAATTGAAGTAACAATCTCTCTTCGTCTTTGGTCCACGCTCCAGCCATTTGCAAAATTCCCTCAAATTTCAACAGTACAAAACGTCAACGGATTTCTCCTGCACACTGTAAACCCAGCACTTGACGAGAAAAGCACAAAATACGAAAAAAATCAAGCAAGAGGCGGACTGTATCACTATCAGACTTTACTGGAAGAGTTAAGAGCTAGACACTAGAAGAAGACGAAGAAGGAGGAAGCATCAAAGCGATCAAGTACATTGTAAACCTATATCAGCTTTGTATACAGCGCGTGCTCATTAAACAATACAATGCACAGCACGATGGAAAACAATGCTGTCGCACTGTGAACGCCACATTGCACACGAAACGACATACTATGTAGTGTCGTGTGTATGTTTACAAACACGAATTACTAGTACCCTGTACGTGTGGATTTGGGAGGTCGAGTGCGCGCTAGCTAGCTGAAAACGTGTGCATGACCAGAAACAAGACATGACCTTTGACATAATCTGCATATTTTCCCCGGTGTTTCACCGAGACAACCTTTCACGCTGGGCGCTCTCGGTGAACCACCGGGTGATTTCCCGTTGAACTATCGGTGTTTACCCAGGACGCTTCTCGGGTAAAAATTGCCCAAAATTTCATCGGTGTTTCACCTAGGCTTCCCCTAGGTTTCAACCGAGTGACCTTTCACACTGCGGAGTTCCCCGGGTACCCCCAGGTGCCCCCGGGGAAGATTTTCTTCAGCGGGAAAGGGGTATAAGTTGCTGTTTGTCAGGGGGGCCTTGCCAGCTAATCATCATGCCAAACTTGCCTGGACTGCTCCATTCATCACAAAACACAGGGAAGCTATTTCTGTTTAGCGGAGCTGATGCAATTTGCATTTTATCAGGGAAACAAATTCATACAGGTGGTCATTGCCTTCCCCAAGATCCTCTCAAAAGAGGAAAAAAAAAATCAACCAAAAAGACCAACCCCCCCCCCAAAAAAAAAAGCCCAAACAAATAAAAAACAAGCTTTCCCAGAGTCAACATTTTGGAAAGAGGTGAAGTTGTCTCTGCCCAAGTTGGACAAAGGAAAGAAATGACAAACAACCGAACTAAGAATATGACCTGCTGTGATGTGATCAGAGGGTCTGAAACCATGTTGATTTTAAAATTACTGGGGCTAAATTTCTGGTAGTGACCTCATGACACGGCAGTCTTTGCGATAATATTTACTTGGACCGAAATAAAAGGATTAAAAACCAACAGGGAGGAACAGAAGAAACGGAAGAGAGGATGGGAAGAGTGCCGCAAACACTCCCGCCCAAAATCCAGGCGCAGACCCACCTCCGTATGTGAAGAGGGATCCTTTCCGTTTTGTCCTGTGACCCGACCCCGCCTTGTCCATCGAGACGTGCGGGAGATGATGTGATGTGTCTGGGCCTCCGCATTTCTGGAGGAAGTGTACGCTGCTTCCCCCCGCCACGGATTATCCATGCCGGGGAGATTAACGCAGACCCCCCTGTTGCCATGCCCATTGCCATGGCGATACCTATACGCACGTTGATAGCCGCCCAAGTGTTGTAGAGTTCAGTAATGCTTGATTTCCTTTGCTGTCACGCACACACAGGAGTGGAGAGGGGATGCAGTAGAGCTGAAATAAAAAGTTTGGGTTTCTTCAATTTTACAGTTCGTTAAGACTCAATTTCTGTTTATCAAATAGCCCATATTCAATTTATAAATGCATAGTGAAACATTGTATAAACCTTTGCATGGAAATTTGTTATGTATGACTTCTCGGTGTACTGTATCTGCTGATTATCAATAATAACATTTGATGCTTTCCAAGATCTTCTGATGTAAATATTACAAAACAGTGTTATAAACTGTTGCAACAATATTGTGAAGGTTGGAAAAGTATGAATAATCAGGCCCCAGCTATGTTGTAAAGCAGTCATTGGTCTTAAAATGTCTATACAAGCATCTAATATACTCAATATGATATGATGAAAATTTTGCATAGAAGTAATAGGGAACTTTCATGTCTCTTTCAATGGGAAGTGTCTGCTTTTTGGAATGGTAACAGCAGTAAAAGGCTCACTAATTTCTTCATCAGTGGCAGAGCAAGCTTCACTTGCGCTGCCACTGATATTCCATCTCAGAGATGCAGGCTACATTGTACCTTGTTTCCTCCTTTTGGTCAGCTGCTTTTTGCCATCTTTCTCTGTGCAATCCCTCTCTCTTTCTTACCATCAGGTGGTGAAACCTTTCGTAGAGTTTCTATTTTTCTGAAAATTAGCTTATTGTTCTTTTAAATCTCCCACTCTCTCCCTCTGGCATTTTGTCTGTTGACTGTCTCTTCGAACCCAATTCTCTCTCCCCTGCTACCTCTACAAATGCCACCCTCTCTTTGTGTGATGGAGCATCTATTTTGAGTGTCTGTCATTACCGCTGGTAACTGCTCAGCATAGACTAGCAATACTACTTTAAAGTGGAGGTCCAGAGAGAGGTTAAGCAAGGTGACATTACCATGTGTTCTCTCCGTAAAAGGGCTGCTCTGAATTCTATTTCGATAAGAACAGATGTTATCAATAGCATTTGACATCCAGGATTGGCCAGTCTGCTGCATGCTAGCATCAAACTTCCGTCCACCCATTGCACTTTGGTGCCATTGTTTCTTCATTCATTCTGTACTTCTTTGACCCCTTCGTCACGGCCCCATGTGCCGGCTGGATCTGCACCTTTTCTGATGCATCAATACACTGTACTTGTCTCTTTCCAATTTGACAACAAGGCAGTGAAGAGGGAAGACAAATGCAACATCACATGCCAGTTCAACAGGTCACTTTATAGAAATCACTTTTTCTTAGCCTTTATACATTGTTGGCAGCTTGCTGGCTGAGTGGAAGTTTCGTTCATATTTCATATTAGTTAAAGTAAATCAATATTTTTGTCTCATATGGCCCATCTTCAATGACTTAAATTTGATGATCACACTTTTTAAAAGGACTCTTAATTTTGATTGGGATATTATCTCTAATACATTGCAACTCTGTATTTAAATACCAGTTTTTGAGGATAGTGATCGCAGAGCCATAATATTGTTTATCACTTGAGTAATTAGGTGATCCGAGTATCCTCTCCGATCACCTTCTGTATCTGTACTGATTCTTTCTTCTTTGTTTCTTTATTTCTCCTCAAAAGTTGTGCAGAGGTTAGCTCAGAAAGTCCTCTGCCTATCAATTTCAAAATCATACCATGTATGTATCATGTCACAAAGATGACAGATCTAATGTATCATAGTGATCAGTCGACCGTGACGTCACGATGACGTCATTATATGAAAACACATTTTCATTCATATCTCATTAATGGAATGCAAATTTTCAATGAAATTTACGTCACGTATATTTCAAGTCAAGCGCATTCTACTCATATTATCAAAATTCATATTCATTATTAAAACGTGCGCGTACGCGCGCGTTGAAACATTTGTATGCTCCAATCGAGCTCAAAATCTTTTTGCACACGTTTCAGACCATTTGGAGCATTTTTTGAAAAATTGAAAAAATCGGACGTACGCGCGCGCACATATACGCACGCACAGCTCATATGCAATACAAATTTCCCGTTTTTTGACACGGATCAGATGCCTGAAATATCAAGGAATATTTTTACCAAGTTTCAAGTCAATCCGACTCAATATGACGTCATACGGGCCCGTCAAAGTTGAAATTCCGCGCGCGCGTCAATGGCGATATACAGTGCAACTATGCCAAAAACCGCCAATTTGAAATCCGATTTTACTCGTCAGGATGGACGGTGACCCCCTATTTTCTTTACATATTCTGAAAGCTGATGAGTTGTACATGTCATTTCATGGGGTGACAATGCTGACAAAATGATTAAAAGATATCAAATTTCTTAATAAAGTAAAAAAAGTAAATTTTCAAAATGACGTCATCAAATTTCAAGTTTACTCGAGCGTATCTCACTTGTCCTTTGCCCATTGTCACCCAAATTTCAATATGTTGTAGCTTATGAACTGCTCTTTTATAAATGTAATTACACAATTTTGATTAGATGACGACATCACCTTGAAAAAATGGATTGAAAGTAACCTTGTCAAAATTGACCAGTTTACGTGTGATCTCTATGGGAGTGCAATTTTTATGGAAATGAAAATTGACATGACTATCTTTATCGAGCACTAGCTCACTTATGCTTCGGTGAATTTCTTTAAGATTTTAATATGTTGTAGCTGAGACGTAGGGCTATCGTGACTGTGCCCTTCGTTTTTTCATATGTTGTCGGGATCACGTGAAAAAACTTGGTTGAAATTAAAGCTTATCTTCAATGTATTGAAATATTTCTTTCTTTCTCCAACTTTCTGTGCAATAACTCAAGAAAAACATACCCTATCACCACCATATTTTGCATATGTTTAGTTCATGTCACGAACATTACTTCACAAAATAACAACTACTTGATCAGACGCCATCTTGGGTATGTAAATTAGGGTCAAAGGTCATAAATGTTTCATCCTGTATCTTGGTAAATATATGTCCTATCTTTCTCATATTTTGCACACGTAAAGAACATGTTACAAGGATCATTTCACAAAATAACCACTAATTGCTCAGATGCCATCTTGGGTGTGCAAAATGGGGTCAAAGGTCATATGTACTTCTTTCTCAATCTTCGCTATTACGTGCTACCTCTCTATGGGAAGGAGTTTTTCTAGATGTGAAAATTGACATGACTATCTTTATCAAGCACTATCTCATGCTTCAGTGAATTTCTCCGAGATTTTAATATGTTGTAGCTGAAACTTCGTGCTATCATATAAGTGCCCTTTGTTTTTTTCACATGATGTCGATATCACGTCAAAATACTTGGTTGAAATTAAAGCTCATCAACGATGTATTGAAATGTTTCTTTCTTTGCGCAACTTTCTTTGCAAAAACTCAAGAAAAACATGCTCTATCACCACCATATTTTGCACATGTTTAGTTCATGTCACCTACATTATTTCATAAAATAACGACTTCTTGATCAGACGCCATCTTGGGTATGTAAATAAGGGTCAAAGGTCATAACTGTTTCATCTTGTATCTTGGTGAATACCTGTCCTATCTTTCCCATATTTTGCACACTTATAGATGATGTCGCAAGAATCATTTCACAAATTAAACACTTTTTCCTCAGGTGCCATCTTGGGAGTGTAAAGGTGGGTCAAAGGTCGTATAAAATGTTGCTGTATCTTCGTTATCTAGTGTATACAGAATTAGTACCAAGGATGGCAGATATGACTCTCTTTTCTAAATGAGAATCCAAACATCACAAGGCCAATGTCTTTAAACACAGATGAAACCTGTATGGTCATGCGTATTGCGATCAGGACTCGAATCATTGATAAAAAAAAATCGGATCACCTTAATTTGTCAGTAATGACAAATTACAATCTCTAGTTTTAATCCTGACATTGTCACAATTTGCAGTCAGATACATTCTCTTGACCGGTTGACTTTGTTACCATGGTAGATGATTTCAAAAGAAGTGGAAATGGAATGTTGTTGTTCGGAACACATCATTGCCAGTGTTCCTTTTTGAGTTTGTAAGTACAATACAGCCACATCCAGTTTTTGAGAGAGGGTCTTGAGTGCAGAAAGAAGAAGATTTTGAAGTCTGTGTTCGTATCTGTGATGCACCAAATTAAGAATAAAGTACAAGCCTCAATATTGGCAATTGTACTATGAAGAACTGATGTGGGGCAAAAAAAATAATTTTGGGAACTTGTGAAGAAATTCTCTTGTGTTGGTTACTCCAAGCCCCATGCTCTTTCCAGGCCGAAATGATTGGTCTTTCATCACATGTTGTAAATATATGACATCCTGCTCGGCTCTTTTTGCTAAGCCCTCCCAAACTAGATCCAGATGTCTGGGAAAGAGCCTGAAACTAATCCCCATCTTCTCCCACAGCCGGGAGTTCCATTTTTTGCGAAAATAGGCAGTAATTTTGGGGGAAATGATGGAATATTGCACGGTCTGTTGCCTGTGCAAATATACGCGATAGAAGTGGTATTTTTGTTCCATCAAGAAGAGAAAATAGAAGGAATTAGAACAGATTGCAACTCTAGTTACCATGGTGAAAAGTCCTATTATGACGTTGTGTCAATCCGTGAGAAGTATGAATGTGGCAGATATCGAGAAGTTGGAGATGGAGAACCACCCCCTCACTGTGGTATACTAGCATTGAGGTCTGTCAAAACTTGAATGGTGAAACTATACTTACAGACTTCTCTCGTTAAAAAGTGTACTGCACA
This sequence comes from Diadema setosum, assembly GCF_964275005.1. Lineage (NCBI taxonomy): Eukaryota > Metazoa > Echinodermata > Echinoidea > Diadematoida > Diadematidae > Diadema > Diadema setosum. Next base: position 11,880,429 of record NC_092699.1, read on the forward strand.
GGAATTTGCACAGCTGTTTGTCTGTTTTCGTCAAAACAATGCAGTAATTTTTAGAATTTTTTTTTTTCAATTAAAGCACAAACCTGAGCTGAGACATGTAGGGTGAGTTCAGGGATTTGTCGCCATTCAGCCAAAAATCTGGTCAAAAGTAGTTCTGTGGATGGTGATATATGTATTAGCCAGAGGGTTAGATATCGATGTATCAAAACACATAGATCTAATTTCTAAACAAGGTTTCACTGTCTCTATGACGGAATGCGTGGTACCAGTACAAATACTCACACAGTGTACATGTAAGTCTACTATCACAAGGCACATTTTTTAGTACTTGAAAATACTTGAGATTGCACTTGTTCCATTTACACATGCCAAATCTTTGCTGGAATCAAATATGAAGATAGTTTCTTTCTACTTTTGTATTTACACACTCTCACAAAAGATTGATTGTGTCTATTTTCCCCCCACAATCTATTTTTTCCCCCCTTCATAGCCATGATTCGTTCTTGAATGGGTGATGCGGTGAATCGTAATTAGTTTAGGAAGTGGGGGCCCTGAGAATACTCTGGTGGTCACGATAATTGCTGATATGGGGAAAGAGATGGCGTGGCGATGAGAATGGATGCTTTCAATTCCACAATGAAAAAAAAAAAGACAGACCTACACAGGCAAAAAAGAGAACAAATCTAAAAATGACGGATGACTCGCAGGCAAGCTGAAGGCACCTACTGTCTGTGTCATGATATCGCATTCCATACTTTATTCAAGTTCAAGTACGAGTGTCAATCCCAGGAAAGTTTCTCCGACTTTTCACTCCCTCTAGCTTACCTGTTGCTTTCTTTCCCTTTGAGGATACCTCCTGCTGTTCAGAGCAAGGCTAAGTTGTAGTCTTCAGTCCAGGTGTTCCTTTTTTACTCTCTCATATCTGTTTTCCCCAACAAAAGCCATCAATCTACCCCAGCGTAATTCCAACACTGTTCCATACGGGAACCTGGTGGCCTGTGTACTAAGTCTTTGGGGATTTCAGAATTCAGCATGGAATGGGTTAAAGGTTCAGTTTACCTTTGGGAGTAGTGATTTAAAAAATGTTTAAGATATAACATTTGATGCATATATGTGTAGGTCTGTTGTATCATAAAACATCCTACCATATGAAAGTTTTGCAATAAAACCTAAAATATAAGGAGATATCAGGGCTTTTCTCAATAAACCATAACTGTATACAGTTTAGTCTGGAAACATTTCTATTCTAACTCGTCGGTTGAGAATGATAAGGGCGTTAAGTTGCCACAAAACCCATAGTGTTCAAGACCACTTAACGCCCTTCTCATTCTCAACAGACGAACTATTGTTCACATTTTGTGTATTTTACAACACTTACCATCGATTATACAGAATCAAATTTTAACAGTGGTTGTTTCTATCCTTAAGTCACATGTTAGAACTATTTTAAAGAACTAATGCAGGGTTTTTGTTTAATCTGCAAATGGTAAATTATACCTTTAACTGATCAAAAGGCATGTCAAAAGTTAACCCTCTGTGTGCTTTGAGTGGCAAACTGTACAGAAAAACCCTTAGTGTCATTGTACACACTGTCTAAATTCCCTGAGAGGGGATAAAGTTGAGATTTTACGAGTGTTAACCCTTATCCTACAAGACTGTGCTGAAAGCCCATAGATTCTGCAGAGGCCCACTAGCTTCCCATAGATAAATGTGTTAGTCACCTGAATGATACAACTCGTGTTGGTCAGCTAGTTACACTGTAGCTGTTATTTGTTTCATTTCAAGTTTGACTTGCAATGAAGTTTTAGACTGCAAGATAAGATTGCATGTTCTAGACTCGATCCCTAATACTATACTTTCATTGATCTAGCATATTTATACAAAGCAAGCTGGGGGGCCCAGTGTGCAATTGTTACCCCGGTGACAGGAGAGAATTCAGGAAAAGGGTGAGATCTCAGCGGAGACCGCATCCTGGTAGGAACCTCCCTGGATGATGTCAGCCCGTCTTTAACCCGTTGAAGACGAGTCCCGAGTATACTCGGGCAGGTGTCTCTGGGAAATGCATGTTGTAACAAAGTCAGCCCATCCTCAACGGGTTAAAGAGAGTCACCATAGGATATATACAGTTTATTCAGCAGCAAACCAGGGGAATGGTACAGATAACTTAGTCTATAAATCGCAGTTGATACAGCAGCTCTCTTTGAAAATATTTGGCTGAATGATATCCTTTGCAGTACGATACCAAGGGCTCTGTGTACACATGACACTTTAGATACAGTAGCATAAATCCCGTACAGTCGTTGCTGGCGAAGGAGGAAATTGCGCTTCATGGATCTGATATCTGATTTCGAAATTGGGAGTGACTCTTATTCCGAAGATTTATCAGTTTGGGCAAAGAATATAGGAATGCTGAGTATCGTGATATCATTGCACAGAAATATATATTTGATTTATGCTGCATCAAATTCATAGAATGTTACGCGCCCAAGTGTGTGAGCAAAAATGTAGCGATGGAAATGGGGAGATAGAAACAAAGTTGAAATTGTGTTCGCTCTGGAGTAAACATAGATGGAAAAAACAAAAAGAAAGGAGGAAGAGGAAGAACAAAATCAAAACCTGAAAGATGCAAGTAATTCTCACAGTTCTCTTCTTTTTTTCCCAAGGGACCACTACTAATTTGAGTACAGGGTTATTTACAGACCCTGCAACAGCACGTATATTGGTATCGTGAGTGTTTTAAACTGTAATCAAACCTCTGGCGTAATAGCTGTATTAGAGGTTGATGCCGTGGAAAATCTCCCAAATTAGATGGATGTCTAATCTTGCTCCCGCAGCTGGGGAGAGTGCAAAAACCAAAGACTTGATGACTGAGCATATTGTGAGTCAAGAAAGCATTATAGTCAATATCTTTGGGCATAGCGCTTTCTGCATCAGATCATTTTTTCTTGGTGACATCAATCTTTGCATTGCTCATCACCAATCAGTGAATTTGGATATGACATTTCTGTGACGTGATAGGACAGAGTAACCTCCTACCAAAAAAAAAAACATTAAAAAAGTGAGAAATGTGAAAGATCCATTGTATCTCAACTCTAGAAAAAATAAACCAAACAAACATAAAAATGAAAGAGGGAGAAAGAAATAGAGAGAGAAAAAAAGATATGCTCTGCACATATTTTGTATTACTGTGGGTTACATGTACAATCTCATATCATCCACTGAATTTATACTTTAGGAAGTGCTTTTTAACACATTATGTACAACCTGGTGACTTTGCACAAACTTATAAGGGAACTGTCACCAAATTATCATAATATTTTCATTTTTCAAGCCTTTATTGTTGTCCTGTAATCCTATATCTGTGGTAGCAGAGAGCTTTAATACCTTTTGCAAAGTTTAATTGGAAAAGTTGGGAACAGATATATCATATTTTGAAATCATTTCTGCACTTGTCAAACTTGCTGGTATATTTTTTCCCTTTCCCCATGCAACAGTAAAGAAATAATTCTTGGTAGTGACTTTTATGTTACTGGAAACACAGGTAAAGCTCTTTGTTTGCGTTCGTGTGTGTGTGTTTGCTTTGGTTTGTAAGGGGTGGAAAAAAAAAATGAAAAGAAAAAATGAGTACCAGGTATTTAAATCAGTTACAATATCGTGACTCATTTATTTGATCACAGCCTACATAGGAAGTGCATGTATACTCTTAATATACAAATTACGTTCTATTTCATTTGACGTCTGCTTCATTTCCATGTTTCTGTGCTAATTGTAATCCTCCTTCTGTTGATTTGAACATGTTCATGGCTTATTTACACAAGCATTAATATCATTATTTGTTTTTTAATCAAGGAGATGATTTTAATTTTTTTTCCTCAAAAAGCACCTTCAATACATTCAGCTCTTGAACAGCTCTTGGATGATATGCATTAGCGCCTTATCTTGGTTAAATTCACGCTTGGGCTCCCCCGTGTCGTGAGGCTGTTTGCGCAGTCAACCGTATGCACTGCGAGGTCGAACATTTGACTTGCGTGGTCGACCGGTCGACTTACACGATCTCCTCCGTGACCCCACGTGGGCGACCTGTTTGATTCTGGCGGTCCACATCTAAAACTTTTCAAGTGGGCTAACCGCCTGTCATTCACTCAATATTAGTTTTGATGGACTCATACAGTGGGCGTCATCACTTTATAATAAATTGCCGTGGTATGCACAGCAATGATTTATTAGAGACCAGATGCACAGCTGTCGAGGGAATTTATACCCCCAATTTGATTTCAGTTTGAGTACTGAATAGTTTTTCTTGCTTTGAAATTGTAGTGAATGCAGATAGTTTGCAAAGGGTCATATCTGTAGTAAGGCCATGCTGTAAGTTTTTTTTTTTTTTTTTTTTTTTTTTTTTTTTTTTAATTCTGGTGATTGAGCTAGCCCCAGTGTTGTTGAAAGCATAATCTTAATTCTGAGAATTTATTGCAGGAAATCTGGTAGATTTCAACATGGGTGACACAGTTGTGACTAGATACATCTCTGCCAGCTTCCCCTCCCCCTCCCCCACCTAAATTCTGATTATAAAGTTACATTTGCAGATGAATCTGGAGAAATGTCAAACTGCGAAATTATGCCAGCAGCAGCATTTTACCAGCAATTTGTTACATCATTTTATCAATTTGCTGCTCCCAGTGATGGATTATCATTTTGAATGTTAACCTGTCTAGGCCAAATTTAAGTATGTGAAATGCTACAATAAAATGGAATGAACCCAGTACTGTACGAGCTGAAATTTTCGTGTACAGATATTTTTGCGAATTGCTGCTTGGAGGACATTTTCGCGGTTAATTTCGCTGTTGTGAGAGTCTAAATGAACTTAGATATTTGCACGTTGTTATTTTCGCAGTTCAAAGGCGATTCGCAAAATTTGCGAAAATAAAATAACCGCGAAAATTTCAGCTCGTACAGCAGGGTTCATACGGGTCATAGAAAACCTGGAAAGTCATGGAATTTGGCTAAGTTTCTTTCCAGGCCTTAAAAGTCATGAAAAAGTGATATTTTCATCAAAAGGTCATGGAAAGTCATGGAATTGCAAAAATTATAAAAGTTTAAGTTTGTCTGTTGTTTGTGTGAGATGTGTAGGTACCCCCTTTGCTTTGCTTTGATTTGAGATCAAATTTTCAGTCTAATATGTCAAAAAAGAAATTATATAAAAGTCATGGAAAGGTCATGAAATTCTGGCTAAAAAGGTCATGGAAAGTCATGGAATTCAATTCATGAGAGAGAGTATGAACCCTGTAACAGTATGTATGCTTGGTAGTTTGTTATATTGCCCCTCTCCCCCATCCCCCCCCCCCCCCAAAAAAAAAAAAAAAAAAAAACACCCTACACACCTACAAGCTACTTTAGAAGACTAGTCATTAGTGAAGGGTGTTATGTCTTACTAAACAAGCAGTTATGGCTGACATATTCTCAGTGTGGTGTAGAATGCATTGCTTTAAATCATGAATTTCTCTGTACATAGAATTTTAATAGGTTTACAACCACTGCATAGTGAATTGCAGCTATTTTATTGCAGACATGTTTTGATTGAAAATACCAAAAGGAAATGGCAAAGTTGTCATCTTTTTTTTCCTCTGGTGTCTCTTTTTTTTTTCTCTCTCAGAGTGAAGAGGGAAGAAGGATATATGCACACGGTAGTCACCCCTTAGTGTAATTTTCTTGCCATTAGAATGTAAATGACCCGCTCAGAGCTCGGAAACGCAAACAGACGGGGCTCTTTAAACTTTTCCTGGCAAACACGTACTTCATGGCGTCCAGACAAAACTCTTCTAGTCTGCCGGGTCCCCTCTATACCAATCCAAAGACGTCGCGAAAATTCAAATCGTCCTCCTTGCCTATTTGTCTCCCAATCCTAGATCAACAGTTTGGCATCTGCCTCAGCATACAGATCCATGCTGACTGTCCAGTGCATATTATATCTGTTGCGTACATACCAAGTTGCCGCACTTGTGTGATGACTTGGCATTTCGAGGGGCACCTCATACCTCCTTGTACCCCGTGTGGCTTCTTGAGTCAAGAGCTGATTTCACTGCAACTTTTAAGAGCTGAGAAGCTTTAAGAAATCTCCAGAATCTACCGCTCTGTGCCTCCCTTTGACGGGGGAACAAACATGAGTAAGAGAACTTTGCATTAGAAGTAGAAATGAGCTCATCCCTGGTAATTTGATGTATAAGGAGATTCCACGAAGAAGGTGTTTGGGTGTAATGACACAGGGTGGAGATCTTTTTGATAAATGCAACATCTGGGCCAAAAACCAAAAGCCCCCACCCCCCCCCCCCCCCCCAAAAAAAAACAACAACAAACAAAACAAAAACAAAAAGAAAACAAAACCAAACAACAACAAAAAAACAAATAAAACACACTTTTAAGTACAAAACAAATCAAAATGATAGAGCTAATGTACAAACCACAAAACTATAGTTTTTATAGATATAAGGCATTTAATTGAACATAAGGAAGATAATCATGCCTCAAAGTGGTGAATGTTAGAATGTGTGAAAGGCAATTAAACAAAGAGCTTCCAGGACAGCAGCACATCATGGAAGAAACTTGGATGGAGAATATGAAGAAAAAAAATCGTTTCTAGTATCTCGCCCTTCTAAAGCTTATAATTTATACTACTGGTTATGGGAAGTGGATATACCACTATATATGTAAACCCTTTTGGAACGTAAAACATATTGGAGGCAACAAGATTTTTTTTTTTTTTAAATCAAATTGTGAGGAGTCATGTTGGTTTTTTATACTGAAAACATGGATTTTATAGATTTTTGAACGAGTGAAATTAGAAAATGAAAGAATAGAAAAAAGAAGAGAGCAGAAGAGGAAATGAGAAGGGGAAAAAGAGAGATGGGAAGAGAGATTTGTAACAGGAAAGTATTGCTGAAATGCCTTGATCATCTTTCCCACAGAGAAAGATGTGAAAGGGTTAAGTTAATCCTTTAAAGAGAGATTAAAGATAAAATTAGCTGATGTGAGAGATGAGGGTTAGAGTCTGAAAGCAGTGCATTCATGCTCAAAGAAAAAAATGTAGTGGGAGAGGACATAACTAAATCAGGAAAATGAAGAGATCAGAAAGTGGAGATTAAAAACACTCAAAGGAAAAAAATGAAATGTGTGGGTTTGAGAGATTGTGGGTAAAAGAAAGAATAGAATAGTAGAGAAAATGGACTTTTGAAGTATGGCCAGTGAAGTGAATTTGCCAGGTACATGTAAGTTGTGTTTCTTCACACATTAGCTACAATGTGCCTCTATTTTTATCATTCCAAGGGGCTAAAACACATTCTGCAATGTATGCTTGGGACCTGTAAGTGAACTATCGCGTGTACACTATGAGTGTGCCCTTTGAAACGTATTATGCCTATTTCTTTTCCTCACTTTTTTTTTTGCGCAAAATTCAGGCTTCAAATTGTACAGAACAATTGTCACTTCTTGAGCTGTTAGGTAAATACCCGAGTATTGGCGACAAATGGGCGTGGAGTAAATGTTTGTGCAGGCTTAGGGCTTCCTTTGCTCGGGCAAAAGGAAGAAAGACGATGGCATCCATGCCAGCAGGGCAGAGAGAAATACAGGGAGATGGATGGAAATCAAGGGAGAGGCTTACGAAGGGGGCATTTATGCCATAAGAAATAATAAGAAGGGTTAGGGAATATGGGAGGGGGGGGTTAAAGATGGGGATAAAGGGATGGGGCAGAAGCAGACAAGATGGAAGGAAAGGGGACAAGATGGAGATGGGGCAGTAGGAGGGAATGAAGGAAGGGGGGAGAAGAAGGGGACAGAAGCCATAGAAAAAGCTGGAGGGCCTAGGGTAGGAGTTGGGGGGGGGGGATGGGGGATACAGAGCTCCAATGGTATGTACTAAGATATGGGCACGTTCCCTAATATGACACATTGTATTTTAACTTCCCGCTCCCCCCCCCCCCCATGCAATATGAGTAGGGACCAACCTGCTTCCTGTAGTGAAAGTAGGTTTAGGGTTAGAGTTTGGGTTAGGGTTAGGATTAGGTTCAGGATTAAGATTAGGGTTAGGGGAAGGGGAAGGGTCCGGGGTAATTGCCCAGGGAGTAATTGCCGTAGACCCGTTTAATCTCAATGTGTTCATCTAATCCCCTCCCCCAAGCTTGACCAAGGCCTCTACAATAATAGTGACGATTTAGAATAAAAAGGATCAAGCATTGTGTTATTTGAATGAAGTCCCTTGTCGAGCTGTAAACAATTTACAGGTACAAGATGCCCATATTGTTGCAGTTCTCTGTGAATTCTCTGTAAATCTGCACAGAGATTATTTTACATTATAGCTACAAACTCGTAGTACATAGCTTCCATTAATTCTAAGACAGCATATTCATGATCGACCCTCAGTACTCAATGTCACTACTAGTACTACCCTTTTAGCCAAAGGGCAAGTGTGAGATTATGGTAGCTATTTTCAGCTCATATGTGCTCACTGAATTTCACATCTAAAAATTTTGTGATTTACGTTATGTCGAAAGTGGGCTTTCAAGTGTCAGTAAAATTGGTTCTCTAACTTATGTTACCTGTAAATATATCTGCTTCTATCTGTAAGATCCTTGACTATACATTTGGTACCTTCAACAATACTTCCACGTTTGTCAGCATCCAATATTTTCTGTCTCAGCTTATAATATGTTGCAACGTGGGATGGGGGTGGGGTGAATTGTTTGGGGGGGGGGGAGGGAGGAAGGGGTAGAATTGTACTCTTACCCCCTAGCTATACCACTGATTGTGAGTACAGCTTGTTAGTTGCTGGAAAGTATAATCTCAAGAAAGAGAAGGATAGAGACAGACAGACAGACAGACTAACATCATTTAGACTCATGTACAGACAGAGAAAAACAGAACTGTGATTAGCCTGGGGCACAGTAAGACCAAGTGTCTGCAATTTATGAAATCTCTTCAAATATGTGGTTGCAAAAAGGAAAAAAGAAGGAAAAAAAAAAGGAAGCTCATTGGACTCGGTCTGTTGATTGTGTGACCGCTGTAACCCATTGTGTTCCCGGCAGAAACCGGCAAAGAAAGAAACCCATTGTTCACAAAAAATTGTCACCTCTTAACACTTTAAAAAAAAAAAGGGGGAAAAAAAAAGGGAAAAAAAAGTTGTGGAGGGATGAATGTGAAAAGTGTGAAAAAGCTTCCTCTGAACTAACACCTTGAGTGGTTGGCTGACAGACTGAAGTGTTACACTTCGCAACTCATTCACTTTAAAAAAAAACAAAAAAACAAAACAACTTTTTAACGTATGTGTCGCTGGCAATTAACATACCTGTTGCTTGTTTCGAGTAGAAACAGCAGATAAGATCTGTAGAGTACAGGGACCGGAACCACGGCAAGTTGTGATGAATGCAAATTTATGGAAGAGTTGAGAACTGCAGAAAGCCCAAAAGGTCACAAATTTAAGAAATGAAAAAGTTTAGAGACAATGTGTTGAAAATCTTGAGATTGGAATTAAAGCTTTTCGTAATGAATCAGTCTACACTGCAGAGATTTTATGAGTGTGATGAGCTGAGAGGCAGAAGGTCATATCTCCCATGAATTTTGTTCGATCTCTCAAGAGTGGGCTGTTTCTGAAGTCTGTTGATTTTAAAACTTTCTCAGGACATTACTCATACAGAAGCAATTAAGTCTGCCCTCGATTCTAGCTCAGAAAGTTGGTGTGTTTGCACAGTACAGATGTTTGTCATGTGCAGTCAAGATTAAAAAGAGAAAGAACATACACATGCACATACCCACTCCACCCACAAAAACACATGCACAAAAAAAAAAAAATCAATAACAAGAAAGCAAAAATGAAACAAGACGGAAAGATGCCCATTGTACTGTGACTTAACAAATGAATTTACTGGCTTGCATCTTTAAAGAAATGCTCCTCATAGCTACAAAAGAATGTGGCATGAAGTGTTATTTTCTCAAATGGTGCCAAGTGTGGATTTGCCCATGTGACAGAGAGTTTTAACAGCAATTCAAACAGTGAAGATGGAGATTCATGTAATATCTATAGGCAGAGGGAAGTAATCTATCATATCCCGTCTAGAATGTCAACCTCGGTAATCACTCATCATTCTCTGTTGTTCTTTGTTGAAGCTTCAAACTAAAATGACATATTTACACACATTCCTACTCGGATTCGGATTGATTGGAAAACATACAAATGACATGCCAGTGCGCACAAAACAACAACAAAAAGATTACACTTGAACAGGGAAGTTTTAGTCAATAATTATACATCAAGTGATTCCAGATTTTGGAGTCTGTGAACTTGTTTGACACCCTTTAAAAAAGTGAGTGGTTAGACCTACTTAACTGCAAATTCCGCAGAGTTCATGATCCAGAAAACCCCCGCTTTTTTTGTCGGCTAAATTAATTGGAAAAACTCCTCTGTGAAGTGATTACAGATGTTCGCAGCTTATTCTATCACTGAAGAAAGAATCATGGGGAAGAAAAGAAAGAAATTTTGGTTAGGCTTTTTGTAAAGTTTCTTAATGACTTCCTGATGGGGAAAAAAGTATCTCTATCAGGTGCACAATTCTTTTGTTAATAATGATTGTTAAGCCGCTCAAAATTCAAACACATCTGGATATGATGGGTTTACAGATGAAAAAGCACCAAGAGTTTAGCTCTTTGTATGCTGAGTGCAGAGCTAGTACAAAGAATAGTGTTGTGTGCACTGAAGAAATAATGAAGCTGCAAAATTTGCACATCCAGCCAGCAATGGCTTACAATATACTCTTCAGTGTTGAAGGGGGGGGGGGGGGGGGGGTAGAGACATCTGAAAATATGGAACTGATCTCAAGCATAATTCACATTCATAATTTTGTAGTGCATCATACAGAATTACCTTCATAGAAGTTGCCAGTAAAAAGAAATATATCGATGATACTGGAAGCATTTTTTATGCCTGATGTAAAGATTGCATTTGGGTACATGTACAAAATGTGTGGAGCCATAGCTAGACACTAACTATGGAGATGCAGGTTTCAGGCATTTGCAATATATAAAGACATTGTATTCAATTCAATTCAATTTAATTCAATTCAAATGATTTTATTTCCATATAAAGTAATACAAAGCGATGTACATAACGCTTACATGAGTACATTGTATCTTAAGGAACTTTGAATCACATAAGTTTTCAGTTAAAGAGTATTTAGTATTCAGTTAAAGAGGTTCATTCTCAGTCCAGTTTGTCTGACAAGTGAATGGTTACAACACTCAATGTAGAATTTTTGTAACAGGCATTTAGTTTTAGGCTTTCTGCATAGTTTAATGGGAAGGTTTCATTCTTATATCTTTGTGCCCGATTCTTTCTTGTTTTCTTTACAAGTCATTTGGTGCCGTGGTCCCAGCAGGTAATGTGTGATCATTATGATGTTGGATACTAGTAGTTATCAATCTTGTCAGCTTTTAATTCAACAGATAGTATCAGTGTTTTCTTTGATACATTGGAGTGATAACATCTAACAACCTGTGATTGAACCACTGATAACCTTTGACTGAACTCCTGTAGTGCATGCTGGCGCAATCGTTTCTCTGCTTTGAAGACGAGTCCCGAGAATACTCGGGCAGGTGTCTATGGGAAATGCGTGTTCTAGCAAAATCAGTCCATCCTCCATGGGTTAAATTTCTATCTTTGAACCTCCCCTGAGGTGAGATCTGTTTGTTTTTTTTTGTTTTTTTTTGGTTTTTTTTTGTTTTTTTTTTATTCCTCATGTTGATGATAACTATACTTGTGTCAATGATTCCAAGTACAATTGTGTCACAAAATCAAAAATTCAACAGATATAAAATGTAGCCCAGTAAACATCAGATCACATCAACTTTGTAATGTCACTTTTGCAGTACAAAAGTATATCATATCTTTAGATTTATTCTTCCTTTATACTTGTGTTGACTGCGGCATGAACTTTAATGTGTCTGAAAATTCACACGTGTGCGAATCCTGCTTTATGCTTTTATTGCCAATAGAGATTTGAATTAACAGTAGAGATCATCAGTGCAGTACAGTGAATGGTCATTGATGACTTTGGATGCCATCGATATTCTTCCACATTTTAAAGAAACTGGCGTCGTTGCTACATACAATGCCCGTACGTAGCTCAAAGAACAGAATCTGTTTTTATAGCCGACAGATTTGTTGTGACAGTTAAGTGCCTGTTTGCAGACAGAAGATTAGATGAATTTCTTCCTTTAAGGCAACGAGAGATTTGTAATTCAAACTTGTCTGAACTCATTTTATCGTGACTTTGTGGAGCATGCAGAGAAATTGTCGCCTGCTCGTTCGACGAAGAAAATGATATCTGATGACATCACTGTGTGAACAATGAAATGTGGAAGCTACATTTCTATCACGGAGTTCAGGGAGTTTAAGCCACGTAATGTCATTCTTTTTTTTTTTTGTATTCTATGGGTCTGTGTGCACTGATCATGCCTAGATACATACATAGTCAGTGCGATGCCGAGGTGACTACTTCAGTTCTCATGGCGTTCCATTTCACAAATTTTGATAAGTTTGTGCAGAGCAGCAGTCTTAAGTTTGTGGAATAACTTACATGCAAACCACATGGACTGAATCCTGCATCTGTGAATATGTGTTTATATATTTTGATGCATCTGCGTGACTTCAAGTTTGAGTCCATGTTATCTTGTGATTTGCCGAGAGCTCAAGTGGAGGAGGGAAATGTTCTTTTTTTTTTTTCTTTTTTTTTGCCATCCTAATGAGGCCCGGGAGCTAGAATCGGAGTTGATTTGTACTGATACCAAAATCTCTCTCTCGTTTAAAAGAGAGTGCTGTCTCCTGCTTCACCCTTATTTTCTCAGCATCTCTCGCGCTCCTTCTCCTCCGATCACCTCCGATCACCTCCAGCGTGTTGTTACTAGGCCGAGGGGGCATGAAAAAGAGAAAAAGATATGAAAAAGAAGAGAGAAAGTAGTCAAGACCATGGAAGAAATCTAAAGAGACGAGATGAAGGGATAATTTGGGAAAGAATAATATGCCCCCCGGCTGTTTGCCCTGCCATAGATATCAGTGTCTTTGAGAACCTGAAATAGAAAATGCAACAAAAAAATGTGAGTATTTATTATTTCTCTGCTGTTCAGCTCACGCAATCTCTCGTGCAGGGCAGCATAATGTTCAGGAAGGTGTTCAGTGGAGCAGAGCTGAAGTAACAAGCTGTTTTTACAACTTCTGTTGGCAGAACACTCAGCATCTAGAAGAGGGAAAACAGTGGGGTTGACAATGACAGATTGTTGGATTATTAGGTGATCCGAGTATCCTCTCGGATCACCTTCTGTTTCTGTACGGATTCTTTGTTCTTCTTCTTTATTTCTGGACAAAAGTTGTGTATCTACGTACTCAAAAAGTACTCAGAGTATCAACTTCAAACTCATACCATATATGTATCATGTCCCAAAGACGACAAATCTAATGTATCATTGTGATTGGTCGATCGTGACGTCACTATGACGTCATTATATGAAAACACATTCTCACTCTTATCTCATTAATGGAATGGAATTTTTCAATGAAATATACGTCACATATAGTTCAAGTCAAGCGCATTCTACTCATATAATCAAAATTCATATTTTCTCTTAAAATGTGCGCGTACGCGCGCGTTGAAATATTTGTATGCTCAAATCGAGCTCAAATTTTTTTTGCACACGTTTCAGACCATTTGGAGCATTTTTTGAAAAATTGAAAAAATTGGACGGACGCGTACGCGCGCGCGCATATACGCACGTACAGCTCATATGCAATAGAAATTTCCACTTTTTTTACACAGATCGGATGCCTGAAATGTCAAGGAATATTTCTACCAAGTTTCAAGTCAATCCCACTCAAAATGACGTCATACGGGTCCGTCAAAGTTGAAATTCCGCGCGCGCGTCAATGGCGATATACAGTGTAACAATGCCAAAAAAATGCCAATTTTAAATCCGATTTTACTCGTCAGGATGGACGGTGACCCCCCATTTTCTTTACATATTCTGAAAGCTGATGAGTTGTACATGTCATTTCATGGGTTGGCAATGCTGGAAAAATGATTAAAATATATCAAATTTCTTAATAAAGTTAAAAAAGTAAATTTTCAAAATGACGTCATCAAATTTCAAGTTCATTCAAGCAGATCTCACTTATTCTTTAGTTGATTTTCGTCCAAATTTCAATATGTTGTAGCTTATTAAATGGTCTTTCAGATATATAATAACAACAATTTGATTGGATGACGGCATCACCTCGTAAAAAGGGATTAAAAGTAACATTGTTAAATTTGACCAGTTTACGTGTTATCTCTATGGGAGTGCAGTTTTTCTGGAAATGAAAACTGACATGACTATCTTTATCGAGCACTAGCTCACTTATGCTTCGGTGAATTTCTCCCATATTTTAGTATGTTGTAGCTGAGACTTTGGGCTATCGTAAATGTGCCCTTCGTTTTTTCATACGGAGTCGGCATCATGCCCAAAAACTTGGTTGAAATTAAAGCTTATCTTCCATGTATTTTCATATTCCTTTCTTTCTGCAACTTTCTTTGCAATAACTCAAGAAAAACAAGCTCTATCAGCACAATATTTTGCACATGTTTAGTTTATGTCACGTACATTATTTCATAAAATAACAACTACTTGATCGGGCACCTTCTTGGGTATGTAAATTAGGGTCAAAGGTCAAAAACGTTTCATCCTGTATCTTGGTGAATACATGTCTTATCTTTCCCATATTTTGCATACGTAAAGACCATGTTACAAGAATCATTTCACAAAATAACAACTTTTTGCTCAGACGCCATCTTGTCTGTGCAAAGTAGGGTCAAAGGTCATATGTACTTCTTTCTTTATCTTCATTATGACGTGTTATCTCTATGGGAGGGAATTTTTCTAGATGTGAAAATTGACATGATTGTCTTTATCGACGACTAACTCAATTACCCTTCGGTGAATTTCTTCCAGATTTTAGTATGTTGTAGCCAATGTAATACTCTTTAAGTTTTGTGAATCAAAGTTTTAATCGGATGATGTCTTCACCACGTGAAAATGGATATAATGTAACCTTGTCAAATTTAACCAGTTTACGTGTTATCTCTATGGGAGGGAATTTTTCTGGAAATGAAAATTGACATGACGGTCTTTATCGAGCACTACCTCACTTACTCTTCTGTAAATTTCTCCCAGATTTTAATATGTTGTAGCTGAGACTTTGGGCTATCATCAGTGATTCTCCATTTTTTCATACGATGCCGAAATCACGTCAAAAAACTTGGTTGACATCAAACTTATCTTCGATGTATTGAGATATTTCTTTCTCTCTGCAACTTTCTTTGCAATAACTCAAGAAAAACAGCCCCTATCATCCCCATATTTGGCACATGTTTAGTTTATGTCACGTACATTATTTCATAAAATAACAACTACTTGATCAGACACCATCTTGGGTATGTAAATTAGGGTCAAAGGTCATAAATGTTTTAACCTGTATCTTGGTGAATACATGTCCTATCTTTCCCATATTTTGCACACGCAAAGGTCATGTTACAAGAATCATTTCACAAAATAACCACTTTTTGCTCAGATGCCATCTTGGCTGTGCAAAGTTGGGTCAATGATCAAATATACTTCATTCTGTATCTTCGTTATAGTGTATACCGAATTTGGTAACAAAGATAGCAGACCTGACTCTCTTTTCTAAATGAGAATCCAAATATCACACGTCCAATGTCTCTAAACACAGATGAAACCTATATGGTCATGCCTATTGCGATCAGGACTCGAATCATTGATTAAAAAAAATCGGATCACCTAATTTGTCAGTCTTGACAAATTCCAAGTCTAGTTAGATGTTTGATATATTGCAAACTTAATAAAACAGGTGTTAGGATAATTATGTTTTCTTTAAATGATGTTTGCACGGAATATCTAGCTGTATCTGCTAGTACTACCTCTCTTTGTTTTCATAAGACTGTGTGAGTGATTTTATAGCATTCCTGCATGATGTATGAATATGCCACGTAACTGTCAAAATCAAAATATGGGCAGCGAAATGTCAAATTATACCCCCCTGCGATCATGAAAACAGCAAAGGCACACGCAATTAAGGTAGAAGCAGGCTTGTACAGTTCATTTACAGAATTCCGGCGCCATGCCTGTTGACTATGTCTCCGTTTGTGCGGTGTAAGTTCCGCAAGTTGCACAATGGGATGTAATTCTAGCTTTCATCATGAAACATAACAGAGGTGAAGGGGTAAGGGACTACAGGGGTAGGGGTAAAACTCAAAGAGAATGTGAGGGGAACTTGTACAATAATGTACCTGCTTTCAAAACTTCATAGAGAATTTCTTGAGTCAGCAGTGCTCATCAAACATCGTGTTGGAACATGTGACATGATTTATACGCAATTGATCTGGCCCTACTGATTCATATTTCACCTTCTATGATGCGTAGAATGATGAAATCTGATCTGCCCCTTTCCTGACACACTAGACGGGGGAAGGAACAACATGATCAATTGTTACTGGTGGCAATCTCTAAAGCAGAGTTGCAGAAAAAAGGGGGATGCTGAGAAGTTTTGATAGATTTGCGATTCTCGGTATTGGGAATGTGATAGCTGGCTGGTATCATGCTCCTGTACAAGTGAGCCCAGGCGATTAGCTCATCTTTTATAACATCTTGGGTTTTAGTTGGTTTGTTTTCACCTCCTGTTGACAATAGAGGTAACATGTTTAAAAAAATATGATGAACCCTTGCGTGAACCCTTATGCAAGCTTTTATTTGAATACTGATATTATGCAATATTGGGTCGTTCACCTAGACAATTGGTTTTTGTGTTTGTTTCCTGATAAAACCCCTTAAATCATGATTCATTTTTAGGACCCAACTAGACTGTACGAGGAAACGTATCTTGAACTATTTCAGACTCAACAGCTGTGTCATTCTGTGTTATGACATACTTTAAAAAAAAATGTAAAGAAGAAATTAAGATATGTGGTGACTGACTTTTCAAGGTTGATGCAGAGGAATTAGATGGTGGCATAATGTAGAGCTGTACTTTGAAGGGGTGTGGTAACAAGTCAGAAAGCCAAGACCATTGTAGGTATCCTTCTCTGATTCCATGTGTCCTGATTAGTAAAGAGTCCTTATAGTATTATCATAAATTGATTTGTGTGACTGCTGATATTGATTTGATTTGATTTAATCCCAATAGAGAATTAGGGATGGGGAGACACATGGCTAGTGGGGCCTTCACTCAGAACTCGTGCTGATTGATTACTGCATGGAATGCAAATGAGCATAAATCCCAAACAGTGCAACCCTTGCAATATAATCACCTGCAGCCTGGAAGCAAGGCTAATCCCCTCCCAAAGTGCTACGACAGAGGTATCCACATGCGATCCTTACTAGCAGCAACTCCCAGCATCGCCTAATTGGAAGAAACTTTATTTATCCCGAACACTTGTTAACCGGCAGTCCAAATAGCCACAGAGGTACATGTACAAAGATAGCAAACACTCAAATGTTTGATTATTTTCCTTTCATAGTGCTGCTAAAATACGAAATCTTTTGTGGTGCTGAATTAATATTTGTATGATTTTTTTCCTCTCTCTTTCTTTATCCATTCTATTCTGCATTTCTCCCCATAGATGCCAATTGTACCAGGAGTAGTCTTAAGAATCTGCCTGTGTTGTCTGGGCTGGCCTGCCTGTTCAGTACCAGACGAGTTGAAATTAGTGCGTAATATGTTTTGCTAACCACTTCTGCCCGAGGGCGAAGAAACCAATCAAAAGTCATGTGTCAAGCCGATCGAGACGATCGACGTTCTCAACCTGCCAGATGAATGAACTCAAGAATTGGAGAGAAAAACAGGAGGAGATGTATTCACTCAGCTGATTGGCTGCCATATACGCACCAAAGCTTTGAAAAAATCGTCCAGTTTGGAATTCTGTGAAGAGAGAAATCCAGAGAGAGAGAGATGGTCATATATGAAAATTGTGTTTCTTTGTCATTAGGCTCTCCGTGGATAACGCTTCTGGGAATACAATTTGTAGAAAATCAGCAACGGACGGAAATGATAAAGCGATTGTCATTTTAATGTGTTTGTACTGACTTCCTCAGCAGTCCTGCTCTCAACAGTCTGCGAGCACATTCTCATCGGTACGCAAGTTCCTGAACCCAGAAGTACATACAGTTTGGAGGGCAAGGATCTGTGTCCCTCAACTTTCTTGCTTCCTTTCTGGACACAACTTTCTTGTTTCCTTTCTGCTTTGCCTTTTTCTCTCTTTCTCTATTTTCTTTTGCTTTGTTCTGTTTTCCTTCATGCATTTCATGCACAAGTTACCACTTCAGTTTCAATTTCAGTTTTATGCCACTTTATTGTGTGTAAAAGGAATGACATTGTAAAATAGCATAAACATGCAATGATCAGTAACAGAAGAAGCAAACATAGAATACATTGTTTTGATTCAAGAGTGGTTTGTTAATTATGATGAAAAATGAAGCAGCCCCCTTCAGTTTCCTTCATGTATTCTTTGGACATACACCAAATACACATGTATACAGGGCGGTGAGTTGTCTCAGTCGGTAGCGCATCTGCCTCACGATCACGCGGCCCGGGTTCGTACCCGAGTCTGGACTGAGCAATGTTGTGTGTAAGCATACCGTCCCCTCTAGCAAGAGGCAAAACACTCTGTCCCTCAGATAGGACATAAAATGGAGGTTCCATGTATGAGAGAGTCACAACTCATGCATGTAAAAGATCCCGCTTCATTCATTCATCGCAAAGAGCAGGGTGTTTAACCCGGTGAAGTGGTCCCACCTCACATCCAACTTGACCCCATGGAAGACCAGTTAACGTAGCTGAATATGGGCTATCCAGCCATCTCTCAGATGGAAAAGGAACAAACAAACAAAACAAACAAACACCTGTGTATTAGCATAGCTTCCACTTCTACCTAGGCACATAGAAGAATGCAAGGAAATTTGTCCTATCAATAATTGTCTGATACATTTCACATTTTGAATATAACAGACATTGAGATAGCACATTGAACACAATAGTTTTCAGTTTTAAATTCAGGACACAACTTTTTCTAACTGTTTAGAAATTGTCCCACTCCCCCCTCCCCCCCCCCCAAAAAAAAAAACAAAAAACAAAAACAAACTAGCATTATTTGAGACGGTAGGAAGAGTTGAGAGCAAATATGTTCAAAAAAATTCACGAAAAGGCAACCTACTTTAGAGCTGTTTGAAACTAGATATGGGAGACAAAAGAAAGAGAAGAGGGGGTAGCCCCTTTAAGTTATATTCTTCCTGTGTGGACATGAGATAATACATACATCTGTCTTTTAGTCGTGCGTTTGTGTCACTTTTTCCTGCTTAACTCCACATTTATGGGAATGGGGGTAGATCGGCATGTAAAGTGATAGCACAATTCATGATAAAGGGGGGGGGGGAAAAAAAGAATGAAAAAATGGACATCTTGCCTCGGGGCCCCAACATGGATAATGTTGCAGGTGAACAAAGGTCTTCTGTAGTTGGCACAGTAACACAAGTCATGTTCAATTTTTGCTGCCAGAAGAATATATTACAAGAGTTAGAGTCAACATAGCTTCATCATATGGCAAAGGAAAGCCAGTAAGGAATGCAGATGCGAGTGCAGGTCAGCTACTGCAAGACTTGATCAGGGTTCGAAATTGGCAATGGTCCGCTGGCCATTGGCCACCCAAAATCACGTCGGACTAGCTAAAAATCATAAAATTCTGAAGTTACTAGTCCGTCTGCCTAGCCAAAATATTGCTTCAGTGTTAAAAAAGTTAAAAGTTAAGTGCGACCCCTGTTGGTTGAAACCTAGATTTCTCCATGCGTATAGCTGAATGCTGTCTAGGTTGGTAACATTGTAATTTCTTTCTGTAAACAGTGAATTTGTCAAGGAAGGAGAGATTCGAGGGAGAGAGGAGTTATAAATCCTCATTCTGTTGAGGCAGCCAGTTGAATGATCACTGTTTTCCTTAAAGGACAAGTTCACCTTCATTAACATAAGAATTGAGAGAATGCAGCAATATTAGTAGAACACATCAGTGAAAGTTTGAGGAAAATTGGACAATCGATGCAAAAGTTATGAATTTTTAAAATTTTTGTGTTGGAACTGCTGGACGAGGAGACTACTACAGCTTGTGATGTCATATGAGTACAACAGTATAAAGAAAATGTAAAGAAAATTCAACATATTTTCATTTTTTTCGCATAATAAAAGAGCATTTGACTTGCCTCTTTCTAAAGGCAGGGGGAATAATATTACCCATAACATATACCGGTAACGAGTCAAGGGAATGTGTGTTTTTTTCAAAAGATGAAATTTTGTGAAATTCTCTTTATATTTTCCTTATATTGTTGTACGCATGTGACATCGTACACTGCAGTAGTCTTCTCATCCAGCGGTAACTGCACAAAAACTTCAAATATTCATAACTTTTGAACGGATAGTCTGATTTTCCTCAAACTTTCAATGATGTGTTCTACTAATATTGCTACATTTTCTCAATCCTTATGTTTATGAAGGTAAACTTGTCCTTTAATAGCAATGTAGGATCATAGTATGACTGGAATGGGTAGGAGTGAACTGGGAGTTTGGCAGCTTTGAGAGGGAGTACATTTCATGTTGTGTAGCATAGATAAAGTCAGAGAGGTAATATACCGCTAATCTTTGTCCGAGATTGTCAGACTTTTGACTTAGATGTCACGGTAGAGAAACAATGGAAGAATTGAAGTCGTTCATCGACAATGTTTTGACCAAGACAACACTAGCCGGGTTCACACGTACAAATTAGCGGGATGACGATCGCGATGCTCATGCCGAGTTTTTTTGCGCGCGTCCACACGTACCAAATTAGCGGGATAGCGATCGCGATCGGTATCCCGCTAATTTGGCGAGCGTCCACACGGACCGAATTATCCCGCTAATTGCCGATAGAAATAACAGCAAAGCCAGCAAACTGGGTCACGCAGCGCCCTTCTCTATCACTGCCTGCGCGCACTTACCTTTGTCCATTGTCTTTTACGCGTCAGTGGTGTGGTTTGCGCGCTGTTGTTGTTGTGCTCCAAAGAGGTGAAAGACCTCTTCGCAGAGGCCTTGCTGTTGTGATGTGCGCATTGCATGATGGGATGTAAAAACTCGAGATTCTAATCCCGACCGTTCACACGTACCAGCGTGGCGCCAATTATCCCGCTAATTGGCGAACCAGCGCAAGATTTCTTGGGATTAGCATCGCGATGCTTATCCCGCTAATTTTCGGGTTTTTTCTGTCCACACGTGCAAAAAACTCGGGATGACGATCGCGATGCAAATCTCGAGATTTGTATCCCGCTAATTGGTGTACGTGTGAACCCGGCTATAGTATCAGAGAAGATGAAAGAAAAAAAAAAAGAGGGGGTGGAGAAATAAATGTTGCAATAATATGACTACTAAATACAGTTGACACTTGTAGCCATTACTCACAGCAGCAGTACTAGTGGCATTAGTTGAATTACACAATTGTAGGAAGTGGCAGCTTCACTAGTTGTAGTAAAATGAATAGTAATGAATAGAAATGCAAGTCAAGAAGGAATTGCTGTGTGAAGTTAACAAACAAGGTGCTATTTATTGCGCCCTTGAGGTGTTTGCTTGCACAAACTGTCATATGAGTCATGCTGAGAATTGCCATTGCACTGGGCAACCACAATGAACTGGATTTCATGTGACGTGCGCGGTGTCTCCACTTTGTCTCTCTCGAGACGAGATAATCATGTTTTCATTTTTTTTTTGGTTCCCCAGGCCAGTCCTGTTTCCCCGAAGGAAATAATCTCTTTGCCAACACTCCATATCAGCCTCTATGACTCAACGTAATGCGTTTGTACGTTATCAAGGGGGAAGGAGAACTTCACACCTCTTTTGTTGTGGCTGTTCGTTGTTAAGTTGCGGCAAAACTTGCTGGTTGAAACTCCCCCAGCGCCTTTTCGGCATCCAAAGTGAAAAGTACACCGTGAATGTCAGCTAAACTTGATGTCTTTCCGGCCTGGAAGTCACCTGCCGATTTGTTGGTGATAGTAGGGAGGTCCTGGTGATAGCCAAGAGCAGCAAGTGGGGATGTGGATTTGTAGTACCTGCTGTATAATACCGTTATTGTGTATACAATGTGTGTAGGCCTATATGTGTTTAAAGGAATCTAGAAAAAAAAACACAAACATTTGAGCATTTAAGTGGGTATCTTACGGGCTTAAAACTAGGTGGTGACCTTGGGGCAACTCAAGTCTCCCTGGTCATGGAGATGCCTCTGCGATGTCTTTGCAACATCTTTTAGAGACCAGCCTGGTATCTGGGGAGCTGGGAGCAAATCAAACATGTTTCAGTTTTTTGCAGAAATTTTTTTTTATGCAGTTTCCATATCAGCTGGTCTCTGCAATGTCTCAGTGATTGAGAAGAAGACGTCTTGGAGACATTGTTTAACAGTGTTGCCATGATTGAGTTGCAGGTGAATTAGTTGTCACTGTGTTCGGAGAGGTCTAAGAGGTTGTTCTGAAATCACCTTCTTGATGAAAGCGCAAATCAGTTTTGGTCTTTAGGGTCGTGGCTACATCCCCTCTAGTGAGATAAAACATAGGCCATTTGTCAATCCTATGTCAGTGTACGTGGTGTACGTGTATTCCTGTACCTGTACATTTGTATGTCTACAAACAAGGAGAAAGTATGAGAACAAGTTGTATTCTAAAGGCATTGGTGTAAAAGTGCTGCTAATGTGGTTTTGCAGCTTTATAAAACAAACAGGCAGGTTGCTGCTCCAGCCCTTAATGTAAACACTGTACTTCAAGAACAATCATGTACTTGTTTCGTGTCCTCCTTGCAGGTTAGGATGGCTAATGAAAGCATAGTCCCGAATGCTCGCCAACCAAACAATACTGATCTGGTTAAAGAGAAAAGAGAAGTTGCCCTTAAAAACAGACCATTCTCACCTCACAAATGGCACAAGTTTTACTTGCAAAACCAGCGAGATAACTCTGTTCACACCCAATCAAAATACAATGACGCACCAAGATCTCACTGTCTTTTGATCATGGACAGTGTACTCTACTTCTCCGCACTCCCACCTCTCTGTGAATATTTACAGCCTGCAGGAGCTCACGTGCAGGACATGATTGGCGATTAAGATGCGGATTATACGAGTCTACAGGAAACGTCACATGAATGCAACTCATGAGATATCATGCTACTGGATTCGTGCAAACAAAACCCTTGAGTATCAAACCTCAGAGTTTGAAAAATAATTTAAAAAATAACGTGCTGGCAAAAATTTGCAAGTTCCTATTAGCAATCGACAACGTTATGTACACTCTAGGCAAAACTTTTTCTTGTGTAAAAAAAAAAAAAAAAAATATATGTTTTTCCTGTTTGAATAGCCCTGATGTGTGAAGATCGATTGAAGCTTGAGCCTCCCAAATTTTGATTTCCACCCCATCTTGCCCCTTGATGTCTCCAAAACTCTGCACTTGTGGAAGTGTTTGTCTCCCTTCAATCAAGCGTTTTGCGTCAGTGAGTAGGGGCTCTCCCAGCGACTCTTTTTACAAACTTTAATGAGCTTCAAAAAAAAAATTGTCTAATGTGAGACAAAGCACTGTCCAATCGTGGAATCTTCCCCCTCCCCCCCCCCCCCCCCCCCTGAGTGAGGTCAGGTAGGCAACCTGGAGTTTGTACCTCCCAAGGGGCTCTACAATGCACCCCTTTGTGTATGAACTTGTTTGTGTAGACTTGAGGTTGGTATTAGGGAAAACATGACCACAGACTTTTTGTTTTTGTTTTGTTTATGTTTATCTGTGCTCTTGCTTAAAGGATGTGGGGAGCTCCTCAGACTGGAGAGGTTTGAATGAAGGTTGATGGAAGTCATAGAATTATTATGAAGGACATAGAGGGGGGGGGGGGAGGAGGAAGAAAGGGGTTTGTTTTTTCCTTCTTTTTTAGTGCTTCCTGCAGTCACAAGACGAGAAATCAGAAAATCCATGCTGCGGAGCTGACTGACTTGGAGGCATGAATTGATGTCACACAACATGGATGCAACAACTGTTTTTATAAGACTACCAGTGACAGGCCAATGGTAACAATTATCTATGTCATTCAGTAGACATGAAGGCAACAATATCATTGTGGGGTTTCAGTCCACTCTTGTAATGAAGCCCTTTGAAGTTCTACCTGATCATGACTTTGAATTTTTATCGTATAATATGCCACCAGGATGGTTCACGCTCAAAGTTTTGAATCACCTCTGCACATGAGTTCAGCGATCCGCACGCTGCAGCAAACATTCACCACCTGTTGCATTCTGTAATTTCTTGTGGTCCATCTGAGATTGTTGTTTTTCGGCAGTTGCTCCGTGCATATTATATTGCAGGAATCTTGCAGGCATACGCAGGTGAGGTGTTACAAGTGGTACAAAATGGATATTGTATAATGCATGAGTCATGGATGTTCAAGGACAAATTCAACCACATTTCCAATGATGAAAAAGGCAAGGGTGATAATGAAAACTTGCTCCCGCACTTGTGAATTACAGACTGGCACCTGATTTGCCACTGATAAGCTGTGGAAACTATAAAAGGATCCTAGTTTTTACTTTGTTTGTTTTTCGATACTGCATATGCAGCTTTATAACTAGACCTAATTAACGTACTGAAGGCGCAGTACATTTACAAAAATGTCGCAGTGATTAATTGTGTACTGACAAGAGATTGGAAAAATATCATCTGGTATAAGGAGATTGTGCGACAACTATTGATAATCTTTATAAATATGGAGTATTGTTTTTAAGCAAATATGGTATTTGTGCTTTCTGCAAAAAATACTATTTATTTGGGGGGGGGGGGGGGGGGCACAACTCACACTACCAGTTTTTCCGGTACAATAAAAACTGTATGCAAGGGAGGTCATGGGGATGTGGGTGTGGGTGGGATGGGGTAGGAGGGTAATGATTGTGAGCCAGTACCATTGCTCTGACTCAGTTTGTGGTAAATTACCCCATGTTCCTCTTACCTGCCCCAACGCTTTTCTTTAATTTTTTTTTCTGTCTGTCAGTTGACATCAGCCACAAAGTTGTGTCCTGACACGCAAGCTGCGTCAGTGTGGGATGACATCATGTACTGTACTGTCGGGATTTGTTACCTTCCCCTGTTTCCACCTCTTCTTCGTCAGGCGAAGATACTTAGGCAGATCTATTGTTCAAGGTTATAAATCGTAGATACCCCAGGTGCTATTACCATTGCTTTCTTTCTCTCTTTTTCTTCTCTTCTCTCTTTCTTTTTAGTTTGTCTCGTTATTATGATCTGTGCGTTTATTGAATTGAATCAAATTAAGTCTACCAGATATCAATAATTGCAATCTTAAAGGGACTGTACAGTACTTGTTGAGGTGGGGATTCATGTTTTGAACATTCCTAAGTGAGATAATGAGAGAACCTCTTATGAAATATGAAAGAGTGTGTAATTATAAGAAGGATTCAACGTTTATTTGAAGAATATTGGTTTTCAAATGGCTGAGATATCCAAAAAAGTGATAATAATAAAAGGCGACAGGCCACGCCTTTTATTAGGATCTCTTTGTTTCACCATGTTTTGGATATCTCAGCCATTTCAAAACCGATTTACATCAAATAAACTTTTGATACCCCTTAGAATTGCATGCTCATAGACATCTCATAGAGTGGTTTCTGAATATCTCGCAAAACGTTAAAAGCTAAATCCTCACCTCAACAGAACTGTACACACCCTTTAAATCCACCAGATACCAATAATTGCAATTTTATGTGCACATGTGTAATGGGACCATTTTTCCCCCTTTGTGTTTGAGGGCAAATTACTTGGAGACCTCGTCATTTTTACTCCTTTGGTAACATGCCAGGTATCAAGGATGTGGAAAAAACTGGCGCGATACAGTGGTTTAATGTTGACATGAGAAAACATTCTCACTTCCTGCACAAAAGGTGGGGGGGGGGGGAGTTGCGGTCCAACTTTCGACCAATTGCCTTGCAGAAATTGGTGCGGTAAATCGCGTGCTTGTTCAATTTTTTTTTTTTTTTAACCTCTCGCCAGTAATGCTGGCTCAGATGTATACAGTATTTGTAACATGATCAAAAGGAAAAGAAGATAAAATGTTTGGATGCAGACAAAAGGATAAATACAAGCTACTTATGAGGTGCTTTCACCAAGAGTAACCATTGTGGCTATGAAGCTGAAGAATTGATCGCATGATTAGGGAGGCTATGTTGTCTGGTAAACAGTCCATTTTAAGAGGATATAATGATGGGCTAATTATGTGTATTTTTATTTTGATGGGGGGGTGGGGGGGGAGAAAGGATGTTAATCTTGGAAGAAAACCTACCTTTTGATGACTGTGATTGATTCTTTGTGAATCCAAGGCTTATTCACTTTCGGATCCCTGAAATGCTGAAACTGGCATTTGAAGAAAAGAGATGTGATTTAGTTTAGGGGGAGGGCCAGATTTATGTAACTATTTTGAGACAAAGCTGTAGTGAGACATCCCCCCCCTCCCTTTCAGGGGAATGGTCATGCTTCAAGACGGAGAAGAAGTATTTAGGGCTTTTTACACTTGTAAATTTTGCTTAGCCCCGGACTATCGGTGGGGGCTAAGGGGGGGCCTTAGCCCCACCGATAGTACGGGACTATCCTTAGCCCACTTTCTGTTTACACTCGTTTTTGCCAAAGTGGGCTAGCCCCACCGATAGTACGGTACTATCTGGCCCTGCAAAATAGCAGGGGTTAGCACCGCAATTGCGGTGCTAGCACCGCAATTGCGGTGCCAAGCAAGTGAGTGTAAACAGAACGAAAAAATAATCCTGGGCTAAGCGACGGAGACGAAGTGCGACCCTCACTGACCAATCAGAACGAGGTAATCAAGTGCTGCCGGTGCGTGCGTGTACGTGTACAGTACACAGCGTAATTATGAATATTCATGTGGTTTGGAAAGTCCGGGGCTAAGAAAGACGAGTGTAAAAAGGTCAGTTTTCTCCTTAGCCCCGGACAAGAGATAGTACGGGACTAATTGGCGAGTGTAAAAAGCTGAAAAAATTGGTACGGGACTAACGATAGTCCTGGGTCAGAGAAAGTCCGGGGTTAAGAAACACAAGTGTAAAAAGCCCTTTACAGTACCTTGTACACGCAACTTTAACTGCAGTCGTGATAATACCTCCAAATAATATCATGCTGTAGAAGTTGGTTCAAGTAACTTATTGGCCATATACAAAAGAGGAGTCAAGGCATTAAAACGTGGAGAGATCAAGTGCACTGCAATCATCGTCATCTTTCAGAGTGAAAGTATAACCTTTTCATGAGCTTAAGAGAGAGATTACTTGATGGACTGGTGAGAAGGAAGCCAGAGGATGGACAGAACTGGTCCAGGTCCTGGTCCTGTAAGGTTTCTTCCAAGGTCCCCCCTTCTTTTGAAGGCAATTCCATCATTCTGGCAATTGTCTCCCAAGAAGTCACCTGACCAAGTCCATCCCGATGGCTGTGATGATGCTTAAGACCTCATCACATGTCCTGTGCAGACGCGGGTTGACCTTTTTTACTTTGAAGTATATTTTGATGCTGTTATTGTTGAACTTTACTATATCAAAACGTAAACATTATCCCATTCTAGAATAGGGATCCTAGATTTGTCCATATCCTCAATCCCTGTCGGCTCTCCCCTCCACCTTCCCTCGCAAAATAGGGATATATTGCTTGAAGTAATCCTCTTAATGCCAAGTTTAGGAAGACAATCATCATCAAGATGATGTTAATCTTCTGGTCCTCGACATCTTTTTCCACATCTATCACGTGTTGCATTCCATGTGTCGTCTGTTTTGATATGCTGTCACAATGAAAACCTCTCCATTGAGCAGGTTTTTGCTGTAGTTGAATGTGGTAGGATTCTCTCCTTCAAATTTAAGCTGGATGACTAAAGGATCAATGTCAGTACTGATGTCATGTATAGAGCAGAAACCTCACACCTGACACAAAAGGATTCTCAACTCTTAATTTTCTACCCGCTCTCTTTTCATTTTCTCTTCACTCCTTTCAGACAGTAAATTATCCTCCACTTTGAAGTGCCTTTGAAATGAACTCTGAATGAAGCAATTCTCTCCTCATTTTAATCTGCTTTCTAACCCGATTTCAATGGCAGGCCAGGTGATGTGACAAAAGTGAAAGTACATGATACTTGGCCTGTGGTTTTCTTTTGTATATCAAGTGTTTCTCCCCCCTACCACCCCCCCCCCACACGAGCCCACCTTCAAATGTACCTATGGAAGTGTACTTCTTTGTACCTATGGAAGTGTACTCCATTACAAGAGGACCGATTCCCAATTAATCCCTTGATCCTTTCACAATTCTTAATCCTGTTCCAAGAAGTGTAGTGAAAGCTAATAAATCTCTGTGCTTTCCTGCCTTTCTTCTTCTGGTCAGCTCAATCCATTTTATTTCGGGGGGGGGGGGGGGGGGGGGGAGATGACTATTCAAGTCTAGCGATTTGTCCCAGACAACAAAAGTGATATTGGTTGTACTGCTTTGTTAGTAGCTTATTAACCCTCTGCGTGCTTTAAAAGCCGATTGGCACAGAAAACCACATAGCATTGTACACACTGTCCAATCTCAGTGGCACAGAAGGAGGTAACCCTTTACCTCAGAAATATTGAAATTCCTCATGAGCTTATGTTCTTCAATGCACCTGAGTCCCACAAGCAAAAGTCTTCGTATCCATCTGTATTATTGTGCAAGGAACAAGCATTGCATAGAGGAGTTAAGTCTATCTTTGCAGCAGGGGACCTGTTCTGCATTTTGCCGATGGGACTTTGAAGGTGTGGTGCTCAGGGGCTTAATTTGAACATTGGGCACTATGATCCACAGTAGTCCTGATGGGGCATAACCTGTCACACGTCAATGGTGAAATCCACTTCTCCTCAGATTATCATTTACTAGACTGTGGGATTAATCCTGATCAGCCATGAGACGATAAGTAATGTCTTCCCCAAGGGTATACATGTAGATGTTTGGTCGGTTGACAAATGTCTACTGCAGGTGAATGATGAAAACAGATATTAACGAGTATATAGGAGTGTACATAAACGTGTGTGATTATAATCCTGTACATACCTTAATGTTGCTGTCCAACTTTTTTTGTCAGCTACAATGTACAGAAGGTATACAAATGTTGCACTAAGGTATACAATATATGAGTGTGACATACTGCATATTCATATAATATATTCATTTATGATTTATTATTATCATTATTATTATTATCATCATTATTATGATTATGATTATTATTATTATTATTATTATTATTATTATTATTGTTATTATTATTATTATTATTATTGTTATTATTATTATTATTATTATTGTTATTATCATCATCATCATCATTATTATTATTATTATTATTATTATTATTATTATTATCATCATCATCATCATCATCATCATCATCATCATTATTATTATTATTATAACTTTTTTAGGTGCAGCTGTATGTGTCACTTGTCTCATTCTGTTATGTTAGTCCTATTTTCAAATTCGGAAATGGTTACTTTCCCCTATCTAAAACTGGCTCTAAACAGACAGACAGACAGACAGACAGACAAATAGAAGAGGATTTTTCTTTTCTTTTAACTAGTTCCATATTCAGACATCTTTTTTTTTTCTTGTAGTGCATTTACAATGAATTCTGTAAGTGATCAGTTTCAAATGGAGAATGCAACAAGGAGAAAAGAGCTCAGAACTTGAGACATCAAATGCATTTTTGAATGCTTTCAATTCTAGGATATTGATATGTCATCAGCATTGAGCTGAGTAGTCCCACTTTTTATTTGACATTTTGACACAGTAAGATGGAAGGGGAGTTTATTGACCTTCTATGGGGGGGGGGGGGGAGGATTACATCAACAATGAAAACAAAACTTTAGCAGTTGTAAGTTTGATGAGAATTCTTATGTATATTCTCTAAATGTGATTAGGTAAGGACTACCTCTCATGAAGCCTTTTTTCAGGGGGGGGGGGGATGGGGGTGGGGGAGTGTTATTTTTTTCCACCCCCCCCTAGGAATGCAAACACTGATGTACACCGAAGCAACAAACAACTCATTGCCAGCGTCTCTGGATGCTCTTCCAGTGGCGGTGAGTAGAGCTCGCTTGGAGTGTTGTTTGGACTCGCTACCAAAAGATCATCTCCGGCAGGCTAGCTCCACACTGCAGACTTGCCCTCCTCCATGAACCATGCGATCGCGCCTCGGGCGACGACCAGGTTATGTTTTTCCAGCCCTTAACCTCCCGCGATCACAGCCAGCTTCCCTCTGCAAGCAAAGAACGATGCAGCAAATGTTGACATCTCATCAGCATCCAGCTCCCTTTTTTTTTTTCTCTCTCTCTTTAGAAATATTTAGTTGATTTTCATTGCGATCTCCATCGCTGTTGATGTCAACATCTCCAGCTACCAGTCGATCAAGATGGTCAAAAGTTCATGACAGATAATAGATTAGATAAAGAACAAAACAAAAATAAATCTACCCCTTCCCCACCCTCCACTTTGGCAAGCAGGAGCCAGTAATGGCTTGTTAAGTGGACTTGGGAATAGCAGCTTGAAAGCACGCAGCTCGATATCTTCTAAGATTGCCTGGCATAGCCAATTGGAATTTTGAACTGTCCAGTGGACATAGCAACCCCTGCCCTCTTCTCCCCCCCCCCCCATATTCTTTCTTACCATGTAGAATGGTAAAAATACCAATGAGATGTCTTTAGAAGAGCTCTTGGAAGAAAAGAAATGCTCGAAAAGAGGTTTGTTGTGGCATTTTTGTGGTGTTGTGGAATTTGAAGCCCTTGAGTTGTGCTCCTTGGCTTTTTCGCTAAGTGTGACATCCGTCCATTCTGCGAGGGACATGAAGAGATTCAAACAAACAGCCTTTCTGGAGAGCCCCCATTTACAGCTCTGCCGAGGACAAGACAGTTCCATTTGAAATTCTTGACTCCGTGGGATGAGACAAATCCTCCATTTACAATCATCCCCACCCAGTGTAAACAGTTGCCGCCTTGCATCCATCCATCCTAAAACTTGAGGGGAAGACAGTCAAATGGAAATGACAATATCTTCTCCTCAGGCACCCTTCCTTCTCTTTCTCTCTCCCTCCAGAAATGCCTCAACATTCGTCACCCTGACAAGTAGAAGCTGTACAGACAAATGCCATTAATAGCATGTTTTGCCCAATCTATCTCAGTTGAGCCAATAAAGAAAAGACAGAAAGAAAGAAAACTGCGTCTGAGCTTTCATTCATTCCGCCGGAGGATGTTTGAATGGTCAATTTGTTTTGAGTAGGATCTGAATTTTCTCAAGGAACGAGTGAAATGTGAAAAGGAAAAACAGAAATTGATGACTCGAAGCGAAAGAGTATTTTAGGTGCCGTCTTCTTTGTGGAAGCTCGAAAACTGGCTTGCAGGGGGATTTAATGTTCACGTGAGGGCGAGGTTTAATGGTCCCCCAAATGAGGTTTGAACACTCATCAGCTGAGAATCAGCCCTTGCTATTAAAGATGAGCTTGTTTATTCATTGTGTCTAGACAAGAAAAGACCAATTTGTTGGATAGTGTATAGGATTGATAGAAATTCATGAACATACACGTGTAGCGCAGTACCAACAGTATCTTTATGTTTCACCGTCTTTTCATGAGGTTCCCTGTTTGAGTTAGTGGATAAGATAAAATGGCCTGACAAAGGGGTAGAATGCAAATGCATCTTTGAATCCATTATCCTTGATGTGGATGAGAAAGTGAATGTTGAGATGTTATACATCCTCAAAATGATTTTTTTTTTTTTTTTTTGTGGAAAGTTTTTGGAACTTATCAAAATTCTTTTGTATAGTGTAGGCCTACTACTACCAACTGATATGACGTTGACCATAGCTACATTTAGGTTGCCAGTGCTTATGATGCAAGCAAGCAAGACACACAGAAGTTTGAAAAACTTGTTTGCATTTCAAATGGCCACTGTCTTAACTCAAGGTGTTCAATAGATGACCATATCTATACTTCTGTGAAAAGTTATAGATGAGTAATGCTGAGTAATGTGTGGAGAAGGACAAGGACCCCCTTTGTATCTCTTCACCAGCACAAAAAGCATCTGTCCGGCACAATGGACCTCCTTCATTTTAATGAACAATCGCCACAATGACCCTTCAGGAGATTAAAAGGGATTAACCAAATCATCGCTTGATCCGCTATCGGCCGAAGTGCGTTTCATCCCCTCTTGAGAATAGCCGTTTATTACGATACTTGAAGAGAGAATCGTGGCACGAATTTTGCCTCCTAGAGGCCCCGAGTTTACATCATATCCTGTGTTACCATTCAAGAGAATTGTTGTCATGCATCTTCACGTGTGAGCTAAAGGTTTCTGCCCCAGTGGAAATGGTGATGACATCATTCCTCCGAGAAACCTGTCCATCATAATGAATATTAGTTTAGTGTTCATCTCCCCCCCCTCCCCCTTTGTGCCTAGTCTAACTTTCACTTGTCTAGAGGATGTCATGAGAATTGTCTGACTGATATCAAAAAGAACAAAGGAAAAGAAAACGATATTCATAAATTTGCGTTCAATGATTTTACTTCCTGTGAGGTCATAATGCACAAGCAGTGCCAGATGCATTGATGTATGCCTATCTACATGCAGACTAGTTCCCATGGCTGCAAAGTATGCATCTGTCATAATATTTCCCCAAAATGACAGATTTGCAGTTTATTGCTAATATGAGCATTCAGTAGTAGCCTGCATGTATTTTGTGATTGATTTGAAACCAAATGATATAGGACAAAGACAGTACCGGTACTGCACAGCAGTTCTAAATCAGCTATCTGGTTTTCCAGAAACTCTGCCTGATTGGTAGGCCTTATATTTCAAACTTTTTTTTTCTCATATTATTTAAGATTTGAATGTATCTAGACCTAGTGTATAATCAATATTTATTTTAATGCAATGCTTTGCAAAGTGGTGCATGAAGTATTGATAAAGATGATAATGATAACAAGAACAACAGTTATGATAATCGTAATAATAATAGTAATGTTAACAATGGTTATGATGATATGGCTAATACATGAGAACTACAGCAGTATGATTATCCATATAGTTTATTTTGTTGAGAGAAATTATAAGAGTTGTGCATTTTTTGTGAGTATCACCATTTCAGGTTATACTTTCTATCTCGAATTAGGCTTTAAAAAGATAAACATACACATGCACACATTTACACAAAACAGAAAACAGACAAACCTAAAGCCAGCAGTAAAAGATAGATTTTGCTATTATCTTGTTACTACCTTGTGATCCAAAGCCGAGAGCTGACTTTGACAGACTAGGTACAGCTGACTTGGATACAGTCTCTTGCCGTAACCACGCCCAAACCACAATACGCAAGTTTCAGCTGTAAAATGGTTTGATGTTTAACCCCATGAACATCAGAATACATTTTAATGTGCATTCAGATGGGAATTCATTGTATTTTGTCATAGTCCCGGGTAAGTTGTGGCTTAATGTAAACAATATTCGATAAGGAAGTGGGTGTCTGGGAGTTTTGGATGACTGATTGGATAGGATGTGATTGTGAAACACATCATCTATCCAGAAAGTTTTGATACGATTTGGAACAGTGGGAATACCCTGGCCTTCAGATGTCATTACGCCATTAGACTGTCTTAATAGAGAGTGGATGTATCCTACATTGTCAAGTCTGAAAGCTCAGTGGGTGACCAAGCTTCCAAAAGAGAAGGGGGGGGGGGGGAGGGTGGGAGTCCAGGGAGACAAAACAATGCTTTTCACATCTCTGCTCAGTATTCACAACATCCAATATCAATGCATTTGTGAGGCATTGGGGGGGGGGGGATGGGGGAACAAATATTAAGTGTCTTAATAGAAATGGTTGCTCAATGGTAGAACTGTTATACTCTGGAGTCATACTCATAGTATGAGATAAAAAAGGACACCAAAAGCATAACAATCAAACATTTCCTCCTCCTCCCCCTCCCCATCCCCGCCCCCACCATCCCACCTGAAGGTCCAAGCTAAAGGGAGACAGGTATTAGACAGGTACAACGATCATAAGGATAATGCTGTTTTCATGACAAAAAGTGGTAGACAGTGTGAGGATACATAGTTGGACGGTAATAATGTCTTTATATAAGAGGTTTTATCTTGAACTTTGTATTTCTTTTTCTGAAAGTTTCAGTTGGCTCCACGCTTACCCAAATACTTAAAGGAAACTTAATGTCTTATGTACAAACTCCATTGGGTTTGCAAAATTGTTCGCAGAGAAGTAACGGGTCAAGAAAAATTACATAGTGTCATTACAGTGATAAGAAAGATGTCATTGATCATGCCTAAAAGTTTTTAAACTTTTATGCGGATTTCAGCTGCATCAATACACGTGGCCACTTGCATTTGGAATTTTACCTTTATGCTGCATTTTGTGGCCAAAAGACATTCTTTGTATGGAAGACAAGAATTGTAACAAGTATTATGCCATCTGGACCTGGGACTATTTTGGTATTATAACTCATTTTAGACTCATTTTCTTTGGATAATGATAGCTGAGTCATAGGAGAATATTGTATGCATGGTATGTGAGCCATTAGCAACATAGATACCACAAAGCAAAAAACAGTGGTGGGTGTTATATGACTCATTGGTGATGTTGAAGGAAAAAAAAAAAACCCACACAAAACATATATTTCTAGTAGTACACAATGTAGTACAGGTAGAAGCTGAAGCAGAAGTAGTAGTAGTAGTAGTAGTAGTAGTAGTAGTAGTAGTAGTAGTAGTAGTAGTAGTAGTAGTAGTAGTAGTAGTAGTAGTAGTAGTAGTAGTAGTAGTAGTAGTAGTAGTAGTAGTAGTAGTAGTAGTAGTAGTAGTAGTAGTAGTAGTAGTAGCAGCAGCAGCAGCAGTAGTTGTGGTAGTAGTAGTAATAGTAATAGTACTAGTAGCAGTAGTAGTAGATGAAGTGGTATTAATGGCAGTAGTAGTACAACTGTACTAGATGTAGAACATTTTGTATAAAATGTTTTTGTTGTAGCTGTAATAGTTCCAGTGGTAATGGCAATAGTATTTAGATAGTCCGGGCGTCAGTATTGTAGCAGGAGTAACTGTAATAAAGATTAGCAAAAAAGCTACTATGCTCACATTGTATATCTTTCAGTTCTTTGGGTGGCTAAATGATGAATATGAAAAATAAACACACAGTTAATGACATTAAATCCCATGAAAAGGGAATCATTTTCCCATCAATGGTGATTAAAGCTATTTCACATTGTGTAAAATTTGCAATAGAAGTGAGGAAAAAAAAAAGGATAGAAAAAGTTGTTGTGCATTATTGTTTTGATATGGTCTACATGTAGGCCTAATGTTTTGTCACTGCTGACCAAACGGAAGTTACCGGTGACCCAGTAAAGTGGATAATTATGTAGTTATAGCCCTACAATCTGCACAGAGTACCCACAGAGATCAGAGACATCTATTCTGGGCATTGACAATGTGACTGACGGAAACAGTCAAACGAGGTCAGCCAGAGGTGAACCACATTTCAGCATCCGCCTCCATTCATTAGCACATGACCATACCCAGAAGGAGAGGGCTTAGAGCTTCTCCGATCTGCCCCAGCCCCGGCCCAGGCAGGGTATCATCTCCTCGATTTACCATTTGCAGATGTAACAAAAACCCAGCATTAGTGCTTTAAAAATAGTTCTAAAATGTGTGTTAGGGATAGAAACAGCCTGTGTAAAAATTTAAATTGGTAAAATTGATGTTAAGTATTGTTGAATATACAAAATGTGAACAATATTTATAGTAAAAATGTTTCCAGAGTAAGCCATCTACAGTTATAGTTTAATGAGAAATATAGTGATATCTCGTTATAATTTAGGCTTTATTGCAAAAAATCAATATGGTAGGATGGATGTTTTGTGATACAACTGACCTACTCATATGCATCAAAAGTGATACATTGTATCTTGAACATTTTTTGAATCACTGCTCCCAAAGGTAACAGGACCTTTAAAGGGATGGTACATAGTATCGATGGATATGAGGATTGGGCTTTTAACTTTTTTGCAAGATACTAAGAAACAACTGATGAAATAGTACAGGGCATACCATTCTAAGAGGAATTCAGAATTCATTTGATGAAGATTGGTTTAGGAATGGCTGAGACGTCCAAAAACAAAGTAAGATAAAGCAACCGTAATAAAAGTTTGGTCCCACCTATTATCAAGATCACTCTGTGTTGGATATCTCAACCATTTCAAAACCAATATCCAATCATAATAAACATCGAATTCCTCATGGAATTACATGCTTTTTCATGTTTCATAAGAGGTTTCTCATTATCTCACAAAAAAATGTTAGAAACCTGGAGTTAGGTCTCAACCTAAACTAAACGATCCCTTTGAGAAAATAGAAGAGCCATTTTTTGTGTCCTTGCAAGTAGTGGGGATCCAACCAAGCTCAGCAATGTCCCCCCCCCCCCCCCCCTACATGCAGCCGTGAACCCCCGGATGTTGTCTCTGGTAATACGACTTTTCCTCTCCTTCATCACTGCAGACATTCCCCGACCTTGCCGTGCCATCGTTTTCAGGAGCAGGAGTTCATTCTCTCTCGTCAGAGACGTGACCAATGATGCAATGAATAGTCTCGCTCTCTAATGTCCTCGAGACATTGTGCCACTTTCTTAGAGTCCTGGTTTTGTTGTCCAGACTTTTAATTATTATTAGTTTTGGGGCACAGGTGGTATAGCAGATAAAGCTGGACTTTGAGATGGAGGTCCCAAGTTCGAGTCCGTATTGTCCCAGGATGAGATATTTTAATACCCAAGATGTCCTCTCATCAACCCCTGTGTAAAACTGGGTGCCTGGTAATGCTGGGATAGTGATAGATAATGGCAGAGCCCTCTTGAAGAACAGTGATAATACTGAAAAGGTTATCTGGGTAAATAAGATCATATATCAATAGAATAATCTTTCATGTTTCCTCCAAGCCAAGTAATTTCCTTCCCGTGCAACATCAGCTGAAAGTGTAAGAGCATCATATCTTTCATCATTTTCAAACAGCGTCCTACCTCAGATGTAAAGAAGAAGTCATGCCAAAGTTCACGCTGTAACGACTCCAGATACTTCAAGACCCGACCTTTGGCGGAGTTTTTGAATGCCAGACTGGCGCGTAAAAATGAGAGTTGTTCCCGATCAGCCTTTGATTTATGGCCCCTAGTTTGGATACTAGGCTGGCGTATCAATCCCCATTCACGTTATGCTTTGTTCTCGTGAAAAGTGAAAAAGTGAAAATAAAGTTTGAATTTGAATTTGAATTTGAATAGGTTCTATCTCATGAGAGGGGACTGGTTCCAGTTTTATCATTTATCATTTCCTCCTCTGTACCTCTAGAGTAGTACACTGTGTAGCCCTTTGCATTTGTGCATTAAGGTGCCAGTTCAACATCAACATCAGAGTGCCAAACTGCATGCTGAGTAGGCCTACACATACATGTTTGTGTTGAAGAGTGTTTGTATTGCAGTATGTATGCAGAACATCACTTTTTGAGGTGCTCTACTGGTATCAGTTATTTAACAATGTATGATGATAAATTTTATGCTATTGAATCTCCGATATGGTATGTAAATAGAATATGTATGAAGGCCTATTTGCCGTGATTTTTCAACCAGTCTTGTATATGTACTCATCAACAGATGAAAGGGGATTAGAAATGATGGTAGAAATGATACAGGTCTCTTGAAGAGCTTCTCAGTATTCTTCAGATTATTCTTGTTGTTGTTTGTCCTGTGCTACACTCACAAGTTTCATATCCATCCATTCTGAGAACTTTCATTGGATTCGCGTACTCTGCATATATACTTCATATTGAATAAAGTAGCAAGTGTGATGGGTTGATGCAGGTTTGAGTTCATCCATTTGGATCATTCATGCAACTAGGATGAGTTGTGGAACTTTTCTTTGCATGGTTTTCAAAGGTCACTCCAGCTTTAATACCAGATTGAGCTAGTTACAGTATCTAACCTTGCCAGACTGTTTGAATTTTTTTTTGTCTTCATCACCCATGTCTTTGATTGCAATATAGGCGCCTATAGCTTGCTAAGTACCAGTCGGAAAATGGTGTCTCTGTGAATGGAGAGGCTATAAGGAAGTGCTTTGTATAGAGAGATCAATGTTACCATTCTTTTATTTTTTTTTAGGTTAAGAAATATACTTCACTTCTACATGGCTCCTCATTCTCTGTTATCCATCGTTCCAAAGTGGTTTTGACAGACATCAGCTATTCTGTTGATGCCTTCCCATGACTAATGATGAGAAATCTTTGCTCTCTCTCTCTCTGTCTGTCTCTGTGTCAGACAATGTAATATGTACTTCATCCATCTCAACAATGTGTACAACATTGGTGAGGCGAGGGTACATGCAGGTCGTCGGTTGGTAAACCCAGGCTCCAGCGTGCTTCTCTCTTGTTTATGAGCGCAGATTTATTGGTACTGGGGGAGCCCACCCCACACTTGACTTCCCCCTCAAAAAAAAAGCTGGCAGTTTTTCGTCCCCACGGAGCTATTTCGGCCCTAGTAGCCCACTGCACTTTTACGACTCCGAGCGAGATGTTTCTGTGTGGTCAGACTCTGTGATATGCGGATGACACAACCGATATCATATTTCTTGTATAATC
Organism: Diadema setosum; assembly: GCF_964275005.1. Classification (NCBI taxonomy): domain Eukaryota; kingdom Metazoa; phylum Echinodermata; class Echinoidea; order Diadematoida; family Diadematidae; genus Diadema; species Diadema setosum. The sequence goes on from NC_092699.1 coordinate 11,919,251, forward strand.
TCTGGATCTGTTATTGAAGGCCTTATATACCCTCATCTCTTCCCTGATATGTCTCCAGAAGTATAGCACAATTGAGAGAGAAATGAAGTTTGAGAGAAAAAGAGATAGGAGAGAGAGAAAAAAAGGATATGATACACGTAGCAGCAGTGTATAAGAAGAACATTGCAGCCAAACATATGAAATATACATAACTGAAAGAAATTAATCGCAAGGCAAAACATGTGTTCAGAACTTTCAATGAGAAACTTTGAAATCACAAATTTTGGTGAATTTTGCGAGTACCTAAGATTTGCAAAATTAGAATGCGCACAAAAGTAGCCTTCTTGTCTGCACTACAATGTATTGAATGGCAGTGGCAAGGCACGAAAGTTTCATGCCGCGCAAAAGGCTGTCGGCACAATTCGGGAAAATTTCATGCCGTTAATATTTCTGGTTTAACAGGAGTGTCAAATCAAATTGCTGATTTGGATGTGAGAATCTTTAATAAAGTTTGTCAGTTTCGCAAGGAATGATGCTTTCTTTTTTCATAACCTTTATACATGTAGGGCCCTATGTCTCTCTTACTATGAGGATAACATTTTGCACATTGCACCTGTGAACGGCATCATGAAGAGAATGGAAACTGACAAAGTATGTTTTTCTGTATTTTTGCATGCTCTTTCAACGTAGTGATCAGTAAAGCAGACTTTGAGACGTATGAAAACATATCTCTGACTGTGTGTATCTCTGATTCCCCCTCTTTTTCCTCCTATCTGCCTCCATCTTATCATCACCCCGTCATCCTGTGTCATCACCCTATCAACCTCCTGCGACGTTCACCCACGCCGCCTGGATCGCGGGGCTGGCCACGTACCCCTCATATCACGCAACCTGCATGTGATTGATTTCATGTCGTCATCTAATGTCAAACAGGTAAGTTGATCTGTAGTGTGTGCCGTTTGGAATGTGGAAGAAAAATTTTCCTGACAATGTAACCGTATTGTTAATAGGCCTATTGAGATTGTGGTTCTTTACAGGAGATTGATTTTCACCAAGAAAAAAAGAAGGAAACCATGTCTGTATGTGTGTGTTCATTTTGAACTTTGTACACTGTACACAAGTGAATGAAAAGAAAAAAAAAAAACAACAACAGAGAACCAGAAAGATTCCCAACGATACTTTCCCTGTAAACAAAACATACCACTAATCTTTGGCTGTCACCACTTCCATATTTTTTTTTTTTTTTTTTGGGGGGGGGGGAGAGGTAGAATAATATTTCACTTGCAAATAGTCTGAAGGGCTGATTTATACCATGAGAGGCAGATATTGTATTGTTTACATTTTTACTCTGCCTAAGTAGTAACCTACATATTCATTCCAAGCCTTCTCTCGTGATTTTGTCTTTTGGGTCCCCCCCCCCCCCCTCCCGAAGAAAAAAGCACCAAGTCAAACTAAAGTGTTTATCAGTTCATCACATGGTAGGTGGAGCATCTAAAATCCAGGTTAGGACACTTCTCTTGCAGCAAGTATTCCCCTGTTCAAAGAGAAACTCTCTGATGGAAAACCTCTTTCTTTTCTTTTCTTTTTTTCAACTAAACCTCTATGCATTGGACTTGAAGTGAGGCAATCTAAAGCTGATCCTATATGGAGCTTTAACAGCTTACACTCCATAGAGTAGAAATTCTGTCTGTAATATGGTTGCATAGATCTCAGTGACAGATTTGGTTAGAAAAAGGTATGTGTGCATCTTTGTGTATGTTACAGTATAGGATGCACACTGTGCACACACATCTGCTGTATTTGAGTGGATTCACATTTTATATGTTTTTAGCATAGTCTCTTGTCAGCTGAAATAGTACCTCATTCACCAAATCTCATGATTTTTCCCTCTTTTGTCAAATATGGCAATACTTGAACCGGTTTCCACTATACGGCAACCAGCTGAATTTATGTATATTCAAATAACCAAGGAAGTGATATTGTCTCACCTCGCTCCATTTCCTTAATTATGTGAGTGCCAGCAAAATGAAGGCCAGAATTGTGTTGGGGAAAAAAAAAATAGGTGAAAAACAATCACAAAACAATTAAAATTATTGCGGTGTTACGGGCGAAAAAGCCCTTTGTCTGTAGTCAAGGGGAACGATGAATCACCGTGGATAATACATGTAGCAATGCAGCCGAATTTTGAGGAAATGAGAGCACTGCTTGTTTGTGAGCCTGGAAATATATTGCTTATTTCATATTTTTATTTCATCAATGCCATTTTTCAACATATCTCCATGTATGTTTATCTATATTGATCTTTCTTGGTTCTGAGTGATTCATTTCTGCGTGATTAATGTCACATTTGCTGCCATGTTTTTGGAAAGAGGGAGGAATTTTGCAATGAGCTCATTTTAGGACAGATCAAGAAACTGTTAACCCTATCAGTGTCACGGACTTTGGACAGTGTTTGCAAACACTATGGCCCGAATTCACGAAGGTGGTACAAATTAAACCATGGTTTAAACCAAGGAACGCCAAGTGTCGCACGGAATATTTCGTTACGAAATTGGTTATTTCATCGACAAAGTGACCGTTTCGTTAACGAAATTATCATTTTGTGGACGAAAGGTTCATTTAGTTACAAAATGTTGTCATTTTGTTACAAAATAATCATTTTATCGACGAAATGACTGATTTCGTAACGAAATATTCCATGCGACACTTGGCGCTCCATGGCTTTTGTCCATGGTTTAAACCATGGTTTCATTTGTACCACCTTCGTGAATTCGGGCCTATGTGGTTGTCTGTGCCAGTCGATACTGGAAGCACACAAAGGGTTAACACAGAAAATATCCCCAAAGCATCCAAGCAATCCAAGGATCTGTGACTTTTAGAATGAAGTCCTGAATGCAATCCATCCAATTTGACAGATTTTGTATGCTTAGCTCCACAAGTGAAGATGCAACAGGGCAATTCCGCGGTTAGTAACGTTACATTTGAACAAATTTAGATATTTGTTTTTACCACTAAATTACCATTTATTCATTTCAAGTCAAAATTATGTCAAAAACATGTTCATCCTTCCCAGGTTTATGATACAGAAAAGAATGAACACAATCCAAGAAATATTAGAAAAGCTATAGCAACTTAAAGGGCTGGTTAGTAACGTTACGAAAAAAGGACATGACAAAAAAATCAATGTCTTGTAACAAAAAGTGTGCAAAAATTCAAGTTACTTCAAACAAAGTGTTGCATTAATTTCAATTATTGCATCATGACAAATGTTCATGCAAATTTTTTTAGCAGTTCGACCGATAATTTTTTAGCTAGACCCCCAAAAGCATGGTTAGTAACGTTACGGTTAGTAACGTTACATTTGTCCGGAGTAATTCCGCAGGTCATTTCACCCTTTTGTAATTGACAAAATGTCACATGACTTCTGGAGTATTTAAATGTATTCATCTTTTACCCTTTAGCAAAACTTTGAGGAAAAAATTTCAAAGGAACCCACTGTGATTTGCATTTAAGTGAATTTCAGCGTCCCCAGTCCCACATGTACATTTTAAATGATGGTTTTAGATCTCGCAAAATCAATAAATACGAAAAATAAAATCTACTGAATTTGAAAGACCCTAATGATTGGTGAACATCCATGGCATTAGTTGATACCTAGATCAAAGGGTAAGATAAAGAGGCACATTTCTTTTATCCGTGTCATGTCCACCTAACTGCGGAATTGCCCAACACCATATTGTAGCAGTGGGTCCTACAATATATTTGTACTCGACACAATGCACTATAACAAATGGGTTTATAGCTTCAGTAAGATACATGTACCTACTTACCCAACCTACATTAAAAATTGATACAAGAGATAGTAAACAAGACAGAAAGGGTGGAAATGAATGCATATATTTAGATGTATGTCATCATCGAACTCAATAGTCTAGCAGGTAACTCTGGTAATTATTTTTCCTGCACGCCTATTTAAACCTGTTGCATGCTTTTGGCTACTTCTGTTTGGTGAAACATAAATGAGAAAGGAATGATGCGGGGGTATCGAGGGGCTAATGAGGGGGATCTTGATCATCTTGTCTGTGCGGATACCGCTGGTGAGACAATGGCTTTGAAACCTTGGTGTGTAGCTTCCTGTGTATGCGTGAAGGAAATGCCCACTCATAGATTTGGATCCTACCACTTGTCTGCTATGCATCCATTTATAGCAGTATCAAGGCAATTGTCCAGAGGGAGGGATAGATACAGATTGTAGATAGATAGATAGATAGCTATATAGAGAGAAGAGAGGTAGACATAATAATAGAGGGATATATGAATAGATAGGATAAAGGGATGTACATATGTAAATAAATAGAGAAAGAGAGAGAGAGATGGAGAGAAAGAGAGATTTAGAGAGAACCCGCATACTGTAAAACACGATATATTCGCGGCATGAAAATTTTGCAAATTAGAGCCGACGGCCATTCCCGCAGCATGAAATTTTCGCGATTTGCCACTGGCATCCAATGCATACTGTGTAGGCAAGAACTTTCGCGTGCATTTTGATTTCGCGAATGTTGGCACTCGCGAAATTAAAATGCACACGAACATTCATCGTTTAACGGTATTCTTGGGCTTGCCCAGACAGATGTCATTCCAACCTTCAAACCTCAAAAGGAAATAAAACATAAAAACAAATTTGTGTAGCAATGGTTACTGTATAGCAGTGACATCAACTGCAAATGTTTCTATTCTCACTTTATTGGTGCAATTTCTGTACCTAGATTCATTCATCAAATGGGGGAATTGCTTTCTTCCGTGACTCTTGTTAATTTGTCTGTCATTAGTCATTGTCTCTTTTTGCCCTTGCCAACAAAGTGACTTTCTTCTACTCCTCCAGTGACATTCATCAAATGCTTCACAAGGGTGGGGTGGGGGGAGGGGGTTACTTATACCCCTCCTTTCACAGACAGGTGCTTGTTTTATCCTGCAAGAGGCTGTGTGCCAGGATCTTTATTGTTCTGTTGTCATGCAATTGTAAGTCATTGTATGCCTAGACCATTGACAAACCTCATCTACTTTTCCTACTGTTATGACAAGGGGGCTTTCCAAGTGTAAATGCAACCCATTGGTGGTGCAGTAGCCACTTTTGTTTGTTTGTTTGTTTCTCATGTCAGAGTGGCTGTGATCGAAAACAAAAATCACCAATGTCATATTAAATGTGTTGCCTCTTGTACTCCTTGATAATTGTGTGGATGTTTTCCCCCACTCAAAACACAGGATGCAACCCATAGGTGGTACGGTAGCCACTTTTGTTTGTTTATTTGTTTGTTTGTTTCTCATATCAGAGTGGTTGTGATTGAAAAAGAAAATCACCAACATCATATTAAACGTGTTGCCTCTTGTACTCCTTGATAATTGTGTGGATGTTTTCCCCCACTCAAAACACAGGTTGAGTTCACATCTATCATAATCCATTTATATCAAAGATTACTATACTGCAGAATTGTGATTTTTGCCATCTTAACCACCTTGTGATTTATAGCCTATATTCTTAAGTTGTAGACACTGTTTGCATTGTGTCTATCCATAGATTAACCCCTCAGTATCAAGGAAATAAAGTGGGTGGGGTGGGGTGGAGGTAGGACCAAAGTGGGAAGGGAGTGTCCTTAAAGCTAATGGATGTAGTTGTGGATTCTGACTGTGGCATATGAAAGAAAAAAAGGCCTTTTGTGAATTGCAGGCTCCAAGTCTCATATGTTGACCTTCGTTAAATCAAAGAGGTGGTCACTGGGGTCAAGAGCGCTGGATTTTCTCCCGACAAGAGCGTCAAGCAGTCGGTCAACTGACTCAAATGACAAGGTTTTAGACAGGAGCCTTGAACTTCTCTGCTTGCCTATTAAAGGCCCATCCAGTCATGGGGACAAAAGTGGTCACTTCTGGTCCTCGTTTACTGTCAATTTTGCGGCAGGTGGAATCTATTGGCTCTTTCCCACAACAGGTGGCTTCATTGCTTCACTCACTTCTCTTTGAATAGTGGTTGAGGCATCATAGACTTGGCTCCATCTTCACTTGTGGGAAGTTTGCGCTGTGAATTACTTTCGCTGATTTTAATTGCATAGTTGCACTTCTGTATAAGCAGCTGCAAACTATATCATTTATTTTCCATTTTATGCTAATCACAGAGTGTGTGATTTGGTTGTACATCAGGCTGTTGATTCAAATTAATTAGTTCTTGTGTCGAGCTGTTTTTATGTACGGCGATATAAGGAAATTTGTCAGTCACTTGAAATCAGGCTATTACTTTTGCAGATGTATCATTGTGGTATTCCAGTATTTGGTAGTTCACCTTTATCATAAGAATACTGCATGAACTCTGCTCATTTTTGTGTGTGTGTGTGTGTTTTTTTCCTTTCTTTCCTTTCCCTATTTTCCATTCATGTTACTGGTTTCTTTTTGTCTAGTTTCCTCTTTTTCTTCTCCATTATATTTCTGTTATCATTTCTTCTGTCTGTCTTCTCTGCATGTTTGTAACAAGAAAAGCAAAATTAAACACAGTTACAAGATAATTAGTTACGTAAAGATGTAGCGCAGTCTTGTGTAGTCCACTGTACTACCTTCACATCTACAGATGATGGTAAAGAATGGGGGAGGGGGGTGGGGAGACTGAAAGGTGAAGATATTGTCTTCTCTGCCATGGTAGGCTTCTTGTTCAGTACTCTGTTGATTCTTTTGCAGCAAAAAAAAATATTTCCTGTGGAAGGAACCTTGGTGATAAGTTCTTGTTTATTTATGCAGCTAAAGCGCATCCCCGATGCATCCAAAATCTTTTAACATTGAATACATTCCGGGTATTGATAGTTGCTGTGACCATTTCTGTGTACAGATGCAGCTATGCTTCCAATTTAAAAACTGTTTGCTTTAAAACAAAGGAAAAATGGGTGCAGCAAAGAGATCAGAGACTACCTAGTGTCCATTAAACATTTGTTCTTTTGTTTATTTGCCATCACCGTAACAGTTATTTTGTTATGATCTATATCTTTGGTAGTTTTGACTTGTCTTGTATTATTGTATTATATTTGTACTTGTATGTGTGACCTAAAAGAGAGCTTCAGTGTTGTATAGTATTTTGTCTGAGATGCTTTATGGAAAGGTTGTGAGAAGTTCAAAGATAGAAGAAATATCAGAATAGATCCGATCATTATGATTCACAATTTTGCATGACCATTCATTGGTGAGTTGTACACCAATCCAGGCCTGATGATTTTTCCATTTGTGCAAAAGTACAGTACAATGCTTTGTGACTGCCAAGTGAGACCACTTCTTTGAAGTATGGTCAAATACTACATGAACTTGTATTTCCATGTCTTCTAGTTTGTTTTTCTTCTTTGGGAATTGCTTTCCAAGATTATTTGTTGTCAGGCTATCTTAAGCATGGGCAAATTACTTTCAAATATTTTTTGGCCTCCTTGGGTAGGCACATCTGTTAAAGTGGGCATAGATGACCATATCTCTTCTACCCAGTAACTCTACGTGACAGAGCTGATTTCTGCACTTTCCATATAAGCACACTTGGTATTTCCCTTTCCTCTCTCTCTCTTTTTTCTTTCTCTTTCTCTATTTTTTTCTTCTCTTTTTTTTTTCTCTGTCTGTTTTCTTGCGGTGTCTGGGAATGTCTGTTGCAGACAAATTAATCAGCTGATTGACCAGACGGTGTGGGATAACAAGCAAGCACAGACATACATGGTCATCATATGCATATATGCACCGAATATGAAGTATAACATTGTACATGTGGTACATATACACACACACAAACACACACATACAAACTCACACACACAAACTCACACATACACACACACACACACACACACACACACACACACACATGTGTGTTTTGATACTCTGAAATTACTCTTCAGTTTGGTGAAAAGTCTGAAAGTTCATGACCTTCTTATATTAGCTTTGACTGATATGTTACACCTATTTTTACTATGCACCAGACTGTTGCTTCCACACTTGATGACTATACCCACTCTCCTCGTTTTTTTCCCCCCATTTTTTCTTTTTTGTTTGTGAGGATCTGGATGTTTTTAACAGTTCTTAGTGCGAGACCAACTGACCCAAAGTGATTAAAGACCCATTAGCCCAGATTAGGTGGTATATTGTTAGATGATGACTTTTTGAGGGCACTGAACTTCATGTGGCACCAGATATTATTTCATATAAATGGCTGCCTTTAAAGCCCCAGTGGCAGTTTTTGTGGAGAAAGTGCATATATGGGAAGAAACTGACTGAAATATGTTCTCGGTGAGTGATTAACATTTTTATTTCTATTAGAAACTAGATATGTTTGGTGTCCATGATGTCAAGTAGTGGCTCAGACAAGATTAGTTAATGAATAGAACTCCCCACTTAATAAAACAAAATTATCCCAACTTATGTGTGAACTTGTAAACTTGCTATAAAGCTATGTACTTATTTTGATAGAATCTGACATGACTATGACTAAGATTGGGCGGCTTTATTTGGACAAGATGATTCTTTAGTAATTTTTTTTTTTTTTTATACAGTATATCAAAATGCTTCAATTTTTCTATCAGCATAGACTTTATATCTTTTTAGCAAAACCATGAAGAAATGGATCTTTGGTGATAATCTGAATTTCCACATTTTGTGATCCTAAATCCAAGGAAAAATCTCTTGAGCAGTACTAGTGTCTAGCGTCCCAACTAGAGTCCCAACTGAACACTATCAAAAGTAGCAGAGAAGTGTTTTAGGAATCACACTTGTCTCTATTAAAGATCTGTCCAATTTCACTCATACTTTGCTTTGCCTCCATTTTTCCTGTTTCCATAGAATAAAGACTTCCTTTTGTGCGTGCGTTCTCCAGAAAGTGTCAATGAAACCTGGCAGAGATGAGGCAGCTATAATGATCATCCATCATATCTCACCTGGCTAAAAATACTTCCCCTCCCTTTCCAAGAAAAAAACAGGCATTTTATGAAGTATTATTAATTAGTTCCTTGATGAAAATGAATTAGTTTAGCAACAGTGTGCAGTTTGCACGGGATTTCTTGAAAAGGTCATGTGTGGTTACTGTAAAAAGAAAAAAAAAATGTTTTCCTCATCAAAGAAGAAAGCCAGAGTGATGTATTTTACAAGCCAGTTTTGCCCACTGGAGTTCAGTTGTGTGATGAGCATAGAAATGTCTGTTTTACATCATTAATAATCTTCATATCAAGTAGTTTAAATGATAATAAATATTAGGTCTGTGATTATCGTAATGATAATCATGGGCCTGCCACTAGTACTAATAATAACAATGATGACAATCATGATATAAGTGATATGAATTATGATGAAATTATTATGATTATTGAACAATAATGTAGCATATGATTAGATAGCCTATAAAAGAATATAATCAAACAAGGGAAGGAAAAAGCTAGGACTGAACAGCCGAGGGGGGTGCAGATCCAATTATTGAAAGTGTCGTCATGTGAGCTTGGGTACTATTTGCACCCCAAGATTTGTCTATTTCTTTTCCTCTACAAGGCTACGTTAGGCAGTTTGCATGCGAATGGCCAGCGGGGGCTGCCCCTGCAAATTCTTCAAACTTGCGATGTAGTATGTTACATGTTGTACATTGTACTTTTTGCTCTTTTTTTTACAAGCTAAAATAGCGTAATATGACTGCAAGCACACATTATGATAAAGTTCATGTTTATAGAACCTGAGCACTGTTCAATCTCCGTGGCTGCCCCACCTCTTGGAAAAGCATGTGAACATGAACGCTGCCTGGTCTATAAGTAGGCTCTATCCCATGGGGGGGGGGGGGGGGGGAAGGGGGGGGGGGCAGAGTCACTCCCAGAGGAAGAACATCATGTGTCATTGCTAACAGGTTTAGGGGAAAAAATGGAAAGAGGTGGGGGTTGGAGGTCTTGGAGTGGGCTAAAAAGTAGATCCCAGACTTGTAGATTTTTGTTGTTGTTGTTGTTGTTGTTGAGATCTGACCTGGTCCTTGTCAAGATGGCGCTCAAGGAGAACGTGTCTGGAAGTAGGTGAAGTGTGGAAACCAGCTCCCATGGGGGTGCAAAGTGTCTCCCCAGGAATAGATCGGACCAGGAGAGAGAGAGAGCGAAAACTTTCAAGATATCTCAAGACTCATGGAGGTCTCTCAACAAAATCCAATAAGGTTAAAGGTGGAATCAGTGTGCTGGTGTCATCTTCGTAATTTTGTCTTTTTTTTAATCAATTTTACTTATTGGTTCGTATGCCAAGGAAAGTTCACTAGTAGTAGATTGTGCCTCCTGCCTTAGGTGAGGGATTGTGTGTATTTTGTTTTTGTGGAGGGAGGGGGGGGGGGGGACAGGTTGATTTTAGATTATGGAGGATTAGCTGGGACTCGAAAGTTGACAGCCCATCACATACATTCACGTGCACATGTCACATTCACGGCCATTTTCGCAAAGAAGAACGATCGGGCTTTTCCTGTCCCACTTCCCGATCGGACGGCAGTCGGCAGTTTGGAAGCTGACAAGAACCCTGAAGTGATGCCAGATCTCCATATTCTGATGACATTCCCCCTCATGTCAATGTGGAGAGGTTTACTAAAATGAAGGCTAATATCTTTAGCACATTCTCGTTTCTCATAATGACATACAAATGAATTGTATGTGCATTGAAGCTGGCTGACTCAGCTAAAAATGCACTAATGATACTTACAATAACAGGAATATCAAATATCATTTAGGGCTCCAGTTTGACTTTACTCTGAATCAGCATAATTTTGTTCTAATGCACAGATTTCCTCAAGATTACATTCACCAACATTCCCTGAGTGTTTGGCCATGGAGCTACTAACAGTTAGCTCCATGGTTTGGCTAACACAGACAATTCCATGTGCTATGAGTTTCACACCTGCTTTATGGGTAGATCGACCTGTAACTCGGGTCTCACTGCCTCATACACTGTGATTGGTAGTCTCTTTAATACACTGATCAAATCGATAGCGAGTTCCCCCACCCCCCCCCCCCCCCCAGTTGTCTATCAAAACTTTTCCTCTTTTTTTTTTTCTTTACTAACTTGACAGTTACAGCAGTAACAAGTACAGTATGTCCCCCAAAATATTACATTCAGATTATCGCATTGATAACACCCAATATGATTAAACAGTCTAAATGCTACTTCAGGGTCTTAAAACACAACATCTTAGCTCTATTTTGCAGAAAACCCCATCCGATTTGGTTAATCGGTCACAGAGAAATGTGGATTGTTGTAAAGCATGTCATGAGTCTGATTCTTTCAAGTTTAGCACTTCAATGATCTTGTGTGTGAATACAATAGACAGAACTTGGAGGGAAGAGATTCCTGACATCCTCTACAAAATTCCTCATTTCTCTTTGACCACTGAAGCAAATTGAATGGGGTTTTCTGTAAGATGTTGGCAATGAGTTGTAGTTTCATACCCTGAAATTGTATTTGGATTGGTCCACTATTCTTAAAGCTATCATTGTGGATGGTACCATTGTAATTTTTTGGGGGGGACATACGGTACATGTAGTACCAAAGATCTAGGCACATGTATGCAGCATTGATTGGATGGCAATATGTCAGTCTGGTTTCTAATGTGATTGAAACATGACTTTTTACGTCGATACAAATCTGCCATGTGCACATGAGGTTTGCATTCTTTTCTTTTTTCCATTTTTCTTGCCTGTTATAGTTATAACTGATGTAAGGAAAAACAGAAAGGTCATTGTTGGATAAATAATGTGAAATATGAATACAGTATTTGCATGAGTGCAACTGATACAGCAATAGCTTTCTCAGAGCAAGGTCAGATTCCATTTCAGATATACAGTGGCCTTAGCAAATTTGTGTACTTTTCAAAGTTTTTTTCTCCCTTTCTTTTGGAGCAAGTCACATTAAGCCTCTCAAAGGGATATGGAAAATGAGGCATTTAGCCTTTCAAATTATTGTCAATGGATTTGGTCAAAAGCTTGTGACAAATCTGCTTTGCCTTGAGAGGGTTTTCCGCAAACTTCAAACAAAGTTCCCTCCTCCCCCCCCCCCCAAAAAAAAAGTTGCAGGAATGACAAGGTGACTTTATATAACACCGCGTCTTTGTAATGACTTATTTGACATTGCGGGAGCATTATGGAATTTAAGCCTTCCAGGGTGGTGGTGTGAAAAAAGCCTTTGAGAACCGGCACATTTCCCTTTTGTTCTGTTTTTATTTTATTTCTTTCATGGATGGGGAATAAAGAAAGAAAGACAGGTATACAAAGGAGGTAAAAGGTCAAAGAAGGATCAAGATTTACAAACAAATACTTAAAACCGGTAGGAACCCTCACCCTCCACCCACCCCCTCCACAAAACAACAACAAAAAGGCCCAAACAAAGCAAGACAAAGAAGAGAAAAAACACACACGCTACATGCTTTGCAGTCATGGATGATTAAGTGTTATTATCTACGCATTTGTCCAGTATTTGGCAGTGTAATTATTTCTTAGTGCTTTGTGGTTCACAATGGTAGCCGAAAAATACAGGGAAGCGATAAATCATGCAAATGCTACATGCATGTCAGTCATACTCAGTGAAGATTAAAGTGAAATAGACTAATCATCTAAATCATGGTAAGTTTGTATGATACCTGTAGCACAATTACCGGCCACTGTTGCAACTGTAAATAGACCCGCCACAAGGCTAGAATACAGCTGAAAATAGAACAAATTATAGACGGAGGATGAAGGGAAATATTGAGACCGCAAAGATGAAAACATTGGAGAGTTGAAAAGGTTGTTGTTGGAGGAATATCAAATTGAAAAGAGCAGATAGTTGAAAAGTGAAATATAGAGCAATAGAAAGACCATGTACACTGTCTAGGCATTATACAACGTACGTACAAATGACTGTTCATTCGTAAGTAAGTTTGAGTGGATCAATTTTACATTTGCTGCTTAGAAAGTCTGTAAGCAAACAACCTCTTGACCAATGTATGAGACACTGCCAAAGTTTGAACCTTTTTGGAAAATTTTGGATACTAAACAATAGCTGAGCATTCACAGTAAGAAAATAAATCATATGTAATTGCAATTTTATTTCATACAACATAGATATTTTACAGTCTACAGTTAAGTTGTCGTAGAGAGCTCAGTGCTTCAATAAATGTCATTTTACCATTGACTTGTGGAGGGAAGAAGGAAACAAATGATTTGTTCGGCTGTTTTGTTGCATCGTGTGTAACAACATTTAGCACGAGGTAAATAGGTTTGAGATCGGCCTTGCAGGTAGAGCAAGAGCCAAACTAAAAAGAGCAAAGAGTTAATGGAAAATGATCTACCAGACGGTGCGATAAAAGAGAAACTCTCGACCTGCTGTCCTATCTCTTGGGAGGATACGATCTTGTTTGAAGGGCCCCATCTTATGAATCGATCTCTGGCAATTCGATACGCAGGCTTGTCATCATTCTGCGAGACTGCGAGTTCCACAACCTCTCAATCATGTATGTGCTTTTATGATAGTGACTGTGCTGGCAAGCCAACATCAGAAGAGTTTGTTTCATGGTGTGGAATCGACATGAAATAACATCTTTTTCTTCAGTTGGGCCCAGGAAGCCTGCCAGCCATATACCCAGTTTTCATAGTGTAGTGAGCCAACTATAGACCAGGGTGACCTGACCGTACCCCACAGCTGGCGTGGCTCAGGGCTAGTTTGGGGGAATCGACGGATAGACGTAGGCCTACTGCGGGCCGGCCGGCAAGTTGCCAAAGTTTCATGTCACTTTACACTGTATGTCACTGATGTCCCCAGTCTGAGGAAGAAGGTTGGCCACCGGAAATTTGGACGGACAGTTCGATGAAAATCTTAATAGATACTGACATTTTTTTTTTTTTTCCTGTGGAAAGGAGGGGGGGGGGGAGGGAAGAGAGGCTGAGGTCAGTACAGTTGTAGCAGATTTTGTTATAATTATGCTGATGCTATCGTTTCCACAACATTGATGCGGAATTTAATAATTAGTATTAATTAGCTTGATACATGCACTTATGAGTGCATGCATATCTTGTATGCTAGTAGTGGGACTGTGAAACAAGTTCACAAACTTGCGCAAAATGCTCTGTAATAGGCCTGCTGTAAACTGTAGCGACTTTCATATCTTAGCTTCATAAAAGTAGGCCCTGTGTTGACAAACTTATGTAATTGCTTTGTATATTATGTAAGAGTATGAATGCTGAGAACTTGAAGGCAGCAAAGGGGATTTGCCACAGGCAGGCTAGGATTCTGAACTGATTACACTTGAAAATTTTTCTACCTGAATGATAGTTTAAATCATTTCAAGTCATCATTGCTGAACAAGTTTTGATAAATACATCTGACAGCATAGAAGCAGGATGAATCTACAATTGTAGAAAGCTTTTGACCCCGTCATCTGTTTGATAGGTGTGAAGAACGATAATATCCTGAGAGAAAGAACACAAAACAACAGTTGCGAATCGGTTTCCTTGGGAGTGACATAGTGCATTATCTCTGCACATTTATGTTTGCATCCATACACCAGTTTCTATGAAGTGTGTGCGTGTGTATGAAATTGAACAGTTCATATGGATGCAACATTCTTGATGCTTTTTCTTTTCACTTCATCAGCAGAGCGTTGAAGCAGATGTAAAGAATTACGCCATCGTGGCTTCACGCACTGACACGCGAGCGTATTTGTTTTTTTCGGGCAACACTTCACCGTGTAAATAGAAGAACTAATCACAGAAGTTCGTTGAGTGTCTATGTTTTGTTCATTACTGTAGTTGATGAACTTTTAGGGGATTTGTCCCAAAATGAACTTTTGTGATGTTGACCCTTACGATACACATTCTCCAAATTCCTCGTGCTGCATGCAGACAGTACACAGAAGGCATTTAATAATGCAGAGTTACTCCATTGATGTACAAGTTAACGCAAACAAATAGAGTAAAGTGAGATAAGGTGAGTGAAATAACTGTTACTTTACCCTGTAAATGTGCAGACACTCAGCATTTCATAACATGCCAAGCTTTCCCTTAGCATTCAGTAATCCATCCAAACTTCTTGTATATAGTTGAAAAGTTTACAAGCCCACTCAGGCACAGCAATGAGCCTGTACTGTGCGACACAAGAAGACCATAGTGGCACAATAAGGGTTAGGATGATTAGGTAATTTCTATACATTTGCCAAGTAGTTTTCAGATATCTGTGTCAATAACCAAAAAAAACAGTCCAGCCTGTGTGTCAATCAGCCCTAAATTTCAAGCGTTTTTGTAGAACAGTGCTATTAGCACCAACGACATCAGTGCATGTTGATGCAATTAAGGTACAGATGTAGCAGATGCAATCATACCATCTCCTCACACAGATCACATTATGTTAGAGGGCAAAATTGTTAAGAGGTGCTTTGGTAGCAGTAATAATAGCTGCAACCTTGTCTCCCTGAAAGTCATCATTTTCTTGTACATAGGTTGTTCTGGTTGTCTTTTTTTTTTTCCAACAGCAATTATTATGATGTAGACGATGCACATTTCTTTATCATAGTTGCATGGAAAAAAAAGGTAAAATGTAAAGAGAGATTAGAGTTCAGACTCGGATCATCAGTCTTCTTTGCTGCCTGCTAAATAGTAAAACTGTGAGAGACATTCCACGCGACACCTCTGTGACAACATCCGTGGTCTGCCAGTCAATCGCTCGCTCTCGACACACAATCTTCATACATGTACGTGTGTGAAGATGTGTGTGTATGTATCGAAGGTCAAAGCTCTCTGGCTCAGTGATGGATTCAAAACACTTTGAGACTCTGATATTTGGCAAACATAAACCGAAAACCATGCTTGCTTGGATGAGTATTAAGCCCTATATAAATTTTATCAATATGAATATGCATGCCCAAATTGTTGCAAATGCGTTCTTCTGTAAGTGTTGCAAAACTCTGGGGATCCATTCCCCACTAAAAAGTAAAGTAGGGGATGTAGACGTAAATGTGAATTTATCTGGGTATGGACACGAAAGCGTACGGAACATGTCCGCCATTATTTCTGACAGGTTTATTGAAGTGTTAGAGGTCAGGTCAAAATAAAGACAGAAAAAAAATAAAAAGAAAGAAAGAGACAGGTAACTAGATATCTGGATAGATTGATACACAGATACATTTATATGGGAGAGATTGAGATAAAGAGAGATAAAAATGATAATATATGGAGTGATGGAGTTAGAGGGGGAAGAAAGAGGAAATGAAAAATGAGAAGTGATAAAAATTATGTCATTTATTTTCTGCTCCCTGGAGGGGTTGAATAGTTGATTTCCTGCCTTACTGAAAGCATAAATCTTGCACACAAATATTTGTCTCTCTTTAAAAACTGCCCGAGCTTTCCCAACAGAATGGTAGTTATTCTTTGCCCGTGTTTTGGATAAATAGGCAATGACAAACATTTTCTCTTTTTTTTTGTCATGATTAAAGAGTCACCTCATGACTCAAGTCCAATCTGTTTCAGAGGGACAAGAAAACACGTTGTCTACCTCGTGATTCTTTGGTATTGATATTCTCAGGGCTGCATATGTTGGCTGTCAAACCATGTTGATGATGGTAATGCACGTGTAATGCAAGTACTTTCTCCAAGTTTGATATAATTTCGTGTTGAGATGATGTGATGATTGAGGAACCATGAGGAATTGATCTTTGCTGACAATATTTTTCAATTCCATATTTTCAGAGAAAAATGAAGGAAAAAACAAATCTAGTCATCAATTAATAGTGTCAGTCAAAACATGTGAACAGTATAAATGCCTTATTGATCTTGTTGACAACACATTGTATAGTCAGACATAGATGAAAAACAAACTGTCAGTATTCCTGCTGAAACTTCTGTTATTGGGGATTGTCTGTCAACTCCCGACCTCTGTTTAGAGAATTGATTTTAATAACCTTATCATCTTTCTAGTAGTACAATTGGAGAGCATTGAGAAGCTTGTAATTTTTCTGTAGGAAGTTTGTGTAAACGAGGTTTCAACAGTGCTCCTTTTTGAAGTTTATCTATGGATGTAAAAGCATCTTCCTTCCTGCTTCTTTACTAAACAGGTAGGAGATTCCATCTAGGTTTGTATTTCATTAGGTCCTTTCAAACTTGTATTGGACACTACAATCAACCTTGCCTAAGTCAAATATACCAGACATAAGAAATGGCTTTGATTTAGAGAAACTTTGACTTTAGAGAGATTAAAATCAATAGAATGTAGAGAGAAGAGGACTTGAAAAGACCTTCGACTCAGGGTGTCATTCGACTTATGGGAGGTCAACTGTATTTGTTTCTTCGTGAGGTACTTATTTGCCTCCCCCCCCCCCAAAAAAAAAGAAGAAAACAACAAAACAAAACAAAAAAGAACCAAAAAAAAAAAAGAAAGGGGAAAAGTTGACCTCAGAACAATTAGAGTATCGTATATATGAGTCTCATTTTGGCCGTTTTTGTATTGTGTGTTTGCCGTAATATTTCCTCCTTGTTTGCACTTCCTATCCACGTACTTCCAAGTGGTTGTAAAATCGCGGTGCAACATATCCCCTTTTTGCTGGCCTACTTCCTGGCTGACAGCCGCTTGGAGATGTCAGATCGATTAAATGAGTGGCAGGAAGAGGGGGGTGCTCGATTTTATAAAAGAAAAGCCTCTAAGGGGGGAAAAAATGACGAAAGCAAGTTTTGTTTGGAAAACCCCTGCGTTTCTTGCGTCATCGCATGATATGATATCTTTGGACACTTGTGGTAGAGACGTTGACAGGACAGAAGTGCGTTTCTACGAAAAATTCTGCTACGTGTGGTGCCTCATTGCTTTATTTCCCCATGACGCAATTTGGGTAAATCCATAACTTAGGCTTTCATCCAGTATCAACAGCTAAAACAGTATTTTCTGCAGAAATTACATAAAACTCCTGGAGGAGTATGTTTACTTGTATGGGAGGCTTAGTTGTTTTCCCTTGCTAATTTGTCAATATTGAGTATTATACTATGTTTAATACCTTACCCTGTGTGTCTGGCTTAATTCATTTGCTCTAAAGAGGTGCCATTATCAATATTCCAAATGTGTGTTTTAATCTATTTTTCCTGTGGGGTTTCTTCCAGCTTGACATCCATAAATGTGTGACACATTGTGGGAGCTGGGCACCTTTGAATGTTTCTACAGATAAATGACACTATATAAATGCTGTTTAATCATCATCATGATCATCATCATGAATGCAAGGTAATGAATGGCACCATTAGCCCCAGTTATAGGAACTCGAATCGTGAATAAATCGAGAGGCTAAGGAATGAAGAAGAGCAGTATGCAGAATTCACCTAAAATTTGAGCTGCACATATGTATTTCTGTCCATGTTGCTATCTGTGTAGGAAATGTTTGAGCTGCATTATGTATAGCCTGTTTATATTGCAATCTGGGTAGGAAACATGTGTTTGACGGACCATAAGTAGGCCTATCAAGTAGGTTGCAAGCTCTAAAATACCTTGCATGTATCAGTCTTTTTTTTTTCCCCTAGGTCTATACTTACACAAGTGAAGTAACAATTTCCGGGAAGTAAATGAATTAGAGGGACAGGTGTTATTTCCCCTTGTAGCCGTGCAAATGTCAGTTGGAGTTAACTGTACTAGGATATCATTTTTATGCTGTCAAGATACCTGCTTTGGTAAATTGTCAATTGGTAAGAATCTCAGCCTATAAAGTTCTTAAAAAACAAACAAACAAACAAAAAAGGAAAAGGAGAAAAAAAGAGCACCTTAACAGTGAAGCGAAGTCACCGCATTTCAAAGTACATTGTATCTTGAATGCCTTGAATCAAATTTGTAATTGATGAGGGCAAGTAGAAAATAACTCGCCCTTTAAAATGTTCCCTATTTGTAACAGTATTTTATTTTCTTTGGGAGCAACATTCATCCGATAAGAGCATAGTGTCTTTATATTCCATCTTTTCATTTTTTTTTTTTTAATCAGATGAAATATGTAATGATGGGGGAAAAAACTACAATAAAACAATTGTTTCAGACAGGGACATGAAAATAAGAAAGAGAAGGGCATCTTACAGCTAAGCTGGGCTGATCATCTATCTAGATTCGAAACAATGTGTAAATTTTGAAAGCACTTTTTCTCAAGTGCAATGTAAGCAGGTGTTTAGCTTGAAACCTGAAAGTTTGGGAACTCTGAAATGAGAGATCGTCCCCGTCTGTGAATGTTCCTGTTAGGTGTCAGACTGTGGATTTCTAGTGGAGGAATGTGGTACAATCCGTTATGAATGCGCTTGACTCGAACGTGTACTTTCGCTATTGTTGACACTCGGGGGTTCAAAGGTGAATGCATGAAGCCTTGTTAGAGATATCAAATTGACAGAACGTTATCATGTCTCGCGCTGTAGTCACATTCCAGCCTCTTTGTATGTGCAGCGAGCGCTAGACTCTAGACTCGGTTTCAGACTGCTTTCCAATAAAAAATTTCTGTACTGTCTGGATGCAAGGGAAAGAGAATGTGGAGATATGACTTCTAATTTCAATGTCATTTGATACCTTGTGTTTTTCTTTTGATAGCCCTGCATGAGAAGGGAAAGAAA
Organism: Diadema setosum; assembly: GCF_964275005.1. NCBI lineage: Eukaryota > Metazoa > Echinodermata > Echinoidea > Diadematoida > Diadematidae > Diadema > Diadema setosum. The sequence goes on from NC_092699.1 coordinate 11,938,825, forward strand.
TGCACTGAATTTCTTGTGATTTTGTGCAAATTTAAATCCCCATCAAGTAAAAAAAAAAAAACAACAACAACAGCAAAAAACAAACAAACAGAGAAGGTTATTAAAGTGCTTGTTTACCTTTGGGAGTAGTGATTTTAAAAATGTTCAAGATATCACATTTGATGCAGATCAGTTGTATCACAAAACATCCTACCATAGAAGAATTTTGCAATAGAACTTTAGATATAAGGAGATATCACTATTTTTCTCAATAAACCGTATCGGTAGACGGTTAAGTCTGGAAACATTTTTATTACAACCATTGTTCACATTTTGTGTATTTAACAATACTTAACATTGATTATACTTATTCAAATTTTTACATTGGTTGTTTCTATCTCAAACTCACATTTTTAAACTATTTTGAAGCACTACTGCTGGGTTTTTATTTAATCTGCAAATGGTAAATTATGCCTTTAAGACAGACTCTAAAGGGGTAATTTCCTTTGATTAACTGAAATGCACTAGGTTTACCATTTGCTATGATTATGTATAGATGTGTCTAACTCTGCACCATGAAATATCCTCTATTTTAGGTATTATATCAGTGCCATTGCTACGTAGAGTGGTGATACCACTGCGCTGCACAGCACATGTTCCACTGTGATTGGTGCTAAATGTCTGAGGTCAATGAACTTTGTCCTGCACTTTGTCTAGGACAGCCATGCCAATATGTTTGTTACTACCGTCGCCTTTTCCTCGAAATTCATGCTTGTTACCTTTTATGGCTATCTACAATTCCAAAGGAAGAGGCATCAGTGTGGTCATGCCTTAGGCAGGGAATATAGTGTACAAGCCAAATTCTCATTATGGTGGCAGTAGTAATTGTTATTTTTGACTGATTCAAGACAAGCAAGTATAATTGATTTATATGATAAATCATCCCTTCATTTGAAAATTGGGCAAAAATAAATTGAATGTTGAAATGAAAGCAAGAGAGGAAGAAAAGTGCAAGAAGAATTGGAAACATTTGCATTTACAACTTTACAACATTTGTCAGTAACTCTTGACATGTAATGCTTTTGTGATTTAGAGAATTGTGCAAAGACATGAAGCTATTGCAGCTAAGCAGTGTAAAGACCATGCAGATTAGACTGGGAGCTTCCATACAATAATGTACAATAAGGATTGAATTCCAACCCGGCAGTAGTGCCCTTCTGCCAGGCACTTAATCCACATTGCCAAGTGTAGAATCGACGGACACTGAAAGCTGTCAGTCCCGCGTATATAGGAAAGCCATAGGGGAGCTATACCCGAAGCATGTCGGCCTATTGACCTGTTGAGGACGGGCTGATTTTGCTACAACATGCATTTCCTGTAGACACTTGCCCGAGTATACTCGAGTCTCGTCCTCAATGGGTTAACAGAACCCACCTCACTTCTTTCGTAAAGAGCAGGATGAAATCGCAGTGAAGTGATCAAACACATATACATTTAAAAAATTGGAAGGAGGCACAGATTACCCAAAGAAGAAGAATAGAAAAAAAAAAAGAAAGAGGAGGAGATGAAGAAAAAAGAAGAGAAAAAAGATAGAAGAATGAGAAGAAGATGAAGAAAAAAAAAGGAAGAAAGAAAGAAAGAAAGAAAGAAAGACAGAAGAAAGAAGTTTGAAATTCATTGTTGATTGTTTTGGGTAACATTCTTCCCTGCATCAGTGCTTGCAGGGTCATGGCAGTAATTTATGTAATGGGGGACATTACATGCCTGACTGCCACTTTCCTTGGCCTATTTGTTTGTTTGCAGATTACTTATATGTTGCCAGGCAGATTGTGTGTGTTATGCTAAAGTAGTCATGTAGAAGTTTCCTCAGATGTGTTATTGAGTGTTCATGCTGAGCTTTTGTGCTCTTCCTATTTCCAGTAGCGATGTTTTAATCGATTTCAGAGATTTTGTTCATGTGACCTACTTTTGTTTGGCCATGAAAACTGCCTTAGCCAGAGCTCGATGATAGCTGAAAAAGAATAAAAAAAAAAAAGAAGAGGAAAAAAAAAAAGGGTTACTGGTTGTGGCATCAAATACTAGTTTGATAACATAATTGCCTAGAATGTTGTATTGTTTTGTTTTTATATTCTTTGCCTGTGATTACCATAAAAGCATTTAATATGGCAAGTACTGTAACAAGACTATACTCTACTAAGTAATAGGAAACATGCTGCCTGCTAAAGTGTCATTTTTTTCCCCAGTGGTTTGGTTTTGATCTGCTTTTTTTAAAATCACATCTGAACTATTGCAGGTAATCTATAGGTGCCTAACTGTGGTTTATGAAACTGCTGTTATTGTTTGTTTTCATTCACATGTTCATGTTATCACACAAGTGCAATTTCTGTCACAAAATCCGACTTGGACTCCAGACACAGGGGTTGCCTGTGAGGGCAAGAATGTTCCATGTATCATCAATACATTGATTTGGCTTGCCAAGGAATACCACCTTATCTCTTGTACTCCCTCACCCTCCCCCCCCCCCATCTCTCTCTCTCTCTCTTGCTGTGGCTTTGCTATGCATGTTGTACTGTGTGTAAAATTAGAGTTTTGATTTTTATCCGCGATTATCGCCAGATTGCGAAAGGGGAAGTCAAGAGGCGGAAGGGTTTAAATGGAATGCAAAGAGAGCATGATTTTATTTTTACTTTCTCCACTGGGTGGAACCCGCAGTGTCTGAGCCAATCAAGCAGTATGGAACAGCCCCCTTGCTTTTGATTTCCGAATGCAGTATGGGGGTGGGGTAGAGGGGGGTTCGGGGGGGGGGGGGGAGCCCACATTGAATCAATTTGTGCATGATTGTGTGTGTATAATATAAGCCCTATATATGTATTTATATTATTATTATCTTTTTTTTTTTTTTGAGGAGGGTGTTGGAGAAGGGTTGCATTTGTATATAGGGGAGGGGGAGGGATAATGGGAAGATAGTGGTAGCAGGTGCTTTTAACCCTGTGCATGCTACCTTTCTTCTCAGATGGAACAATGAACAAACAATCAAACGATTATTGTTATTATTATTGTGTGTGTGTGTGTGTGTGTGTGTGTGTGTGTATTGCTGAAGTTATATTCTATGACTGCTAGAGAACGTCAGCCTGAATTTAATGCGTGATTAACCCAGAAGGTGGCTTTCTCTGTGTATGAGGGTAGAACTTAGAGATGTAAATATGGAAAATAGAACACAGTTAAAGGACAAGTTCACCTTCATAAACATGACGACTGAGAGAATGCAGCAATATTAGTAGAACACATAGGTGAAAGTTTGAGGAAAAATGGACAATCCGTTCAAAAGTTATGAATTTTTGAAGTTTCAGTTCCGCGATCGCTGGATGTGAAGACTACTACAGCTTGTGATGTCATATGAGTACAACCATATAAAGAAACTATAAAGACATATACAACATAATTTCACTTTTCTTGCATAATAGAAGAGCACATGACTTGCCTCTTTCAAAAGGCAGGGGGAGTAATATTACCCTTAACATTATATCAGTTACAAGTTGAGGGAATGTGTACTTTTTTCAAAAAATGAAATTTTGCGGAATTCTCTTTATATTTTCCTTATATCGTTGTATGCATGTGACATCATTAACTGCAGTAGTCTTCTCATCCAGCAGTGACTGCACAGAAACTTTAAAAATTCATAACTTTTGAACGGATTGTCCAATTTTCCTCAAACTTTCACTGATGTGTTCCACTTCTTATCTCAATCCACATGTATATGAAGGTGAACTTGTCCTTTAAATTCATATAATTTCCAAAACCACAGAAATCATCAAACTGTAAATGCAAAATTTAGTTTCTCTATCCTAATCTGGGATGTCTAGTTGGTTGCCTGAAGTAATCATGCTTTTGGCTGGCATGTCCCTCACCGTATGATGCAGATCCTATCCCCAACACCAAAATGGGAACTTGGAAAGGTTGCCATGACAACGATGGTAGGGACTAGCAACAGGGAAAGTGTATTAATGAGGATGATCTAATTGGGCTTCCAGTGGGCGAGTCCATAGCAAAGTTTGTCCTAAATGTTTCCTTGATGTTTGTAATTGGTGCAAACACGCCTTAAATCTAATTCTGTAATTAAGTGGCCCATGTGGGTGTACAAGTACAAGCCAAGCCAATTCTGAGGTTTATACAGAGATTAATGTTTAGAAAGTTAAATCTCTTGATCATTAAAGTGTATCAATCACATTTCGTTATCAAGGCAGTGCAGACAAAAATCTAGTAAAAGTATTTTTTTTTAACATATCAAAGCTAGAATTAAAAGATATCTTCATCTACTAGTTCTCTGAGATAAATATCTCCTACAAGATAGTTTATTGTGTTTATTTTGGTTTTACAGGAGCGTTAGGTGACAGTGTGGTCGCATGTATAATGCAATATGCTATGAAGTGGTGTTATAGCATGATATCTCAATACATACATCATCACAGCTAGGGAGTTGAATCCATGTACAAGTTAGCTCTTGACAGTTGTCATTTACATCACATGTACGGAATAAACCATATCTGAAAGATGTCAAAAATCTTTCAGTCGCACTGCTTTAAGGTATGCTGGCAGTTTGTTATGCCAGTGTCTAGAGAAGCTTTATCATTCCACAAGCAAATCTCTGGTCTTGGAGTCAGAAAATCAGCATGATGTCTACCACTTGACTGAATTCTTGGAGGAAGAAAAATGCAGGAGAGGCAAAACAAAGGGCTTGAAAAGAAAAGAAAGGAGAGAAAGAACTTGATTTAAATTGTGGATTTGCACTGTTGGTCACTGCAAAGAAGAGATCGTTGACCGCAGGAGAAGTAGGAGGTACAGGAGTGGGGCATCGGGGGCAGAGAGTCAATAACTTCATCCCTGCTTCTTGTCATCCTACCGGGGGAAATATTACGCAATGGAAAGAAGGCGGTCGGTGGATATTGCGCACATATCACAGGCATACAGGAAAGGAGGGGGGGGGGGTATGTTTATCATTAATTCAGTGCAGATCACACAATTATCTCATATTATTGCTAACTCATGATTGCCAGGTAATGAGTGACTGAATGTGTCTGTTCTAGAAAACACTAGATATGTACCACTTATTCAAAGTAATATTCTTTTATCAACAAATCTGAGTGGTAGTTTATTAAAACATCAAAGGCCCCAATCGTTCACTTTTAAACCATTTCCATGCTAATAAAAATTGATTAAATGATGAGGAGATTAGACCAGTTTTGTTTTGTGTTTCTCTACGAAGGGCTCTCCAATGCAACTGCAAAGGCTGCAAAAGATTTGTGTGACCTCACTGCAACCACTAAACTTGGGGTAAAATCTAGCAAGTAATGCACACAGCTCTGATAGGAAGCCGTTGTAATTCAAAACATTGTACTTTTTATTATGCTGACAATATTGCTTGAAAATTTCATCCATTGCTAAGTTTTCCTGATGCTAGAGTCTCTCTGTATACCCTGACATGTATTATGTGTGAATTTTAGCAACTGCACTAGAATATCTTTCCCTTTTGATAGGTAAAGTGAGAGAAAGAATGGGAATATTGCAATAAGCATAACACAGTGAAAGAGGAAAAGAACAAGATATAGAGACAGATATATTGAAAGATATGTTTTGTTCTGTTTGTTTCTATTGTTCCATGTACCACATTTCAACAAATAAACCATAAAGACAAGAAATTGTAAGAATGAATTGTCCAATATGACAAATAAGAGAATTAAGACATAAAATATGAGGAACCTACATCGAAGCATGGCTTGTAGGGTGTAGATAGAAGGGAAGAGAGATATATAGGGAGTAATAGAAGGAATGGGAATAAGTGTAACATAGGGTAGAAAAGAGAGAGAGGGATGGAGAGATGGAGAGGGGAGAGAGAGAGAGGGAGGTGTAACAGAGAGAAGAGAAAGAGTGATCTTAATTTGACGACAGACTCTAGGATGAGACTCGGCTATTGTCTGCTTTTTGGGGGCAAACAATCAAGGAATGTATGCCCCCTTTGTGTCCCAGGAATAATGAGCGGAGAATCTGGGTCTTCTGTGTTAGGCCAAGCTCTTGAAAAATAGGGGTGCAAATATTTGAAAATGCCCCCCCCTTTTTTTTCTTCAGTCCTCGAGATGTCAAATACAGTTGTAGTGTGCAGTTTAAGCGATAACGAGGGAATAATGTACGGATGGATAGGGATGGCTGTCGATGTGTAACAGCTATTATTTCATTATCCGGCATTGCCGTACTATTTAGAAGGAGAAGAAGACAAAAATATATGGTTAAAGTGCATTTGTTTTCTTAAAAATTCAGTGATGATTAACTGCACCTGTATGTGTTCTTTCTCTGAGAATGCAACATTGTTGTAGTGTGTTGAAGCTTCGCATTATCAACCTGTTGAGGACAGACAGATTTTGCTGTAACATGCATTTCCCATTAGACACCTGCCCGAGTATTCTCGGGACTCGTCCTCAACAGGTTAAGTTAGTTTTTCCCATGCTTTGCTGAGAAGATAAAACATACAAATCATGGAACATGGAATATTTGCTAAAAAGACCATACATACATACAAATGTATACATTTAGTGGAATGTTGGTCTGCCTTTCATGATCAACGATTCATAGTTAATTCTTAGCTATTCTTTTAAGTTATATTTACCATTATTTTCAAAAAGTACAGCTTGTTTATAACCACCTTCTTCCTCTCTGATATACAGTAAAGGCAGCAATTACACCTAACTGGTACAAATATAAACTGGGCTATCAACGACAGAATACAAAACCAATCTACAACCGGAATTAACAGAGTTGCTGCAGCATCAATGTACAATCATGGGATGTAGCGTTATCCCATTGGCTGACTGCTTGTTGACCTACAATCTCTGTACTTCCCTTTATCTGCGGAGAAAATTGCAGCTCGGATGGCTGAGGTCACAAACTTTATCTTCTATTTCGTGCAGAGAATGCTTAAATTTCTAAAAATACATCATTGAATCAGGAGGAGTATTCTCTTGGGAGTAGGAATTATGTCAGTATAATCATATAGGACATTCGGCATAGCCTGTTCAGGCTCAACTACCTGTACGGTATTATACGTAAGTTAGTGTTTGTTTTTTTTTTGTTTTTTTTTTGTGTGTGTGTGTTTTTGTGTGTTTTTTTTTCACCCTGTTCTAGCTCGTTTGGATGTCAAAGTGCCCATTTAACCAGGCTGTAATGACATCCATTAATCACTGAGCTTCCTGGCAGGACAGTTTGTAGGCGACCTGCCGACATCTGATAATTGACACCACGGCTTACAAAATATATCAATGTGTAGGGATGCTTTGGAATGTATGTTGGATGTCTCAAGATTGTATCGTAATGTTGTCTCAACCTGCTGCTATCTTGTACTCGTTACAAGGAATTCTATTCTCTGCAAGGCACTGGCTCGATCACAATGAGGCTCCTCTCACACGATAAAATTAAGAGCCGTCCTGTGCCCCTTGACAAATTTTAATCCAGACGCTTTTTCCTTCACATGTCTGCATGCTTCATGCAGTTTTAGCCCCCCCCCCCCCTCCCCACCATTCCATTCAAACAAGAATGTCACCACCAGTTTACTTTTTAGAAGTGAACTGGTTTGAAGATGATTGTAACACCATTTCATACCTGATATGAGTGAGTGATTTTGTCTAGCAAGTGGCATTGTTAAATAGACATCGATGGACATTGCATTAATCGCTGCATTTTGCTATAATAGTATAAAGATTGTGTATGTTTCCAGTTGATCTTTTCACCAATCCCAGTACAGTTTGGACAAGTGTTTAAAAGGTGTAGCAGCTGCAGGGTCAAAATAAGTTCAATTCATGTGACAGTTAATGATTGTTCTATTAAATGCATGAACATTCCGGTATGTGTAGAATGTCTCTGCTACTCGACGCTGTGCACGGACTCCCGCAAAATCAGCAACTGGCTGCCATAAGCATGTTCCTATTGCAACTTTGAGGTGTAGCATCACACTCACGATACACAGCAAACTGATGCCTCTTTTCCTTTTGTGTTCTCATTTTTCCCCTTTGTATGTGTCACCATCTGATTGCCCTTGATTTGACATCTCGCCTGCCGCACCTGACGCATCATGTGACTTGACGGAATCCAGGTAAGTACCATCCAGCCCGATAACCCCTAGCAGTCACGATATGTGCCTATCAGGGAATGATTGGCAATTAGCTAGTACATGGTCTAGATTCTGTCAAAAAAATACACAAACAAACAAACAGACAGACAGACAAAACAAAACCAACTCACAGATTTTCTCCCTCCCTCCCCCATCTCCGAGGGGAGGGGGGGGGGGGGGCAGTTAGGACTTAGGATGAATCGCACATATAGATGAGTGAGAAATCTGTGAAAATTGGCAAAATGTGCTGTACAAAGACAAGTCCTTGAAACTTGCCCAGATGCCAGTGTTTAAAATGAGAAGAAAAGAGGTTCTGAATTTCCTTGATGCGATCGTCGGGAATGCGGATCGCTGTTGTGAGTTTCCCCCCGAGTTTATGGGTAGGGAAATCTGGCAGCAGTGTATGTCAGTTGTACCTGTCATGTGGTCAAAACTGTACATTTCTTTTTCTTTTGTTCCTTTTTCGATGTCTGCTCAATCAGTCCTCACTGTAACTTTTTGTTCTTTCAGGATTTGTAGAGGGAAAACTGATTTTGGTCCTGTCATAGGAGGAAAACTGGTTTTAGTACAGTCTTTTGTTGGCTGAGTTTTGAAATTTGATAAGAGTTATTTATGCAATTAAAGAAATGAATAGATTAAATGAGAGAAAACTGCGGTAAAGGCAGCAGTGGCATACAGGCACTGCTATGATGTGCAAATCTCTTTTCTGTTCATTGCTTCGTATGGTTGAATAAATGTCCAGAAGAGTGAAATCAGGCAGGAAATTTAAAGGAAATAGAAATCATCCAAGATTTCCAATTAAAAAAAGAATATATAGGAAGGAGTCAAATAGTAATTTGACAGATGTTATGATATTGAGGCCAAGAGGGAAAAAAAATATGATAAACATGCAGATACATGCAACCTTTACTTTCACTGTGAAGATAAAGTGGTATATATATATATATATATATATATATATATATATATATATATATATATATATAATTATTTTTTTTTAGGTCATTACCTCTTCTTATAATATAGTTACATTATATAATCTGTATATAGTGTGCTTGTCCTTGAAGATTCAAACAATTATAAAGTACATTGTACAGTTCAATTCTGGTGCATTTTAACATGCATTCTTTCACAGCAAAATGATATATGTGTGTGTGGTAGTGATGAAGTTTGTAAGGAAATAGAAATGCACTCTGATTCATCAAGCCAAGTAGTCACTCTGTCACTGTTTAATACCAGAAAGTCTTTGTGATCTACTTTAAGATGTTATATGGGGCAAAAGTCATTCCATTTTAGATTATTTTTGAGATTTCTTCTATTCATAGGTTATTCCTGTGTCCCCAGTTTTCATGGGACAAAGGGGGAAAAAACAGAAAAAATCCTTTAAAACTTCAAAGCTGAAGGTAGCCTGGGTGACTTTGACAAATGTGTGTACATGTTTATCAGATTGCATTACTCATTCATAGCTGGACAGGGTCCCTTTTGGTGACAAATCGTGCTCATCGGTTCATAAGACAGCATCACTGTCTAATTAAAATTCCTTGGCCTCACGGTCTGCAGATTGGCAAATATTTGCTCAATACCTCGTGGCTCCTCATATACATACGATTGTACCTGACTTGAAACTGATAATCAGAAAGTTCATCGAAATCCAAGAAATTGACTCCGATATAACTGTAAACAAAATATGCCCATGTTGATTCCTACATCTATGTAGCTATCACGCAACTGGCTAGTCTTTTACGAAGCACTGTATTGTCTGACAATCATCAATGTCTGTTCATAGTTTTTTGTTACCTCCTGATTCTTATTTATCGTGTTTATTTCTCTTTGCAATCATTGAAGTGATAGTGGTACAGTGAAACTTCTAGGAAGAGGTAGTGATATTTTCCACCACTGCAATCAGCTTGAATTTTTGTCTCTCTTTCTGTCTGTAAATCTTCATATATTTCATTATTTTCTTTGTTTGTTGTCCATTTTATGAACAAAGTCTATTTTAGAAGGCTGCAAAAAATATTACAAAAAGCTCTTCAGTCATCTAACATACAATGCAAGAAAACAAAAACATTCCACCTCCTTATCTTACATTCCGATCTCTTACTCGCCTACTGTTATTGCCCCCGCTGCTATTGTTTTTCTAACCTCTCTGCCCTGTAAGCTTTTTGGATGTGTATGAGTGCAATTAGATTATGGAAAGAAGCAAATACACATAAGTAAATATATAATTATATACCTATTTTGTATGCTTCTTCGTGTGGAAAAGTCGGATGTACAACAAGATTTGATATTAAGATAAGAACTGTTTACTTTCAAAAGTTAAAATGCATGATTGAATTGTAAACTTTACCTGATTAGATGAGATAAAAGACAAGTGAAAGAGGTATTTTTAACAATATCTCAGTTGACTGAAAAAAGCGGCCCTGATTCTGCATTGTTGTTTTGTATTTTGTATAAGTTTGCAATTATTGTCTCCAATCTTCTGAAAGAAAAAGAAATTAATAATATTCTTCATTGTTATCATGCACATCATTTTTTTTAATACTGCCTTGAAGCCTTGATTTCTCTTCTGTTTTTTTTTTTTACTCTGCTTTTGTGGCACTATTTTGTGATTGTTTGAGGACAAAGCATTTGAAAAAGAAAAAAAAAAACCTTCTCAAATACATTGTACTTCAGTCAATTTTGTTAAAGTGTAACAGGAATGGGGTTTATAAAGAGTTATGATTGTATTAAAAGGTTACAAATCTCAATGGTTTTGGAGCAAAGGATACCAATATTCTACAATATTGAACAATTTTCATGTACAGGCTGCATAGCGTTTGTATATCTCTGCTTAAATGCATTTTTTTTTCTCATTTAAACAACATTCAATTGTGTAGTTGCACTTGTAAGTTATAGTGCCCTCCATCATAAAACAAGAAAAAAAAAATTGATTATGATGATGATGATGATAACAACAAGTAGTTTTGATACGGTAATTTGCTCATTTGTTTTGTGATGTAGGGCTCTCCACGTCTTCCCCGATATCTGTATTTCCCAATTTGAAATAATACAGGTTCATCTGTAAATATGCTGTGTCACAGGTATGACATAGACTTTCCGTGGGTAATGCCACCAAAGTCCCGTTTTGCAGTAGTCTCCAAACTGAGGCTGGGATACATGTACTGCCTCCCATAGGGACAGCCTCTCAGAACAGGGGTTTTTGCCATAAGGCATTATTGTGGTTGACAGCCCACAAGCCAAGAAGAGAAAGGAAGGAGGAGGGATTTTTTTTCTCTCTTCTTTTCTGAACTACCGGGAGAACAGACCCATCTGGTGTTATCTCTTTCAATTTCCTTCAAAGCGTCGCCAGTGAAACCACCAAGGTACAATATGAGGCTTGATGTTAGCTCGAATGGCAGCGCTGTTGTTTAAAGTGTTCGTTACTCCACATTGAAGTCACTTGAGCTGTCTGTCCCCAATATGGCCTCGCGATTGCATGTGATAGGCTTTAAAGATTTTTGTTCCTGAAGGGATATAATGTTGGATGGTTTCTGCAAATATTTGCAGGACTGACCATCATCATGTATAGGGAGTTAAGGTCAATGCTAGCCGTCAATAGACAGCTGTGTCTTGTACCAGCGCCTCAAATCATCAGACCCTTGTCTGTCAGTGGGATTACTTAGGATTAACGGCCTCTCCATTAAATAAAAGAGAAAGAGGGGTGGGGGGACTTGGAAAACAGCAAAAGTGTCTCATATCAGTGGATAGTCTATAGCCTTTGTTTTCTTTCCTCTGACAAATAAAGTTATCTGCCCATTGAAATACTAATTAGCATTTAGCAGTAAACTGGCACAAAATTTCCATGTGTAATGTGTGATGGACATAACAGGATAATAGAAAACATACCAAATGTTGCGTGCCCAGAAGAACGACGCAAATGCACGTAAAGGCATGTGTTATACATATTGGCCTCGCACCGATTGCGTCGTTCTTCCGGGTACACCTTCCTTGAATCACATGCGTTCGCCTTGTTCTTGCGGGCACACTACTAATATTTACCCCTGTCGGAGCAAATGTGATGACCATTCCTTTTCTGCACCAATCATCACCCGAGGTATATGACCAAAACTTAGTCAGTCAAACCATATACAACCAGGTATTAATTCATTCATTGTTTATTTATTTATCATATATCTTGTTCTCCCAGAAATAATAGAATTCCTTTTGATACTTCACAAGTACCACTCTAAATTTTTTTAGTCAGGGAATATGAAGGTCAGGGCCAATGAGGTAGAATACGAACAAAACAGAAAAAATATGGCCGGATATATATTGGGTGTTTCATCCCCGGTGGAGAAATGGATTTGACCCCATTTTTTCTTCTCCAGTATGGAGAAACAATGGAAGGCCAGATTAGAGTTGTCAGTTACAATTTGCTTTGTAATACTTTATTCAATTTGGTGGTTGGCAGAGTTCTACAAGTGATCCTGATTTTGTGTTGAGTGTGCTAGGGTTGCTAGGGTTGAGTGTAGGGCCTACTTGATGTGCATTTTTACTTTTGTCAAAATTTTGTTAGAATTTTATTATTGTCAGAATTTGAAGTCTTTATTTCATAGGTGGTTGTGTACTGTTGTATATAACACCTTATTCTTCTTTAAAGATGTTATTTGTTGATCTAACATGGATAATTAAATTAATGTGCTAGTGGCAGTAAACAATATGTTTGTTTGTTGGTTATTTTTTTTTTTTTTTGGGGGGGGGGGCTGTCAAGAACCAAGAATATCATTAGGAAGCTTTTTGTTTTGTTGTTATTTGTTTTGGTCAGTTGCATTTTTGTTTTTGCTTGAATTAACAAGTGGCAGGTTCATACATTTGCATATATGTGCATAATTATGCCTTGTTATGCCACTGGAGGTGTATTTGGGCTCAATGATGGTGTGTTAATTGCTCATCTTATCTGTAACTCGACAGTTAACGTACGAGGGTATCCTTGGTAACATGCCAGGGTTTGAAAAGTCTTGTCAGTTGGCCTCCAGTGTTTTCCTCTTGGTTTGGTGATCACATCAGATGAGCGCCCCATGGACAGGAAATGATACAAGTGGTGTCTTGTTAATTGGTTTATTTTTTCCTTGAATGTTGAATTCTTGTGTATCCGTGGTCAGTCTCAAGGTCCCACAAATTCAGCGATCTTCCAAACACTTTGTTTAGTGCCTCTCTAGTAGAATTAGGGTTTATTGAATACAAAACCTATATTTTTTTTTACCAACTTAGAGTCTAGTGTTGAGACTAGAAAGGCAGCATATTGTAAAGCAAGAAATTTTCACAGCATGAATTTATGCTACATGTAAGTGTATAAACCAACGACTCTTTTTTTGTGGCATGAAAATTTCGAGAACCGCCACTGGCGTTCAATGTGTAGGCCTTTTGCGTAGACAAGAACTTTAAGGTGCAGTTTAATTTCGAGAATGAAATCAGCAAAATTAGAATGCACGCAAGAATAAAATGTATGTGAAAATTTCTGGTTTTACAGTATCTTTGTGCATGTGTGTGTCCCAATATTCTAATAAACAGACTAAAAGTTGAACCTAACAAGGATATTCTTTCTCCTCCTTTCCTTGCAACCTTCCCTCTTTGAAAAAAAAGGAATAAAAAAGAGAGCAGAATCAAATATTCAATCTTTATGACGAACAGTGTCGGCATGTTCAGTGAAATGTTCGTAAGAGATAACGGATGCGGTATTGTGCACAAACCAAGATTACGAGGAGCAATCGAAAGTAAAGTTTTTCTGCAGTGGTAGCAGTTAATTTTCCTTATTTGAAGAAAAACCCTGTATCTAAACTCGGTAAATACGACGTGATGGATGGAACGTGGAGTTCTGAAGAAAATCACCCGCTTTTAAAGTCGTCAGCGACGGAGAAATTCTCCCCACGTCGCTCTCCCTTTGGCGGAACGATGTGGCTCATTACGATCCCGATGTAAACTATTTACGGAACTAAAGAAATACGAGAGAGCGGGAGAGAGATGCATGGGAGGGGATAGATGGTTGGAGAGAGTCTGGGAACATGTGAGCGTGTACCCACAAGCATTCCTTGACGGGAGTGATATATTTTTCACGGCTCATCGGTAGTCTGACATGGGGATTTTGCCTCGACCTCTGGAATCACCACAGATTAAGTTATTGCCCCAACCCCCGGACTGAGGAATAGGAGAAATGCTTCGGTATGTCGGCAGAAAGTAGTCAAAGACGATTCAAGTCCAATTTTTCAACCCATTCCATACTAAATTCTAAAATCCCCATAGACCTCATACACAGGCCACCAGGTTCCCGTATGAAATGGGTTACAATGTAAAAGCCCCAAACACTGGAAACAGCACTGGTAGCAAGAAGTTTCTTTTTTGTTGTTGTTATGATTTTGAGAGGGGGACTGCATGTAAAGGTTATTTTAAAATGATCGATCAGACGTTTGCAGTGCTTCCCATGTGTTTGTTCGTGATCATTTCAAGTGGCAAATTTTCAAAAAATATTGCAAGGGTGATGATGTCCTTCTATGAGTTCAAGTTAAAAACAGGAAGTGGGGAATATGTTGAATGATCATCTTGTGATTATAAACATATGACTGGCCGTAATTCAACACGTAAAACTCCAGGCCTTCTGGTTGCTTTCCTGTATAAACACTGCTTTGACGCATGTCATATGGATCATATTTCTTTTGTGCCGTGGTGAAAAAAAGGAAATCTCTTATAATGAGCATATAGATTTGTTTACAGAAATGTCTAAGTGAACTGCGCAAAAACACCATCTCCACCCCCATGCGCAAGACTTTTTTGTCTGTGAAAGAACGATACTGATGTACAAGATTAAGAATGTACATCTGCCTGAATATACCTACCTTAAATTGCCAGAGGTCTTGAAGAAGTGCGTAGGAGCTGTATCCAAGAAAGAAAAAAAAATGAACTAAACAACTGAAGTTGAACAAGGTCAATGACTTGGCAAGGTACTTTGATTTGTATTCAGGAGTGTGTTTTTGCTTTCCCCCACCCACTTGCCATTCATGCGTGTTCTTAAAAGAGAGTGTTTCAACCAGTCTCCTTTTTTTGTTGTGCGGATGTCTGTAAACATTTCCTCTTGGCACTTGAGTGAGAATATTCCTGTGTAGATGTCACATTCTCGCTACCAAAAATAACTCCAATATTGCACTGCATCTTTCCCCTCTTCATTCTTTTTCTTTGATTCTCTAAACAAATGTTTAGGATTTCTGTTTTCTACTTTTTTCCCCCAGTAGTGAGACTTTTGTGATGCAAATGCTACTTTCTGATTTTGCTTCTTTTTTTTTTCATTGGGCTAACATAGATATTTATTAGTATTTCAGTATAGTAAGCTGAAATTTGCAGCGGCATCGCAGTGATGCCGTGAAGGAGTTTAGTTTTCACTGGTTTCTGTACACCTTTAAACACATCCTGAAAATCTTTGAATGCTTCCCAGGGAAACTGAAATGGCTGGCATATCATGTGTCATAAGATGGACATCGCTGATCCTTAAACTCGTGATAATGACACGAAAAGGTGGGCTAACGGACAGTCTTAGAAAATGGGGTCAGCAAAACACCGAGTCTCGCTGAAGAAACCATTGATCGAGGAGTCTAGCCCATACAAATATTGACTTCTGTGACCAAATACTCTTTTTTTCCCATTTTTTTTTTTTTTAGCCATGGCCAATGTATGACCTTCTCTTTATTCAGAATTTGCTTTTCTTCTTGTTGTCTCAATTTTCTTTTTCTTTTTGTTGTCAGGCAGGAAGAGAAAACGTTGGACAGACATCACTCACTTGCTTATCTTCTCACACAAGAAGCATTACCATGTTTGTCATTGTTTGATAGTCCCTGTGCTGTCCATAATTGTAGTTGGACAGTTCCACTGACCCTGGCCTTCCCTGGCTACTCTGATGGACAGTTGGCAAGCATGTTTAACCCTCTAGACACCAAAACTCCTAAATGTTGTTGACACCATATATGAGCCGAAAAGGGGGAGGGGATCAAATGGTGGTGAAAGGGTTAATTCCCATCCCTGTTTGTCGCCCTCTAGTGTCCCCATTCTGAGTGAGGATGATATAGGGAGGATCTTTCACACATCAGACATAAACAACCCTAATGTACTCGTCACGCCATGCCAGCTCCGAAAGGCTACTAAC
The DNA here is from genome assembly GCF_964275005.1 of Diadema setosum. Taxonomy (NCBI): domain Eukaryota; kingdom Metazoa; phylum Echinodermata; class Echinoidea; order Diadematoida; family Diadematidae; genus Diadema; species Diadema setosum. The sequence goes on from NC_092699.1 coordinate 11,955,126, forward strand.
AATGTGCTTTTATTGCTGCGGTTACAGAAAGCCGTCATTTGGGGATAACAGCAAAAATTCCCCCGCAAGTGGTTACTTCTGACAATTATTCTTTTCTTTCATTCTTTTGATTGAAATCATTTTCCTGCAAAAATTGTTACTTCTTTTTTTTTTCTCTCATCTTGTTTATGATATTGTTGTCTGGTATTGCAGTAGGAATTAGATTTGGGGTATTTGAAGTAATATGATAACAGTAACAAGCTACCTAGGGAGTTGGGATATAGCCAACTGGAGACGGATTGCTTGGTCTCGGAAAGAACATAGTCGTCTGCTGAATTACTGCTGGAGACGAAGGAGGAGCCATATCCATAAATTGAGGCTTGTTAGGAGAGATGCATCGGTGTATCGTCAAAAGAATTCATTTTTTTTTTGAGGGGGGAGGGGGAGGTTGTCTAATGTTTTTTGTTTCTTTCTTTGCTTTCGGTGATTAATAAAAGTTTGCATTGTCTGTCGCAATGTGTGTTTGAATGTTATCCTGTTCACAAACCCAGGAATGCCAATGTCTGCAGACAGAAAGAAGTAACAGAAAATAAAACAAGTTTAAAGCATACTGACGCACCGTAAAAGAACACATTCTAGAGGTATTAAAACTCCTTATATTGGCTCAAATATTAAAAGAAAAAAAACAACTTGTTTATCAAAGCTTGCCAATGGTAATCATGCCAAATCAAAATTCAGAAAAAAAAAACCCACATGTATTTACAGTAGATGCAATTGTTACATTTTCTTTAATTTGGATGAATTAAAATAAAACAGCACCAAGCATTCTTTATATTAGAAAGACCTTACTGGCAGCTCAGAATCCCTTTTCCTTTTCCTTTTAAATACCAGAGGTTTGGCTATGTTTGGTCCATCTGTTTCTAAGTCTATCATTACGAGTGGCAAACTTTGAAGCAATAGATACCAGTAGGAATTCACATCAACCGTGAAATACCATGGTGCCCAGGTATTTCCATGCGATGCTTTGTAATGTAGGTGCAATTACACCGCAAAATACTTTCATATATTAGGATGGTACAGTTGAACCTCTATTATCCGGCCTCCCTTTATCCGGATCTCTCTATTATCCAGACGCAATCTCGCCGTGATTTTTTTTATCTTTTTTTAGGAATTACGGGAGGAAAGGGGGATTCCCAACTCCTTGAGAACTCCTACACAAACACACATGAATTACATATACTTGGTACATTTCTTAATAATTATTTAGGTAAATCATCCCAAGAATTTATAAAAGAAAATGATTTCATTCTTGCAAACACGAACTTCTATGTTGGGGTCTGTTACTGAGTGTAACAATGAAAAGGTTGCGGTATACACATTACTACATGTGGTAAAAGGGCTACATCAGTACATGTGTATGTTGATACATGTACAAAGCATTGAGTATCCCGTATCCGGCCAAATCCCTTATCCGGATGAGCCCCGGTCCCGACTTGTCCGGATACGAGAGGTTCAACTGTACTTCAAACTTTGCACAAAGTACACATGTGAGATGTGAGTGTAAATTGTGTGACGAAAAATACCACTGGTCGTACAGCAGTGTGTTATTCACAAACTTTGTGTTTTTTTCCATTGGTGCGCAATGCTTGCCAGAAATACCATGGTATTTCGTGAATGAAAATGGTACCTAGTCAATTACCGAGGTATCCTTTTACCTTGGTATTAATTTTGTTGATAAGATAAACAATGCGGCAAATTACCATAGTATTTGATACTAATCCTAATGTCTTTCTGGTAACATACCTTATTCTCACTTTTCTTCTTCATCTTGTTCTTGTTCGCTGTTCATTCTTTCATTACCTATACCACTAAATCACTGATTGAATGATAGCTAGCATATATCTCTGAATTTTTATGCTTGCACCACACTCCCATCCCCCTTGTTCATCTGTCATTTTCTTCATCAAGTGCATGAATTGACTGGCGTCGTCTCCGTCTTCCATCAACTCCAATTCAGTGCTTGCACTTCTCTTTCTCTAATCCATCTGGGTCAAACTATCATCCTCTTCGCCCTGCTCCCGGGTGACCAACGAGGGTGGAGAGACGTCCTCCGTCTCTGACATCATGGTTTGCTTTTTGGTATAAGTGAGATGTCATCGCCGTGGCGATCTCCGGGAGGAGGGGAGGAGGGGTCGAGGGATGGTTTCTATTCCCGGTGACCGGTCCCAGATGGATGGAAGATTTAATGGATTGGACTCACTTTGTGAAAGATTTGTCCCTATCCTCCGGGTCACTAAGGTGGGGGGGGGGGGAGGGGCAGTGATGTAGCAGCCTTTCAACTGGCCTGTGGACAGAGTATCCAGGAAGATTAAACCCCTCGTGGGGGTGGTGGTGGTAATGACTTGTTGGTAGAATTTTCCTCCAGCACAGTAGATGCTCATCTTTCCCTATGTCTCTTCCATTTAGGCCTATATCAATGCAAGGCTCGACACTGACTTTTTCTTTTTTGTGGCTTGACAATGAAATTTGGAGGCCTGATTGGGCCACCAAAACACATCTTTTCTTGAAAAGTGGTTGGGCGACATCTATTTCTGTCATTTGAACCTGGGTGGAACTTGGGGAAAAATGAAATTGATGGCATCCCATGATATTTAGCTTGATTTTTTCATATTTGATGAATAGATGGCAAGGCTAGAGAACATTTATCATTCCCAAATGAGGTTTGTGTGTGTGTGTGTGTGTGTGTGTGTGTGTGTGTGTGTGTGTGGGGGGGTGATGGGGATCCCTTGATGCTGAGGATTCGCTTGAAGTAAGGCTATGATGTGATGTACTGGGGAATAAGAATGGGGGAAATAGGATAAGGGAATAGAGTGAAATTGATGAAACATAATTGTTAACACGTTGAGGACGAGTCCCGGGTATACTCAGGCAGGTGTCTATGAGAAATGTGTGTTGTAGCAGAATCAGTCCGTCCTCAATGGGTTAAAGGGTGTGTACAGTTCTGGTCGGGGTGAGGATTTAGCTTTTAACGTTTTGCGAGATATTCAGAAACCACTTATGAGATGTCAAAGAGCATACAATTCTAAGGTTTATCAAAAGTTTATTTGAGGAAATCGGTTTTAAAATGTCTGAGATATCCAAAAACAAGGTGAAACAAAGAGATCCTAATAAAGTTGGGGCATGTCGCCTTTTATTATTATCACTTTTGGGGATATCTCAGCCATTTGAAAACCAATTTTCATCAAATAAACGTTGAATCCTTCTTAAAATCACATGCTCTTTCATATTTCATAAGAGGTTTCTCATTATCTCACTTAGGAATGTTCAAAACATGAATCCCCACCTCAACCACTACTATACAGTCCCTTTAATGTATCATTGTACATGTATTTTGAAAGTCATGTGTCGGCTGGATTTCTGTCCCTTTGCTGGTTCCCAAGTCATAATTTTTCGCTTTAAATCGCTGAAGTGTAACTTAGATCGATCTGTATTACTTTGTGTGGATTTTTCAAATAGATGGACAGAGAGCGTATCGGCTATGCTGCCTTGGATGTTTGTCCTGGTTGACTGCTGGCATCTGTCAGTCACTGAATGGTAGAGAGAAAATGTTGCGTAAGATAAAGAGCTTTGCAATCTAGGGCACACACACTTGTACCAAGAAGGCACCACTGTTGGAATCCACGTTTCAACTTATTGGAAATGCATAGAGAAAATTGTGAAGATATTATTGTGGGTTCTAGAATTTGTGTTACGAAAAGTAGTGCTAAATACATGAAAATTAATGTGGCGTGAAAATTTCTGCATTTACAGCGAATGGTTAGATTTTCTGTGTGAGGAGTCCTATTGGACTTAATTGCAATAATGCAATTTATTTGGAACTAGATGACAATTAAATGTGGATGATAAATCGGGTACCCAACTATCCTTTTTTCCCCCTAAGCAGGGCATTTAAGTCTTGACAGGTATGCCTGTGTGTGGGTATTGAATATAACAATATGTGCTTGGTTTTGAATGTTGCATTCTGTGTATTAAAGGTTTTGAATGTTGCATTCAGTGCATTTAATGTCAGTATCGAGGAGTTAATGGTATTTACGTGAAAGGCTTCCAAAGCCACACACAGAATCCACCTGGCAAGATTTATTCTCCTCATGACCTTCGCTGGCATGAAAGTAGGGGGTGTATGAATTTACAGGGAGTTGATAGGCATTATTAGGATGAAAGGAAAAAAGTTCGTCAGTAGACTTCTACAAAACAGTAAATCTTCTTTTCTTCTATTTCCCCCCCCCCCCCCAATCATTTCTGGGTCTCCTATATCCCACTCATCTAAACTTTTTCTTCATCCTGTGTTCTCCTGTGTGGTCGCGAATATACATTGTAATATGTTTCACACCAGCACGTTATGGCAGGCTCAGAAAATGTGTCGTCGTCATAAGTCATCGGTAGGGGAAGGTTTCAAACTCTGCACAGATGGCATCACAACACTTTGTCCAAAAAAAAAAACCCAACATTTTATTGGTTTGCAGGACATTCAATCATGCTGTTTTTTACCCGAAAGTTTATCCACCAATTGATGAAATATTACTACAAGTATATGAAAGGAGCTGATATTCTCGCATTTCTCGCATTTTGGAATTGAATATTATTGGGATTTTTGTTAAAAGCAACTCAACATAGATTCTGATTCAGAGCGTCTCCAAGGTATGTTATGTGTGGAACGCTACTGCCCTTACATTTTTTTTTCTTTTGATTTTGAGTCATGTGACTCTCCCCATGTCAGCACGTGAAGGGATAGTGACACAGTAGGCCCTATGTTTGCAGCGATACCACACATCCTTCCACATATAACAGCAGTAACATGTCAAGTGTGTACACTGTGCTTCACCAAAATGAACCCGGCATGCCCCATTTGCAAACTGTTAACCCGGTGAGGATGGACTGATTTTGCTACAACGCACATTTCCCAGAGACACCTGCCTGAGTATATACGGGACTCGTCTTCAGCGGGTTAATATTTCCTGTGAAAAGAGTGAAATGTCTCTGATACCAAACATGAAGGAATGCGAGTCATTCATGTCGTTTGCTACAGAGTTTTGTAGCATGTATCACCTAGCTCTTGTTTGTATACTCTGTAATTGAAGTGATGAAAGAATGAAAGGTTCGTCAGTATATTTCCTTTTTCTTCAAAAAACGAACGAGAAAAATAAACAGATGATTACTGGAATTCCAAACAATCATCTCTATTGCTTTTCCAAGGTGAAGCCTCCCACATTTGTTATGTAGGTGTAGAGCAAGGTGGTATGATAATGTTGAAAGAATGCATTACATTTTTTTTTTTATGTGTTAGGTTTTGTTTGTCCCTTGCCAGTGTGACAAACAAACAACTGTAAAAAAAAAAAAGCGTCCATGGATAGAAATGTGTCAACTGGCTGTGTTCCGCGGCACGATAGGGCACGGTTCGCCTACCCTAACCTGAATCACTCTTCTCTCTCTCTGTATAAGAACAGAATGCATCAGTGGACTATGGGGTGCAGTGTGACCGTAGAAAGAATGATGCAATCGTTGATGAGCGTTTTTTTCTTTGTTTGTTTGTTTGTTTGTCTCTTTTTTGTCGACTGAACTTTTGTGTCTTCTGCTTCCAGGGGAAGCCTAACGTTTTCAGGCGATGACCTTCAGCGGCTGGTAGGTGGTGGGGTGGGGGGGGGGGGGATGGAGGGGGGATGTGGTTTGAAGAATAGGAGGAAAATTATATGAAGAAGGCCTGCATTAGAAAATTAGAGCACCCCTTCAAGAACTACTGTGCTTGAAAAACCTATGATGTCTTAGGCAGTACGGTTGCTAGTGGAAATGGGAAGTTAGGCTATAAGCCAAGAGAACTATAGGAATTAAGAACGGGCTGATTCTGCTGCAGCACGCATTTCCCATAGACACATGCCAAATGCTCGGGACTCATCGTCAATGGTTTAACAAGAACAGACAAATTGTTTGTTTGTTCATTTTTTTTGTTGCTGTTTTGTTTGTTATCTTGTCAGTTGCATGGATGAAGCAGTCACTCTGAGAATTTTTCTGCATTTGTAGTTATTTGATGAATTGATGAATATGCCCTACTATGATTTTTACCTGAATTGTAGGCTATTATTCCGATAAACCCTTTCGACACATTCATCACCATTAAAGTGTCATTTTCAAAGGCTTGCGCAAAGTCTTTCATTGGCATTTGGGATCTGTGCATCTGGTTGTGTGCCAAATTTGAATGTTTTGGACTTTTTACTGGTGTACTAGTTGGATCTCTCAGTTTTGAAGCAGTCACATCGTGTGTCTGCTGGTGTTCCTCCTGTGTAGTGGTGTTATATTTTTCTTTGCCAAGATTCATCTCCTGTGTATAAGGTGTGCCATATTTTGATGCATTGAGATGGTCTGTTCTTGTGTATGTGTAGACCGAGTGTAATTTGTAGGCAGGTTGTTTCATCGTCCACACAGGATTCCTCACTCATATCCCGCATTTTAGTCAATGCTCCCCATCTCCACCGTTTCATGGCTGTTTTACCTGACTCACAGAAATAGCTCACCAACTCTTAACCTGCACAAAGTGGAAAGATTCATTGTGGATTTTTCCCCCTCCCTCCCTCTAAGAATCCTGTAGCTTAATCTGTCTTTTGTTCGGCATTAGAGTTTTTTTTTCTGTGTTTTTTTTTTTAAAGACATGCTGAAATGCTCGATTCTGTCATGAATGAGTTGTTATTCCATGTGCACTTATGCTGGATTATATTTAGTCACTGTTTCCATTCACTATGCTGGTCTGGTGTTGGGGGCTGCATTCACCGTGCCCTTCTGCAGGGATTAGGAGGGGCATCCGCACAGAATCAGATGCCCCGATTGTCACCTCCTCTTGTTTGGGCATTCTCAGAATTCTTCTCCCCCCCCCCCCCCCCCCCCCCCACTCCCAGCACAGTTGTTCAGTTCATGTAGAGTCGGTGCAGCTCGGCATATGTCGAGGGGTTGAAACTGATTGACGTGTGAACCTGAATTACAAGAGTTCATCGAGTTGAGATTTTAATGCTTGGTTGGGCAGTGCTGATTTGTTGATATATTATCAATTTGCTATATCTCTTTCATAGCTAGCCAGAAATAAGTCTTCTATGTTTGCAGAAGAACCCGTTGTTGAAAAATATATGACAACATCAACACCCTCAAACTAAGTATAATCAGACCAAATCAGCCACCTTTTAGTGTCAGCCGGAACCTGGCAGATGACTTTGTCGAAAAAAGTAAATAAACAAAACAGATCTCTCTAAACAAAACAACTTCTCTCTTTAACCTGTTGAGGATGGACTGATTTTGCTACAACACGCATTTCCCATAGACCCTTGCCTGAGTATACTCGAGACTCGTCCTCAATGGGTTAAAGAACTGTTTTCTCTCCTGCATAGAAAGTTAAAGGCAATTTCACATGACCATCTCGTAGACATTCGAAAAACTGTTACTTTGCAAATGGTTTATTTGTTTGAAGACATAGAAATGTTGTTTTTTTTTTTTCTTTTCTTTTCTCGAGATGTTTTATAGGTAGGAGACTTGTTGGGGAGGGAGATTCCTTCAATATGCTATGAACCAATTAATGAAAAATGTGTCATGGCCAGGTGTGATGAGTGTAGATGAAGCAAAGACTGGAGTACAACTCTGTAGTACTTGGTACATTGCCTCATTATGCAGCTGTCATTTGTATGACGCACCTCTTGACCCCCGGGAAATGTGCGTCATGGTCGCGTCAAGTACCACCAATTTGATGACGCGTGGTGCCGTCACGGGAGCAAAATGTCCGTCACAATACTGACCCATTATGTGCGTCATAGTCGGTCATTTAACCAGAGTGTGTCAAAAGGTTCGTTAATGGGACCGTCATGTAATTTTGCGAGGCTTCTTGCATGGGGCATGGTATCCCTCCGTAACATCTAAAACAAACTCGCGATCGCGAGTCGGCCGAATTCACCGGCTCCTGGAAACGCGAAAATGACACAATTTTCAATCAGTTTTATTATAACATACTGATACTCACTTCATTCTCGTATGTCTTCTTTTTCTATCTGAGGTCAGACTAAAGGTCTTTTCAGAAAGTTTGAGTACAAATTTGCTCCAAAACCACACTACCAAACACGATTTGTGGTTAAAATCATCACATACAGCCCGCGGCATCGCGTAGCTCGCTATCCTTCAATCGCATTCACTGTAGTGTAGCATCGACCGTCGACCGTGGAACCTGCAGCAAAACCACGTGCGTGATGTCGACCATGTGGTACATGTATACATACAGTACACGCGTACATACGTATACAGAAGGCGAGGCATGGCAGAGGCCAGGCCCCAAAACACATACAAACGATTATGGAACTAACATTACTGAAAGTCTATTAAAACCTGCATTAACTTAAAGTAGTAAATTCTATTTAAACACTAGCCATATAAACCATGTACCTAACTTGGGTTTAATAAGGTTCGTGTTTAAATAGGCAGGGGCTTCAATCAAGCTGTTTTCGAATCGGGGAAGGGGAGGCGGGAGGTTACGGAAAAAATTACTGTGGCCAGGCCGTAGTTTCGCGAAACTAGATAGTTTGCCATAGCAACGTGTATATCAAAACACGCGTTTCTATGGGATGTCCATGAACTAGGGAACGGTTTAGAGAAATTCGAAGTCATTCGAGGTTGAAGTGGTTTTTTCCTACGCATTTTTTTTTTGTTGTTGTTGTTCATATCTAAAAAATTCGATTTCTTAATTTTTTTCAACTGGTATTTGGGAGTCTTGTAATATATTTAAAATGTTGACAGAAATTTCTGAATATATTCAGAAAGTACGCCTAGGCGCCTACTGTTTGGATAAACGGTAAACATGCAGTCTACGTTCGATACGAAGAAATCATTACGTCTTTCACGAGGAAAAACATACAAAACAAACAAAAAATACCTACGAACGAATGTTGATAGCCAAAACTTTGATAAGTAACAAGCAGTTATCATGAGCGTGAACTGAAATTAATTGTCATGATTTTGTTGTCTAACCAGGTGATGACTGCATCTCATTGAACCTACTCGTAGTGAATTTCTCTGGGCATACGAGACCTTTTAAGTATTTCTGGCTCAGTTGCATTTTGAATTGACTGATTAATCGATCTTTTTTTTTATTGTTCAGGGAACATAAGATATTCGATCAAGTACATTATATTCGACTGTTTGATGTTTCCTACTATGCGCCAAAAGAAAGGCTATAGAATCACGATATCTTTGCAATGATTCCTTTAATTCAACTAATGAGCTGGTTCTTCGATCGACATTTCCATGATATTTACACGCTGTTTATTCCAGTGCGCGCATTCTTCCGTCTGGCACGCACCTGGGTGTGGCACCTGCTTTTGTGGAAATTTCCACAAGGGGAGAGGGGTGGGGTGTCAAGTTTCTTCGAGCCGAAGAGACTGCATGTAAAACAATCTCTTCGCTCTAATTTATTGTCATTCGTGCTTTCCCCTTATTCTTTGCTGATATTGAACATTACGAAGGTTGGTAGCACGTGGTTCTATTTTGTTGTGAGGTGTATGTAATTTCTTTTTTTTTATCATTCTTGGAAAGGAAAAGAAGAGTAAGGGGGAAAGAAGAATAAGAGGGAAAGTAAAATGGAACGAACGGCACGTACGCTCAGCATTCACAGTAAGCCGTCTTTTTACACCAGCAGTTATCATCATCACCATCAGACATCACTCAGACCATTTTAGCCTTTTCCTATCAACATTAAGAAAAATAAATAACAAATACAAAGTATCAACACTTCCCAACAACACAAATATTTAGAAAAGACAACACACGGCTCACTACAGCGGCTGGTATCAAACTTCGTCGCTTCGATTCGAAAAAGTATTGCAGCAAAGCGGAGAAATCGCCGTTACGAAAATAGCAGTGCGAGACACTTGAAAGAATTACGTCCAATACTTCAAAGTATAAAGGGAACGGATAAAGTGATATAAAATGGAAGAAATCGTACCAAACGATGTGTGAGAAACGACAGTGGAGAACGGTAAGTTTAGTAGTAGGCTTAGGCCCTAGCAACAGTTTACAGCACCGAAAGCTACGCGAAAATAAGGTGAAAATAAATACACATTGGAAACTCGGTATTGCGACAAGATCCTTAGGATCAAGTCAATAAACGATACAAAACAAAGGAAATCAATTCATTTTGACCGGAAAATAGTTTATTATAAGTATTCTGTTGTATGAGATCTCCTTTGATAGGCCGAGAAATACATCGAGCTTCCACGATACTCGGGAAAGACAGTTCGAACGCTTTTCACCTGCACGGATACTGCAGTGCACATCAATGGGCCCACATCAATACACGAACAGAAACTCACCTCTTCTTTGCAGAAAAATGATGCAATAACGTTACAAAAAACACACACAACACTCTAAAAAATCATTTCATACTTAAGAGGCAAGGGACAAGCGGATGAAGAAGAAGAGAAAAAGAAGCAGACATTGCACAACGGAACGCTTCTACCCCGATTCGAATCGAAACAGGGTACTGGAGTGTAGTGGCAGCTGGCTACAGTGTGCAGCTAAGCTACTATACTAACGCTCCCCAGCCGCCCACAACATGGGGATACAGTACCACGGCGATCGAAGTAAACATCCAGGGTCCGTAGGCGACAGGGATTCACGCGGGCGAAGTTCCGTTCGGTGTACACAGTTCGCAGGCAGCGAATTGCGTGAGCGCACACAGAGCTCTGCAGCATTCCAGTCTGGCACGTACTGCGAATAACATGTGCGTCAAGGGTCAGTCATTTTCACGAAGAGGTGCGTCACCATTTTGACTGGTTAATGCGTCAATGTCTCATAGAGGTGGGTCACTTTTTGTGACGGAGGGTACGTCTTGGTACCTAAAAGGTATGACGCACATTGGTACTTTGACGCACCTATCCCGGGGGTCAAGAGGTGCGTCATACAAATGACAGCTGCATTACCGCAGCCACAATACATAGGTTTCTTCACGGGGTCAGAAGTTTGATATAAACACAGTCCCTCTGGACAGGCCTGAATTGCCCTCTATAATGTCCGCTGAGTCATTCTTGCTGGAATTTTAAAAACAGCATTAAACAAAGAGGCACAAGAGAATGGATGCCGTATGATCGCCTTTAGTGTCACAAACGAAAGAAAAAAAGGGGTTATAGGACAAGATCAATTCTATTTGTCCTTGTTTAGAAACACTGGAGGACATATCAACATAGACTAGTGGTTTCTTTCTAATTACTTTATTTTCCAAAGTTTTTAGGCAGGCCTTATATCAGCCACATCCTGACGTATAATCTTGGCTGCATCCCCTCAAATATGCTCCCTTTACACTCCCCCATAGAAATGGGTAAATGCAATCAGTACCACAACAGTAATCTGAAGTGTGAATCGTACTTAACATGATATGCTGCTTGTCACTTTTTTTGTTTGTTTGCTGCGGTCCTTTGTACGAGTGTATCAGATTGGTGGAAAGTTGTGGTTACTTAGCCTAGTTCTAGGCTGAATCATCCAAAATTGTCATACACAATTTTATGGCTTGTCAGATTTGTACTTTTTATGTCCTGTGCGTATACCATGACATCAACAGTTGGGTCATTTTAAAATGAGATGAAGTACTATTGTAGGTTAAAGAATTTCTGTGAAGGTTACATTTTTTTCCTTTTACCCTCCAAACTCTCTTTCCAATTTGTTGGTGTTGTTGTTGATGTGACTGAAAGATACTGAAGTTTGTAACAGGGACAATCTTTCGTCAGCTCGAATTACCACCGTCCTTTTTGCCAACTGAAAAAGGAGAACCTCACTCCCTCCTTCTGGTCAGAGTCTTTATTAGAAAGTTACTGAGGAGGAACAATTTCTAGCGACACACCGATTTGCAACAACCGCTCAGGCGGGATGCGCGGATGTCTACAGGTCTGCGATGAATGAGACGGATAATGAATTGTGCAGCAGTTAGGTGCTAGTCACGATGACTGATGTCGCCACTGACCAAAGTACAGTGGATAAACTTGTAGTGTAGAAATTAAAAATGTTTAGCTCATAATGCTTCACGAATTGGGAGTTGCAAGAAAGTTGCACGAGTGGTTGAATTTGCAATCATGAACATGAAGATGGTACTACTTACATGCGCTCAGCATTGCTGTAAACGTGAATTATATGTATGGAATCTGTAACTAGCAGTAGACTGTGCATCTGCAACTGTTGTCCGCTCATGTAGCATTAATGTACATCGCTTTCATGCGCAGTCTTCACGTAACCAGAAGGCGATATTTTGGCGAGTTGTCAAATTTGCAATAGATATTTCCGAATAAATCTGAAGTCGGTCTTTTGATGCATTCAATGGCATATACATACGTGTAGGGATGAAAAATAATGGATGATAATATGATGCTAGCTGATAGTAAATGTGACATGTAAAGAAATTAAACAAGCCCTGACCACCTCCTCTGCCCCCCCCCAAAAAAAAAAACAACAACAACAAACAAACAAACAACACCTTGTTACCCCATCTGTCAGCCTCTGGAGACATACTGTAGGACTAGACATTCAATTCAATTACCCTCTTTACTTAGTTTTCCACAGCTTTATAATGAAGATGTTAAGATCCAATTAATGTTTGTGACAAGAGAAATACTTGAACAGTCAGATTTAATTGCTTCAAACCACAGAATCACGACCTAGTGCCTCGTAAAAAAGGAAAGTACGAGGTGTTAAAATGTGTTTCAAGAGATCTGATTTCTTAAACCCCCTGATATTATACATCTCGTCTTTCTTATTTGCCCGTTTCATCCCGGGAAGAGAGAGGGGGGTCACCGGAAGCGGATTGGGTAATTTGGATGCGAATCTGTCAATTAGCGTGGATGCAAGAGCCATTACACCGATTGTCGGCTTCCTGGATGCCCATAGCTTCTCTCTTTCGGCGGAGTCCGAATGAACCTGCGACGAAGGTGATTCACTTCTTGTCTAGACTTGGAGACTGGGCTTCATTGCACATGCAAATAATGGTGTCATTCACACAGACAAAATAGTGGGATTTTGATCATTATAACAGACACGGTTATAACGAAATTCTGGTTACAAAGAAGTAAGAATTAGGGCCGCAACATTATCCACCCTATGTATCTTTATTTTTAATCTTTTTTTTTTCTTTTCTTTTTTTTTTTTTGTCATAACGAAAGAAAACTACCGCTCCTGAGGACTTCGTTATACCGGGAGTCCACTGTATGGACAGAAATATCTCGTTAATAGCCGATTGTGATGGTATGATATCGACCAAACTGCGCATGCCTGTAATCTACCGAACTGGTGACTCTTGCCCTTGAGTTCATGCATTGTTGTGATGTGTGTGTTGAATGACGAGATTAAAAATCTGAGGATTATTCGCTCAAACATTTACACACTCACTGCAGTGCCAATTACTGTGCTATTTCTCACATATCACGATAATCATTGTGAATAATAATCACAAATAATCTTTCTGTCTTGTATATCCCTCTATGTATCTATTGCAAATGCTGTTTATTTCCTCAACTTGGACTTGTGATACAATATCACAAATGGTGAAATTTGAGATACAGAGCCACATTGACTGAATGAAAAAGAAATATTTCACACCTAAGTGAAGATATGCAAAGCATTTATATTATGGAAGGCAATATTTATGTGTGTGTGTGTGTGTGTGTGTGTGTGTGTGTGTATGTGTGTGTGTGTGAGTTGTACATTTCGTCATATCACTCAGCTTGTGAAATTGTTTATAAAAAAAGCTGCTGTGAAATGTACCACTTACACAATATTTCTTTGTAATGTCATTTATTCATATATGAAGAGTTTGTTTGCAAAAACCGATAAGTCCATATTTGCCAAATGGAGATATTTGCGATTAAAGGTCAAGAAAAATAAAGAGAATAATAAGAAAATTGTTGTTTCTTTTGAGCATAACTTCAAAAATATACCTTTATATGTAGTGACCAATATATCATTTAAAGGTATCATTTTGTACTTTATGACAGAGATTGTACTTGAAAATCTTCAAAAATGGACTTATCGGTTTTTGCAAACAAACCCTTCATATATTTTTTTTTTCATTTCCTACAGAAATATAATTTTTGCAGAAATTGAGTACATAACTTAACTTTACAATGTAAAATAAACCAAAATTAAGCAGTTTGCAAAACATTTTGAGTGTATGAAAATGCTGAAATGGGGAGGAATGCTAAAAAAAGCCAGGTTTGTAGGGTGCATTTCTCCTGAAAGTAATAATCAAAATTTTGTACTTGATATGTTATCAGGGATCTCGCCAGCGTATATCACCCTTGTCGGCCCCGACAAGCGTGCGGTTTGAAGAAGCAATTGCCGACAAGGGTAAAACTTGCCGACAAGGGTAACACCACGCGTGAACTTGCCGACAAGGGTAACTTGCTTGACGAGCTAAGTTCGGACCAATTTCTCGCCTTTTTCAGTCTTTATTATCTGGCTAGAAAAGAAGCTAGATGTTGAAAGCAGCAGCAGTTTACATACTTATACAAGCGCAAGAATTTATCTACGCAGTCACCGCACCGATCACAACAACGCGGCTCAACAGAGCGACGTACTATCTAGCTGATATACACCACATCACACACTTGCTCACTCGCATGCGCTCTGATTTGGGATCCACACACACATGCACAAGCACCCAGCCGGCCACTTACAGCTGCCTGCGTGTACAACGGTACAGTGTATTGTGATGAGAGGGAGAGAGAGGACGGAAAGAGAGGGTCGGAGGCCGAAGGAGGCTGAGGAAGGCTGACACGTGCTCGCTTGTTGTCACGCTTGTTGTCGGGTTACGCAAAAACAAACGATATGAAATGCATGCCCCCCTCCGCCAAAGGTTGTATTTTTTATTTTTTTTCTTATTTTTTTGCCTTTGGCTGCTTTGGTTTGTTTGTTAGTTTGTCTGCCTGTCTGTCTCTCTATTCGCAAAATAAGTCAAAATTTGGGAACAGATTAGGATGAAATTTTCAGGAACAGTTACAGTTGGTTGGTAAAATAGCGCAAGGAACAGATGATTATTGATTAAATTTTGATAGTGAGCAGGATTTATAATACCATCGAAATTCACCGCCAGGATCCAGGATTTTTAGACTTTGTTTCGTATATTTGAAAGGATTCGTATCAATTCTTTAGGAAGCTGGCCATCGGCAATGATGCAAAATTAGATGCGTTCAAAGCATTGCCGCAGAGAGAAAATTAACTCCATTTTTCGTTTAAAAAAAAGAAAAGAAAAAAGAACGTGCGATGGAGTAAGCAAATGCAAATTGTTATTTAGGTTTTGGTAGTTTCAGTGGGTTATTTATTTTTTTTTTTTTTAAATCTAAAAAGCCATTCGTTCCATTTTAGCCTTTTCAACTTCCATGGATTTGTAAACGTCATTCGTGAATATTTCATTTTCCTTCTCCGGGCCGAAATTTATAGTAATTCTGTCATGATGGTCTTTCAAGTTCAACGTACGTAATGCTCCACGTGCTTCTGGGTTGGTTTGTTAAAAGGTGGGTTAGGGGGCCTTCATGGGCAGAAAATAAATGGCTGATCATTCATCAATATTCCCAGTTGGTTTACATGCTATGTACAAGCTGTTTACGACTACTGAAGCAAGGTGGCAGTACGCGCGACATTCTTTACCTGACACCTGGCTTTCGTGGAAATTTCGTGGAAATTTCCACAAGCCATGATATCAAGTTTCCCCACTGCTTGAGGTCGTGCTTTTTTTTTTTATTCTTCATTACGAACATCAATTTTTTCAACTTGAAAAGTGTAGATAATTTGCTTCGAGGACGTGTTTCTTTCTTTTTTTTCTTTTTCTTTTTTCATTGCAGCGTCGGTAACATTTTGTTTTGTTCATCGTCCGTGCATGGCAGGGGTTCATGGGAGGAGAACGATAAGAATGACTGGGGAGAAAATAAACTGAAAGAAGGAAGCATCTTTTGAGCGAGCTGTCTTTGTTTTTCTCTACACCAGCATCAGTTATCGCCACCAAGGTTCATTTTTTTTTTTCGTTACTCCGACAGATTAATGATAAAATGATGCTAGATTCTTTATTCTGAAGGTTCGTTAATCCAAAAATGATTAAGAAAAAATGTCCGTTCATTTCACGACGAAATCAGTTTTGTTATTTCGAACGTTCTGCCAGTGAAATTTCGGAATAAAACGACGGCACAAAACAGCGTGTTTTCGTACTCTAAGGGTCTGTTATTCCGACAGAAGTAGTCATGATGAAATAATAAATTGTAGATTCTTTATTCTGAAGGTTCGTTAACCGAAAATTGAATAAAGAAAAATGCCCGTAAATTTCAAAACGAAATCAGTGCGTCATTTCAAACGTTTTGCCAGTGAAATTTTGGAATAAAACGACTGCCCCCAAACAGTTGCAGTTTTCTTACTCTGAGGGTTCGTTACTCAGACAGATTAATGAAAAAATAATGCTAGATTCCTTCTTCTGAAGGTTCGTTAATAAAAAAAAAAAATGATTAAGAAAAAATGTCCGTTCATTTCACAACGAAATCAGTTTTATTTCGAACGTTTCTGTCAGTGAAATTTCGGAATAAAACGACGGCACAAAACAGCGTGTTTTCGTACTCTATAAGGGTCTGTTATTCCGACAGAAGTAGTAATGATGAAATAATAAATTATAGATTCTTTATTCTGAAGGTTCGTTAACCGAAAATTGAATAAAGAAAAATGTCCGTAAATTTCAAAACGAAATCAGTGCGTCATTTCGAACGTTTTGCCAGTGAAATTTGGAATAAAACAACTGCCCAAAAAAACAGTTGCACTTTTCTTACTCTTAGGGTTCGTTACTCCGACAGATTAATGATAAAACAATGCTATATTCCTTATTCTGAAGGTTCGTTAATCCAAAAATGATTTTAAAAAATGTCCGTTCATTTCACAAAGAAATCACTTGAATTTTGTTATTTCGAACGTTTCCATCAGTGAAATTTCAGAATAAAACGACGGCCCCAAAACTGTTAGTTTTCTTTTACTCTGAAGGTTCGTTACTGCGAAAGAATAACGATAATACTTTAGATTCTTAATTCTGAACGATCGTTAATCGGAAAACGATAAAGAAGAAATGAAAACGGTTATAGTTTTCTTACCCTTAGGGTTCGTTACTCCGACAGAATAATGGCAAAATAATACTCTACATTCTTAATTCTGAATGATCGTTAATAGAAAAATTATAAAGGAGAAAATATTCATTTATATCCAAACGAAATCAGTTGTTATTTCGAATGTTCTGCCAGTATAATTTCGGAATACAACAACGGCCCCAAAACGGTGTTTTCTTATTAAGGTTTTTTATTCTGAAACAATAACGACGATAGATGATAGATTCCTTTCTGAAGGTTCGTTGATCGGAAAATAATAAAGAAAAAATGCTTGTTAATCTTCGAACGAAATCAGTTTTATTTTGAACATTCATCTGTAGTACCGACCTTTGGTGTTGTTGTTGTTTTCGATTACAAACCTTCGAAGTACTCAGTAATGAATCGTTTCATTTTATGATTAAACAAACCTTCGGAATAATGACCATCATTACATTTAAAATTGTAGGATATCTCTTTGATGTCACGGCCAAACTACCGCAGTATACCCAGAAAGGAAAGTGCAACGATGTCCCGAAAGTTCTCGATCGCTTCTCGCGCATCTGCATGCAATAGGCCTACCACGTGGTCGAGCAGACGGCGAGAAAGCAACACGGCGCGCGTTGTTGCGATGCAGAGGCGGCTAATTATTGCAACAGTGAAACAGGAAAGGCCTAAAAGAAATCGGAACCTCCACCATCAGCACCTACTTCTCTTTCATTTACCGGTATTATTTAGGAACTGCCGCTAACATAAGGTATGGAGTTTCTGTATTGTTTCTGTGAGAATATGCCCCTCACAACGTTCATTACATCTCCGTGAGAATGTCGCATTTAGTGGCATTTTAGCGGCGATTTATCTGTGTTGTATTGAGCATTAGCGAAGGCTTCCGCGCTTCGCGCGGGAGGGGGAACCCCCCTCCCGTACCCACCCCCAGAACAGCGCGCATAAATGCCGACAAGCGTGAAGAAATTCCTGGCGAGAACCCTGGTTATTATTACATTTATTTAAAACAAAAAAGTGGAATCACATCTATCAAGCTGTCTATCTATCCATCTATCTATCTATCCATCTATCTATCTATCTATCTATCTATCCATCTATCTATCTATCTATCTATCTGTCTATCTATCTATCTATCTATCTATCTATCTATCTATCTATCTATCAATCTACCTATCTATCTATCTATCTATCTATCCATCTATCTACCTATCTATCTGTCTATCTATCCATCTATCTACCTATCTATCTATCTATCTATCTACCTATCTATCTATCTACCTATCTATTTATCTATCTATCTATCAATCTACCTATCTATCTATCTATCTATCTATCCATCTATCTACCTATCTATATGTCTATCTGTCTATCTACATATCTATCTATCTATCTATCTATCCATCTATCTATCCATCTATCTATCTATCTACATATCTATCTATCTATCTATCTATCCATCTATCTATCCATCTATCTATCTATCTATCTATCTGTCTATCTATCTATCTATCTATCTATCTATCTATCTATCTATCTATCTATCTGTCTATAGCTGTGTCTATCTCTCTCTCCCTGCCTGTGTCCCCTCCATTGTTTAGTCATACCCCTTGTACTGACAAGTGCTAATTACTGAATGCCGAATAATATCCCACAGGGCGCTGCATCTGTAATGCCCACCGAGCATATGCCATGACTTTGTAAAATACACACAATGTGCAGCATACCCTGCACACTTGCGCTGCGCTGGGCCGCTGATAGAAATTCTCAAACTCACACAAACGCCAGGATGTTTTTGACATGGATATTAAACGAACAAGACAATTGTTTTTTATCCCTTTTCTATGGCTTCAAGTAACATGGATGAGAAAAACTGTAATAAGTGAACAAGCATTCTGCTATCTGCAAAAATGTTGAAATCGTAAATAAATAATTCCATATGGAATAGAAGGAATAGATGTAATTTAGATCCCCTTTTGTTAGATTTCATGATAATCAGATAAAAGAATACTGATCAGTGTTCTTATCCTCCTGGCAGTAATATAATCAGCATGATTTTCAACATCATTGTCGTACATCTAGCCTTCTCAGTTTGTTGTGTTTTCATGTATATTATTTTCTGATGTATGTAGACTGTATATTGCTTGTTTTTACAATCTATACACTTAAATTCTTTTTTTGGGAATGAAAATAAATGAAATGGAAATTACAAAGGTAGCAGTAAAATTCTGATTGCTGAGGCACAAGTTCCTTCACCCATTGAGGACGGGCTGATTTTGCTACAACACGCATTTCCCATAGACACTTGCCAGAGTATACTCGGACTCGTGCCATGTGTGTTGTTGAAACGACAACGCTTTATCTATGAAGTCAAGGTAAAATCAAAGATTAAACTTAGACATCTACTGTAAATATGATTTGCCTTTGTAAGGAATATTTCTATCTCATATTCTAAATTGGGCATGGCACAATTTCATTCATGGTTTACTCACGATAAAAGTTCTGTAAAAGAACTGGGACTTTGAGTTGAAATGAACTCTGTGTGTAAGGTAAAACCCGGGGCACGGTGAGTTCCTGCAGAAAAAGGGTGTTTCTTTTCCTCCTGGCGATGGGGAAGTTAAGGCAGGGTAGCACCGTGCACCTGTAGTCCCAGCGGTATTTTTATCTTGGCGGATGCAATGACCAAACTGTGAATGATCTCCCTCCCCAATGCTCACATGACTTCAAAACTTCAACAAGGGGAGGAAAAAAAGGGAAGGGAGGGGGTAGAAGGGGTTGAGGGAAACAGAAACAAAAATCTAATTTTGGGTACGTAATTTGGGTGCTTTTTTAGTTTGCATGGGGCAGAGGATAAGCCAAGTTCGTGAAGTTAATGTTGAAAATAATCTGAGGTTGGGGGTGGGGAAGGGGGGAGGGGAACATGGGAAGGGAAGGGGGAATCGTATTGGAAGAGCACTCTGAAAACAATTGAGTAATGACTCTTAAACCTCATTTCCTGTATGTCCCAGTGTAGGATCATCGCTAGTTGAGTGCTGTCCCACTTTTCTCAGCCCCTTAAACATCGCACTAGACAGACAGTAGCCCATGTGTATTGTGCTGTAGCTCACCAAATGTCCATGGTTTTAGTTTTGAGAGTTAGAGAATGAGTAATTTCTGATTGTTTGTACCCATATGCACTGATTTTGTGTAGTCCAGTCCAACATCATATTCAAAATAATTTCAATAGCGAGAAAGAAATTTACACAATTGCATACAATTACTGTATGTCGTCAGTTCCATTCATTGACGAGAAATTGAACATATTGAGCATTAAGTTACTTATGAGAAAAACACAAGTGGACATTGGAGATAATACAGTGTTATAGCTGTCTGCTCCAGACCAAAAGGTTCCTAACCCACCACTAATCGCTGATTGGTTTCATGGGAACTATAACGGGAAAATGGCCTGAAGACTTCAAGCCACTATTCAATCCACTTGGATGTCTCCATTCTATTATTAGCCCAGAGACTCAGCCATGCTGCGCCTATGGATTTCCGTGGTAACCATAAACTGGCCTTGGCATTGCCCCACCCCCCCCCCCAAAAAAAAAAAAAAATGAAAGAGAAAAAATGGTCATGCTGAAATCCATTCTACTGTTTATAAACCTCCACCCACAAGCAAACTTCAGAGTTTGCAAACTTGAGGTTGGGAAGAACCTCTGGCAGAGAACTTGACAACTCATTGCGGCCAGTCCCCCAAGGCTATACCACAACACTGCAGAAGCAGTGAAGCTATTATACAACCGTGGTAGCTATGTTGTTATCAGCTGTATGTTGCAATGAAACTGTCCTGTATGCAGACAGTGTGTACAACGAAGGGCATAATTGTACATATCAATTTATTTTGATATCCATCATATTTTTTTTTTTCAATATTGTACTGCAATGTGCATTATGCAGGTGCTCATTTAGGGGGCACAGCTGGATTAAAGTAAATGAAACATTGAAATGCAGAGTACTGTGGGGGGGGGGGGTCACATGAATATGCCTCAGAAAATGCAAAATTGGTATCATTTACTATCAAGTATACTGCATTAACAGGAAACCAAAACAACATCCAAAGTTTTACTGTAATTGTCATTTTCTTCAAAGATACAATGTATATGTTGATTATAATCATCCCGTGTTTGTACAGAGTATCATTTTGTGAAATTGTAGGATTTCAATATAGAAGAACATGATGGACTATTTGCACATGTGTTGATTGCATTGAATTAAACTTCCAAAACCTTTATTGTACACATTTCAAGATACAGCAAAGCCTATGATGCTGCAGATTGGAAGTATAATGCTACTCTCTCTATATAAATATACTCACAATAGATTTTCTGTATGAGCCATTCACTGTGGGTAGCTATGCATACTCCTGATGATCATTGCCAAGTTGAGATGCTATCTTTGCCCCAAATCTGAATTCCATGGGAAAACGGCCCGGAAAAGAACAATGGGTTCTGCTCTTAACTATAGAAGCATTTAAGGGGGGGGGGGATGGGGAAGAGCAAACAAATAAATGAATCTGGTGGAAGAACTTATGACTGACATTTAGATAGAGGTGATGCAAACTTTTAACACACACACATACACACACATACATTTTGTATGGGGTCATCATCCCACTGGACCGACACCCACGAGTCATATGGCCCATGGGTTTGACATTGAAGAAAGGTCCACGAGTCACACAGCCCACAAGTCATACAGCCTGTGAGCTGCTTGAAAGGCCCATGAATCCTACAGTAGGCAAACGGGCCCTCGAGTCCAACGCTAGGCAAACAAGGCCCATGAGTTCAACGCAAAGCAAAAAAGGCCCACAAGTTTGACATCAATTACTCAAACTCTTGGGCCTTGCTTGTCTAT
The DNA here is from genome assembly GCF_964275005.1 of Diadema setosum. Classification (NCBI taxonomy): domain Eukaryota; kingdom Metazoa; phylum Echinodermata; class Echinoidea; order Diadematoida; family Diadematidae; genus Diadema; species Diadema setosum. The sequence continues at coordinate 11,977,169 of NC_092699.1, forward strand.
AGTGTTGGACTCATGGGCCTTATTTGCTTAGTGTTGAGTTCATAAGCTGTGTGACTCATGGGCTGTTTGACTCGCATGGGTGTCGAACTTGTCACATGCACCCCACAGGCACACACATACACACATACACAACAGTTTTGTTGTCATATTTCTGAAATGCATGTCTGGATGTTATTTATCAACATGTTTCGACGCTGAAATGAATCTCCCTTTGTAGGACACCTTAGCTATTTAACTGCAGACACCGTTCCATGCAACGGTTGTGAAGGAAACTCCCTGCATGTCATGATAATCAAACGTGTGACTCTTGATATTGCCGAACGTGTGAGAGTATGCACTTACGTGTAATATATGCACATATCATGGTGTCGGTGAAGATGAAAGTCGAGCTCAGGCTCCGCCTCCTAGATTTGTTTTGTAAGAGGCCAGACTGTACAGATTGCAAACGTACGTGCACCCACAAAAGAATATCAAGTTGGAGAGAAACTCCTCCAGACCTCTGTTGCCCAAAATGTGTGATTTGAGAAACTTGTTTGCGAGAAATGCGAGTCTCTAATTTGCTCTCAAACTTAGCAAAAAAAGTAACACAGTTTACCAAAAGGCATGATTCCAAACATGTTTATAAAAAAAAAAAAAAATTCTCTTTGAATTAAGTTTAGAACCTCGCTTTAACCCGTTGAGGACGGACTGATTTTGCTATGACACGCATTTCCCATAGACACCTGCGCGAGTATTTTCAGGACTGTCCTCAGCGGGTTAAAAATTCACAAGTGCAAGTCGTCTGGTATTCAAAACACATAGACTGGGGCATTATGATGGATAGACGCGCCTTCACTTCATTCAATGTACTGTAATGTGTCTCTATCATCATGTGTCCCTGGGATCGAATTCCTCTAGCTCCTGTGGAAGTGGATCCAGTAAAGATTCACACAGAAAGTGTCATATCCTGATGAATAGAGTGGATCGTAAATCAGGCCCAATTTGGCCTCGCCAGGTAAACAGCACAGGACATAGGGGAAACATGAGTCTGCTCATCATAGGAATTCATGTTCTGGATAAAGTTGTTAAAGGGATTGTTTGATTTTGGTTGAGGTTGGGGACTCAGATTTGATTAATCTGAGAAACAATTGGAATCTACTTATGGATGATTAGAAGCAACTTATGAAATATTAAAGAGAATACAATTCTAAGAGGAATTCAAAATTTATTTGATGAAAATTTGTTCTGAAGTGGCTGAGATATAAAAAAAAAACAAATTAAAATATTGTGGTTCTAGTTAAAGGGTCCTATCTTTATTCAGGACCTTCTTGGTTTTGGATATCTCAGCCATTTCAAAACCAATTTTCATCAAATAAACTTTAAAGTACTCCTGAAATTACATGCTCTTTTATATTTCATAAGTGGTTTCTCATTATCTCACAAAAAAGTTGGAAACCTGTGAAGCCCTATCTCAACCAAAACTGCATCATTCCTTTAAGGTGCTGTAGCTTTTGGAGGTTTTTCTTTCCCCTTTCATTTGAAAAGGAGACAGCTGATTAATCAGTGTGCAAATGTGTATCGAGTCTTCCAACTAATGCCTTTGCATAATTAAGAACGAGGACTTTTCTAACCAATAGGTTGGATGTTCTAATCAGCAAATAACATTTTGGGAAGTGAGGTGATGCTCGTATGAGAATGATATTGAGTGATGAAGATTTGAGCTGTGTGTTTATGATTGGTTACTTTTTGAATGCGTGAGAAGCACTCCCTGTACTATCAAAATGTGAATTGGTTCCAGTCCACATTGACAATAGCATCATTAGAATCAAAAAGTCAAACTCCATTTCTAAGACTGATGAGTTCAAAATGCCATAAAAATCTCAAAAATAACTGCCAACGTCTGGCTTGTATATAGGCCTTCTGATCTGAATTTTAAGGGCTAATCTAACCCCATCCATCACAAGGTCCATTTATTCTCCGCCCCCTGCCTGAGGAGAAAATTCTTTGGGAGTAAATAGATTAAGAGTGCATCCAACCCGGACTTGCTTTCTGAACTTGGAAAATGAATTTTGTTGTTCTTGTTACTATATATTTGTGTGTATGTGTATGTGTGTGTGTGTTTTGGAAAGGGGGGGGGGTTGAGGGAATCTTTATGGGTCAGCATGGATAGGTCAACAACAATATCAGAGAGGGTTGATGTCCTGGCTATAGCCCTGGGAGATAGACTGATGTACCTCTTGGTCGTTGTCATGGAAACAAGATGCACCCGACTCCAAGTGGCTGCAAGTCAGTTATATGAAGTAGATCTTGATGATCTAGAGATCTTCTGCCGCCACAGTTAAAGATAGGGCCCTCCGTGCGGTCACCCCGCTGGGTAGACATACTGAAGCACTTGCCTCTTGTCTCTCGCTGCTTCTCTGCCCCGCCCACACCTCATTCCCATGGTAACAGTTCCTACTGTGAGAGAGTCTGTTCCCTGCAATCAGTCTCATTCTTCATATTTCCAACTCCATACATATACAAACCCCTTAAACATAAACAAATATTATACACATGTATACACAAATGTCTGTGATACCCTGAGATTTTGTGGACATACAAATACATGCATAAAAAAAATGGATTTGAGATGGTTTTTGTTTTTCTTTCTTCATGGCAGAGTAGAAGACAAAGAAGGGGAGAGACTTAATGTAAAACGAGGAATGGTCGCGTGCATTTTAATTTCGAGAATTTTGCGAGCGCCAAGATTCGCGAAATTAGAATGCCCGCGAAAGTTCTTGTCTACACTATATGAATTGAATGCCAGTGGCAGTTCGCGAAAATTTCATGCCGTCGGCTCCAGTTTACAAAAAATTCATTGTCGCGAATATATCATGTTTTACAGTATACTATACTTACATGTAGGTAAAGACAGGGGAACATTTGAAAAAAGAATACAGAGCAACAAATGATAAGCAGAAAGAGAAAAAAATAAGTGTTTCACGCAATGGGAGAAACAAAAGTAGACGAAACAGAGTAGACGGAGAAATTATATTAGTGAATCAGTGCAAGATGCAGGAGGAATTCAGGGGAGAGGTAAAGAGGAAACCAGACAGTGAGATCGGGAGAGAGAAAGAATATTTTAGAAGTAGGAAAACAGAGATAGAAACTTGCAAAGAGCGAGTTTGAGGAGTAGGAGTGCAACTCGGCCGAAAATTGGTTCCATTTCCCTGTCACTTTGCATTTTTCCCGCATTAATGATTTCCCGTTTGGTTTCTAACCTTCTCCCTACACGGCTCACGAGAGGGAGAGAGCGAAACAGTCAAAAAAGCTCGGACGGCTTTTTATTAGATTACGACATGAGTCAAGACGTCCTGCCGAGCTTATTGATTCACCATACTCTTCTGGCACCCCTCCCTCAACATGGACAAACTCTCACATTGAAATAAAAAGAAAAGCCTGATCATATACGTGCTGATTGTTGAAGAGAAATGAAAATATACTCTATCCATTTTTTTTCCTCTCCTCTGGGCACGTAGAAACATACATGTACCTAGCAAGCCTTTTTGTTGGAGCAAAAATGTGGGGATTTTCGTGCTTCCTGCATGCGAAGCTGCATGTTTGGATGGGACTCTTTTTCTCGCGCTGCCAAAACATTACGTCTAAATCTGGGCAGCCGAGCCGACAGGAAGCTTGTGAGAAGTGGTTAGCGTTGGAAGTACCGTGGATTTCCTCTCCAAAATTGCAGCACAAATCTTGAATGTCAAATTTGTAAACCAATGAGATCCCTTGTCCTTGCCCCTTCCCTTGCCCCCTTCCCCCCCCCCCCCAAAAAAAAAATCCAAACAATATCAAACAAATACTAGAAAAGCACTCGGAAAATGCAGACCTCTGCCAAGCAGCTCATTCCCACCCGTACACACATGCTGAAAATCGCCCTTACATACCACTAACTTGTCCTTAAGATGTATCTACTGCTAGTTTTTGACTCACTGTAGGATGTATTTACAAAACACATTGCATGTAGGGCCTATACAAAATCTATGAGTAGGTAAGGTCATATTTGAGCATATATCTGTTTAATATGTTTTTGAACATGCTGTTTACGTGTCTTGGGGTGATTAATGCCAACAGTGATATCCCCCCCCCCCCCAAAAAAAAAAAAAAAAAAAATGTGCTGGATTAACTCCGAACTGAATATCAAGCGCTTCAAATATTTGTGGTATAAGGCATGACATCTTGATTCAAATATATGCAGCAGTGATTTCACTGAAATTTATTGACATTATTTCAAAATCAAGAAGTTGGTCACAGGTGGTTGCTTTTTTTTTTCTTTTCTTTTCTTTTTTTTTTCCAGACACTGTGGTCAAGTGATGCGTCATAAAAGCCATTAAAATGAGGAATACGAATGAACGAGTATTTCACTTGCATGTTTCCTACTTTTTTCACATTCACATCTTCTTCTTTGACCTGTTGGAGGCCTGCTCTGTTTGTGCCAAGGTTACCTGGTCTACAGGAGTTCTGAGGTTTTTGAAATGAGGAGCCACCTGGCGGGTAAAAGTTTAGACTAAAAAGTTCAGTGGCTAAGGTTGCTTTTTGAGGTCAGCATGAGGCCAGACAGCTAGTCCTGGGGAGCCAGAATTATTCCAAGGAGGTTAAATGTTTCACCCCTGGAGGGGGTACCCCATCCCGGTATCCCCTCCTCTCCAGTTGCCCTGTCCTCAATGCTATGTGTTAGTCTTGCATCCAAGACTTCATTACATGTTTCACGGGATGGTGTGTTAGTTTTGGAGAATAACTGGAGCTAGGATGGAGTAGAGACTAGCTGGATTTTGTTTTAAGGTTTGAAAAGGCTGCTGCAATTAGAATCATGATTTTATGTGGGTTGTTTGGGAATAATTGAAATTAGAAACTGGCATAAATTGTTAATAAAGGGTTTCTGCTTTGAGACTAGTTCCATCATTCTGCCTTAAAGAGACATTGCATCCTTTGAACATTTTGTTGTGGTTGTTAGATGCTTTGTCTCATTTGAAAGCTTGTTCACTGCCACAGCAGCAAAGGGTATTTATTATTGTAAAACGACTGGTATGACCTCATGATATAAATCTGTGTGTATGCTTGAATGATGAATGATGCAAGAGATGTTCAATAGCTGTATACTTTTTGTTTTATCTCTCTTTTGTCATTACTTGGACAATTGTTGGCAGCAGATGTTACATTGATTGACAGTTTAATGACACTTGTAGTGTTTGCAATACTGGTAGTTTAATTATTACTATGTTGGAGAGGTATGAGAAATGTTACCCCATGCAGGATTATTGTGTAGGCCCTATATGATAAAAATGCCTTACTGCCATGACTAGAATATGGGATAATTCATGACGGTATAATTGTATTTGTAAGCGTATAATTATTTGGTAGGCTTGGCTTTCATGATTAAATTTGAGGAGATAACTGTCATCTCAACTAAAATCTGAACCATTCCATTCACTGAGTTTCCTCCTCCCCCCCCCCCTTGCAAAATTATGAATATGCCCTGTGTGCAGCTTTAAGCATTTGGAGATGTCGCTGAGCCATTTGCCACAATCTGTAAGTGGTGCTCAGAATCCCGTCAGCTTGCTGGCACGCCCGCGGGATGTTTACGATGCAAGTATGCAATATTTATTGTACCTGCCGAAAAATGATGATATACACGGCATTAGCGAAGACGTCGTCAAGAGTCCCTTCTCTGTTCCCAAATTTTTTCCTTCTTTTTTTTTTTTTATACCCCCACCACCCCCTTCGGCAATTTTTGGAAGAAACTATGCTAAAATGATTAAAGATGTATAGGGAAAAGGGAGGAATGTTTCTGTCACAGTGGTCCATTTCAATGCTCTTTGGTACATGAACAAGGGTTCTCGAATACAAGCGAGATTGTTGTAAATGGGGATTGATGAAATACGTCTGTTGATAAGCATTTGTCACTATTCAATGCACACGGTGTTGGGCTGTCAGGTGGGACCCGCTGTGGCTTCCCCTCTGCATGCTTTGAGTGCCGTTTGAAACAGAATACCCCACAGCATTGTACACACTGTCCAGAGTCTGTGGCATGAAAGGGGTTAACCAATGAAATGGGCATTAGTAACAATTACTTTCAAACCCCTTGGTGATATGTTGCACAGGGGAAAGTCTCTGCTTCATTGGTATGGTATACTGAAAGAGTGACATTCATGTAATGTGACCTATTCACAGTGCATGAGGTCACTTGAGACATATCCAGAGTAGAACATTAGAAACTAGACTACAGTTGTTTGTTTTGATTTGAGTAGGACATTAAAGGAATGGGATTTGTCTTTCCTCAGTGTAACCACTGGGAAATGAAATGTAACTTTTTTGAGAATCATGAACGGAACTCGTGGAACATTTCTCAACAAAGAAACTGTTGTAAACCAAACAGTACTTCAATACTAGATTACTTTTTGGCAAACAAGCCTTGCTACTCACAGAACCCATTTTCTACATTTCTAATACTTCATACAAGCGCTTTATTTGTAACACCTCTTTTTTTTTCTTTTCATAAAGCCAGTAGGCCTATTCTTCGATATAAATAATTGCTTGAGAAGTTATAGAGATTGAGTTATCCGCAGACGAATCTCACAGCAATCCTTGACTCCATTACAGATTTCTGTTGACACAATCTATCCCATCTTGATAAATCAGAGGTCGCGATACTGACCGAATGATTGTGAAAGAAAATACTGCTCTCATTTTCCTTCTTTAAAAGAAATATCGAACCTCAAAAGCTTCCCCTCTGCCAATGTGTGTGTGTTGAGATGTTGTTGGTTTTTCATAAAGTTCTATATTTCATGAATAAGACAAGCAAGGTTGACATAATTGGTCTTGTCACCTCTAGGTTCCCTGGCCAGGTCCTGGTTCCGACAGACCTCCTACTGAAACTAATTTGTACCCTCGATTAAACTTTAAGGAGGGGAAATTAGCAGGTGCCTTTTTTTCCTGCAGCGAGGGGCGATGAACAGTGGAATCTGAGCCTGAAAATTTTTCGCACTTGTTGATTGTTTAAAATGTGAATACACAGGGGTTCATTTGATCCAAGCCATCAAGGTACGTACTTCCACAGAACTGCGGTACCGCGGGCCATTAGCCGCATTAGACAGGGCACAGAATGGAAAGGCTACCTCAGTTTGTTATTGCTCTGGAAGTGGGGTAAATGAACCGTGAAAAATTTGACACCTGCCCCTGATGTGATGTGGTTTTATTTGTGCTCATAGAAAAGAATTCTGACTTACTGCAATTTGTCAGTATTTAAGACTATCTCATTTGTCTTTGCCCATGTATGAATTCAACAACCTCAAGCTTTTAACTTATCTATTGATTTTGAGTGTTTTGGAAGTGAAATATTTCAGAACATTCTATTCCCAGACAATGAGTGACTATAAGGGAGAATTGAGCAAGGAGTGCATTTCCAAATAATCAGTCATGAATTGTTTTAAAGGTAGATGAGTGGCACACTGATTCCCCCCCCCCCTTCCCCAGTTTAAACCGGGCACAATCTATCAAGCGCAAGAGAAGCCTACTCGTTAACTCTTTGCAAGATGTAGCAGAATTTTATTACAGGCTGATACGTATTTCAGTTCTGATGAATTGCCCCCCAAATTGTCTCCTTCCCTAATATACTTGTTTTAGTGTAATGTAAATTGTTTCTGCCCCATGCCCTTTTGGGATGAAAATCACATTTTACAGGTGCAAAGAATTTTGAAGCTCCTACTGCTGCTGCCATGGCCAATTGAAAAGACCCCCCCCCAAAAAAAAAAAAATAAAATAAAATAAATAAATAAATAAATAAATAAAAAAATAAATAGATTTTTTTTTTTTAAATCGCTCAGAAAAGTGGATGAATCAGCAGCCCCCTTTCTTGGCTTAATAGGGTCTGAATGATGAAGACTAGATTAAGAGGCTGGAGTGGCCTGGATGACCTGAGGAAATAGTTCATCTCAGGGGTCACCTGGGGTCAGGAGTCTATCTGTTATCAGCTGGTAATTGCAGCAATTAATCTGGAGTGGGCATTTCACCCAAAGTCGACTGGCAGGCAAATTGATATAACGGCAAGATTTGTTCTCCGAATGAGCTGCTGCTTTTTTAGGCCCGCTGGCATAGACCTGTGCCCTGCCCCTGGTGATTAGCCTCCCATTCAGGGCAACAGAGTTTTCCTGCCCCCTCCTTTTGCCATCTCCCCTTTCCCCCTGCTACTTCTTGTCCTGCTGACTTTCTTTTGCTACAAGCTGATCAGTCCTTGATTGAAGTCTTGGAGAGGGCAAGACATTGATAAGTGAGTAGAGGATATGAAAAAAGTTGATTTGATGATGCATGCTGCTACTGGAAGACTAGTTCCAAGCATACTTGGGCGGGTGCCTATGGGAAATACATGTGATAACTGAAATCAGCCCATCTTCAAAGTTCAATAGGTTAATTTGTTCCTTTTCTTTGACTTCTTTCTCTGACCACTTCAAAGACAGAGCCTGGGCATACTTGGGCAGGTGCCAATGGGAATACATGTTACATTAAAATCAGCCCGTCTTCAATAGGTTGATTTTTTCCTTTTCTTTGACTTCTTTCTCTGACCACTTCAAAGATAGAGTACCTGCCCGGCCGTGAACTGGCCGCAAAACCTAGAAGTAAAAGACAACATCATTATTAGAGAGGAAATAAACCTGTTTGACCAGGACTGTGAAATAAAAAAAGACATTTATTTCACTTGGGATTTGGAAAACTAGATCATCCACTGCTCTTCCCCCTCCTTATCCCTCCCGTTTTGTTTCGTTTAGTTTTTGTTTTCGGATGTATGCTTCTTATATCTGGCATCATTTCAAGTTCGTAAAAGAGTTTATGAATTGGACGTGCACGAGGGACCGCTTGTACGCGTTGAATCATTCATGCTCAGGGCAGAGTATATGTAGGGAGTGGTAAGAATTATGATACGGATGTCATCAGCGCACCGTAGCCTTTGGGGGGTACAGCCGAGAAGATACTGACAGAGTGGCTGGCGAAATGCGAAAGGTCGAAGTTTGATTCAGAAAGACGGCAAAAGATGGAGGGGAAAAATATATGTTTTATGTCCTTTTGGGTGTGTTTTTGTACCTGATTCATTTCAGTTAATTTCTCCCCAACTCCTATTCGCTTCGAGTCTATACATTTGTCAACTTTTTCATGGGAAAGTGAGGAGCCTGTGATTTTTCTTGTCCTGAACTTGATTGAACGTTATGGAGAAATTAGAGTGTGGGAACACTGGAATGGGGATTTACCGAAACGGTTAAACAACAGTGAAGCCTTCATGCTCTTCTGCAAAGAGATACATTAGATACATTAGATAGGCCTACACCCCTTCTTTTTTTTCTTACAACTTAATGGGTTATACAAGTATATGTGATAATGAAACTCAAATGTAACGACTCAATGTCCAGTTTACACAGCTGTGTTTCATTTCATGCACTTGCACTTCTTTTCAATTACCGTACATTGGCACATTTTTTTCCCAGCCTTCTAGCTCTTGCAGTTTGGGCAACCAAAGGAGATAATATAGGAGTCCCATCAGAGTACAAATTCAGATTCCTACTACAGTGACCACTCATTTGGTCGCTTATGTGATTCCAGTTAAGCAGGCCCTTGAATGTTCTTTTTTTTCCCCTGCTTTTTTACTTCTTTCAGATTGATGACTGGTAAAGTACATGAATGTGTGAGAAGATGTTATTTTTGATGCCAAGGACAATTTCAATATAAACAGCCCCTCCCCGTTATATAAACTTGGGATTTAAGCGGATAATGCAAGTGATATTTTAGAGTATTATGACACTCCTTATGTAGAGAGAGATGGTATGTTACTGATGCCTCACTTTTGCTTGTTTATGGTGGGGAAACCACTTCCATTTGCTCTGGGATACTCCGTGGTGAAAGCAAACCTCCGAATCACCTTCATCATTCTTCTCATGATATTTCTGTCAGTGCGGTTGGCAAAAGGGAGGTAGAATGGGCAAGGGATAATTGTCGGGGGTGTATAGGAGGGAGGGTATAGGGGGAAGGTTGCTTGTTTAATTGATGAGGAATATCGATTTTTGTATGTCATCATCCTGTTCATCCTACCCTACCCCCCTTCACTTCCACCCCCCCCCCCATCCCAAGACCATGACACCCTTTTAACATAGGCCCCCCTCCCCCCCCCCCCCCACACACACACACACACCAAGAAGTGTTTATCTACATGTCTGCTGTGGTAAACCCCAAAGGCTGTCCCAGACTCCAAAGGCAGAGAGAGAGAGAGTGTCTGGGCGCTGGGGTCCCAACCTCTATCCCTGCTTGTCTGAAATCCCTAGATGCACCTGTTAAGAGGGCTGGGATTGAGGTCAAGGATGGTGACATACCTGTAGGTGGGTGAAAGTGAATGTGACTCACCCATATGGTCCCTCCTTTTCCCCTGACACCATTCCCATTCTTCACCCCCCACACCCCTTACGCCCACTTCAACAAAGTAAATCAAAACAGCAAAACAGAACAAACACATAAGAAAACACCCCCTGTTATTAAAAAAAAAAAAAATAAATCTCAATCAAATAAAAGGAAGAGACCGGAGCAATTACACCAGAATAGAGAGAAAAAAATGTTTTCTTTGCTGTTGTAACTTGTTACCCAAGCCAAACTGGGAAAGTTCTTGATTTATCATTGAGGCACTACCGGGAGTTCAATGTTTGCCCTCCTTTGTGTATTATCACTTTTAGAAAATTATGTGGTTGCAAAGATAGCTTTTGCTGTTTGAATATGTCGGGCCAATTTATTTATGTTTGTTTGTTACAATATTGTTCAAGAAACAACGTCAACAAAAAAGGATAAAGGCCTATAAATATATGGTGCTAAATTTGTCAGCATTTATTGTATGTGCAGACATAATACGAGAAGGAAGTTGTGTATAATGGCCAGTGTCCTCTGGGAAGACAATGTTGTAGACAAATCCTAATCCTGCATAATGCTGCCTATTGTAAAATGTAATGTAAAAATAGGAAAGCATTGTCGTGCACCGCCGCCACACACCCACACCATAACACCGCATCAGGCCCAGTATCTATCAAGTGAGATGGTGATTCCATTTAAAAGTACAAAGTATATGTGCTGCTGTTGTCTCAGCGTTGAGGGAAAGTATGAGTGCATTGTTTAGCCGCCTTCGTCAGTGCCCATTATCACCATGGGGCTGAATGGCTGTCGTCTCGGTCCAAGAGATTAAGGCTGGATTCAGTGGGGCACTTTGGCCAAGAGAAACTGTCTCAACTTTGTTCTCGGTGACTGCTTGTGCAGAAATTGTAAATCTCCACACATAGTTTGATTTATTAAAAGCACTGGTCATATGTCTGCAAAGTTAAAACAAAAACAAAAACAATTGAACTGTGTATACTGTATGCAAAATGCATGTTTTACTACTAACACGACTAAGTCTGTGTGGAATAGCATGACTAAGAAGCTCTTGTAAGTATCACACAAATTGCAACATACATTGTATCTATGATTTGTTTACTTCAAGCTTTGTTGTTTATTTTTCAGCAACATAACCTCTCTTTCTTACGTTTTAATTTTTCTCACAAATATCCCTAGTACAAAGAAAAACAAACAAACAAATGCTCTTGCAAGTTCATACATTCTGTCATTGATGTCTTGTGAAAATGATACACATGTACGTGGCTTTCAATCTGTGATATTCCTTTTCTTTTCTTTTCGTCTCTCCAGATCCCAAGTGTGCTTGTTTTGGTACCATCAAAAAACTTTGTAATGTGTGTTGCAATCTGTTAGGCCTATGTCTTGTTAGCACCATCAGGTGATTTGACAGATGGCACAAATTGTGTGTATTCAATCAGGTCACAGACGTTTATTTGCCCTGATATTTCTGCCTTCAAATTGGCAACTGCCTTCATGGAGGTGAGTCATTTTGAGGCTACAGGTGTTTAACTGCAAACTCAAAATTCAAAAGAATGGTGCACCTTTCTGGGACTAGGTGGGGATCACACCTGCTAAAGAGCAAATCCACCATGAAAAGCGGCATCAAGGGCTGGATTAAAAAACCCAGACTGTTTGCTAAGCTTTTGGATGCTTGCGACAAGATCCTGTGATTTCTAGCTTCTCTGATCCTGAAGATTTTGAATCATCTCCGAGCTTGAAATTGTGCTGATCTTAGTAGTTAGGAGGAGGGGAGAACACAGACCGAACATCACACAAAGACTTGTTTGTGGGACTAGGGAAACCTCTCCCTGTATATTGCAAATTCATATGTCACCAAGACGAAAGTCTCAACTTCAGAACAGGCTGATGTGTCTAATGAAAAGAAAGTGGACTGTGCTAAAATGTTAATTCTTCTGTCAGGTTTCTCTTGAAAATCAATGATTTGGAATTCAATAACTTTTCTATTGTGTCTGTTTTCTATGACAATGTCAAATATCTCTCATTTTTGTTCATTATCCACCAAAGTGTAAGCTGGCTGTGCTTGATGGATTTGGAAAGAAGTGTCTTCAATATGAAGTCATGGTGTAAAACCCGCAGGAAATCATTGTGTAATGTATTCCAAATGTGCCTTGCCTTTAATAAAGCAACAAACAGGTAAATCTTACTTCAGAATGCTACTTGTAGTTTGTCAATATCTTTCTGGAAGCAAGGTATTGTGAGCTGATCAAGAAAGTGAGCAGTAGAGTGAAATCCTGTGGCTTTCTCACTTCTTTTCATGCCTACCTGGTGTCATGTCCCACTGAGTTCTGTATTTACTGCGTTTGTTTTGTTGTCGATTTGTTTCTTACCAGCCCTCCATAATCCCGTGGCATTAATGAGGCTCATCGCCAGAGGGGAAGAGATTAGCTCATTGGAATCCTCGTCTGGACACTGTCCAGCCGAGACCGAACCCAACGTCTGGAACCAAAATAATGTCTTTGCCCCATCCTGACCCTAACTCTATCTCCCCCCCCTCCCCAACACACCTTTTCTTTGATATAGTGCTGATATGCCCCTGTGCCAGGGCTGGGTTGGAAACATCCAAGTGACTAGAGCACATTAGTGTTCTTTCCTGCCCCCCCCCCCCCTCTTTATCCACTACCCTCACCACTCCAACCTTTTCTACTGAAGTCTCACACCCTGTAAATCCCTAAGCCTCGTCACAGGCAGTCACTGTGTCTAGCCCATTGTACAGTCCTCTACCAAGCGAACAAATGCAGAGAAAGACAAGTTAGGACTGTCATTCATAGAAAGACGGTCACCCTGGCTATTAAACATCTCAACGACGCGTCTTCACCTTTCTTTGTCTGAAACTTTTTTCTTTTCTTGCTATTCTGGTCTGATCTCAATATTTTTTTTTCTTGAGACCAGGGACAGTGACCAACAAGAACTTTATCTAAACTAAAGCTGGAAAACATCAATATGGCCCTCTAAATGAACGATGATTTCCTCTGTTTTGTATGTCCTAGCTCTTATGACCGTGATCCAGAGCAAGTATGCAAGCTCGTCATCTAACCAATTTTGTGATAAAATTGTGATGCCATGATTGTATCCAACTGTAAACGGAGCGTTGGATTGAGGTGACAGGACATCCATGCCCCTCCAATTTGATGAATCAATAGTGAGGGGATCGAGGAGGGTCTGTCCGGTGCACCCCAAACTGTCCTCTTCATCCCTGTTTCCTTCTGTCAAGTCTTGGAGCGGGAAATTGGGGGAGACCACTCCTTTTTTTTTTTGCCTCTGCCTCTGGTTCTCCGTAAGTTTTATGTTCTGACAGAAACAAGAAATGCATCCCAGTGACTCAGACTTTAAAGATTCGAACCATCTCGGAAAGACCGTTTTAAAAGCAATTATGGATTGCTTGGGAGTAGGGTAGAGTTAGGATTGAAACAACCGAAAGGGGAAGGAATGAATTGATATATGGGGGGGGGGGGGGGGGAGGTGGGAGGATGGAGGGAAGTCTTCTGAGGTGATTTTGAGTCAGTGGTTCTAATCTTTTGCTCTTTATAATCAGCTCCACAGGCAAAGAACTTCAGTTGTACCCATTGAGTACGAGCTGATTTCGCTACAACACGCATCCCCATAAACTCCTTCCCGAGTATACTTGGGACTAGTCTTCAATGAGTTACAGCGGGTTGATGTTGTTTGTTGGTTGTTGCTGTAAAAGAATGGAGTCTCAATATTTTTCTCACCCCCCCCCCCTACAAATCCAAATGACATTTTTTGGCAGGAGGTATGCCGCCTGGCAAGCTTCCCCGTATGATTCTGTTGGAGGCTCCCAAAAAATTAACTCTAATTTGAAAAGTCCCTACAAAAGAATACAAAAACCTCCCTGATTTTGAAGTTATTATCCCAAATTGAGATGTAAAGTGTCCCCCGATTGCTCTTTGCAATCTCTCTGGCTTTGCTATATGAATGTTGGCAGCCCGGGATATGACAATACCATCACAAAATGATCCCCCAACAGTGAGATGACTTAGGTTGGTTCAATTGTTCTTTTGTTTTGTTTTGTTTTTTGTTTTTTTGTTCTCGTAAATGTTTTTGTTTTGCTTTGTATAGTCTTGTTATGTCCTGTTTTCAATATCCTGAGCGATCAAACAAATTGTTACTAGACAGTAAGATAGTTCACATGCGTGATTGTCACAATGTGATTGTAATTATTCAGCTAATGATCTGTTAGATTTGCTTTGAGACGTACATAGGAATGTTACTGGTGAATAGAATAGTTCACATTCTTGATTGTTACAGTGCGCTTGATGATCATTTCACTATTGATTTATTGATCTGAGATCACAACCGATCTGCATGCCCTCTGACATGAAAGAGATTAACTGTACAGTTTGTAATCTCTTGTGTGAGTACTACTATTTAGTCCAAAATGAATACCACACAGTATCCTGTAGCCCACTTATGATTCTGAAACGTAACTTTCACTGAATCTTTCAACAATACATTGCATGATGTATATACCTCGCCCTTGTTGAAAATCTTCCGCATGTATCACAAATTACTTGATTGATGCTTGGGACCAGGGAGGAAATGGAGGTCCAGTGACCCTCGTAATTGGAATCAATTTCACGTCTCGCAAATCTCGCGTGATATATCGGGGCAGTCTGGGCTCCGGCAGGAAGACAGGTAGGGTACCCAACAGGTTGATGATCGCAGGTATCTGGACCTGATTTCATGGTCTGCTGGAGGAATGAGATGAGAATCGTGGGGATTTAAAGGTAGATTCTCCTCTTATTTAGAACCATCCATCCCCTCCCCCCCCCCCCCCATCACCATTAAAGCATCCTTGTGAAATTTTGTAGCAGATGAAGTCCTAGGTTGCATTCATACCAGGTAGTAGAACAGTCATATTTTGCAGATATGGCTGAACAGGCACTCCCCCGTTTCTTCATAATGTAAGATTATGTATTATTCTTGGAACTTGTGTTTATTTTTATCTGAAGACAGAAATAAAAACAACAACAACAACAAATAAACACCTGCATTGACCATCCCTAAACTTCTCTTGTGGATTGTTGTTGGTTCTGCCATAGGTCATAGTAATTACTCACTGATTCTCCATGTTTCACCTACGAAATAGATGGGTGGTATATACGTGTGTGTGATATTATCATCGAAATACCGATGTTCAGCTCAAGCTGGTATCAGAATTCTCTTGTCATTATCATATTATCTGTCATTTTCTTTTTAGTGCAAAAGAAATTCATTGGCTGTCTGGTCTCTTACTTTCTAGATTGCACATACGAATATAATGCTTTTACTCTCCCCCCTTTTTTGTCCTTCTGGCAAAGAATTAATTCTTTAAAGAGAGATTGCTGAATGTAGTTGCTGTAGTTCTACATGCCAATCGCTGTGATTCCCTATTCATGTCGACAACTTCAAGCAAAGCAAAATAATTCAGACATGTTGAAGGAGAGTACATAACCTAGATGTGTCACCATGTTGTAAATATGGGTAAAGCAGAAATCATATAGGTCTGTTGAGCCTTTGAAGAACTAGTTGGGAGGTATATGGTTGTCAAAATTTGTATTTTCAAATTATGTTTTCTCTAGAAGAGCTATTTGTCTTCTTCGATACTGATCAAAATAATGTAAGAAAGTTGAAATTAATGTATCAAAGATTTTTTAAAATGATTTTTCAAAATTTTAGCCTTTATGTCTTTTGACATGGGGATATCTACACAGGGGAGATGGGTTAGGAAGACTGTCTGATTAGTTAGGGCAAGGCCTGCACATGGCGAGTTCGGGAATTGCGAATGTTGCTTTGGGAAGCACGACAAGATGCCCGCTGGGTGTAACATCTGGCGAAGAGTAATATTACAGTAAAATCACAAACTGAAGTCATCAACAACATCCTGGGGCTTCGTAAGAACAGGAGGAAATTACAACCGACCAATGCTGCCTCTTTCCCATTTTCCATAAGAATAGAGAAACAATAACAAAACAAAAACAACATGCAGTTCACATTTCAAAAAAGCAAAACAAATGTGAGATGATGGATGAACATATGTCGATAATTTCGACATGGATGATTTCGATTCGTATCAATCACATGCCACATTATTACCATCACTACATAACCTGTCACATCGGATGAAAAAATAAAAACAACAGCCCCAAACACATGCGTACTATAAAACTAGAGACATTGGTGGCAGGAAACTTTCGTGAAGTGGAGCCGACCACTTTTTTGTGGCTTGAAACTTTTTAGAATTTCCCATTTCTGTTGATTTTCCATTTAATACTGAACTTCACAGGTCTCTTTCTAGTACGTTTACAACAAGGTACAAAGTGTACTGGTTATAATGAGGTAAAATGGTTGGTCCTGGGTTATAGATTTTTGCAGCATGCGCTTGAAGTAAGTTTGTATGTTTGTTTGTTTGTTTGTTATTTACAATGAAAAGAAGATAAATGTTAATTTGAAGAACTATTTGTCTGTTTGCTGCTGTCAGCCTGGTACTGCCATCTAACTATTTAGAGGGGGAGAGAAAAAAGAAACAGATTCTGAATCGCTAGAAAGGGGATAGAAGGGTTTTTGGAATGAAATGCACTTTGTCTTTCCAGTGTGTTGGCACTTTGCAAAAACTCCTCAGTACTGTGTTAAACTCCTCCTCAAATTGATGAAGATGGATGCACAACATGTCCATTTAGCAGGCAGGATACTCATTACGAGCAGGGGTACTGTATTTAACATGCATCACGCCTCTCGTGATGTTCGTTAAACGTGGCAACCCCCTGACAAAGGACTCGACTCCTGTTTCCAAAATGGATCGTGAGCCTTGAGAGGAGAGGAAAGAGCAGAAAGGAGAAACCATCCGAAATCTCTGGTGGTTGTGTCGCAAGCAGACAGCAGCATCTGGTTCCAGTTTACCGTTGGCGTGGCGATGACTTCCCGCATCACCATCATCCTGGACAACCCCCGGAGGAGAGATCTACCTGCTGGATCTGTTTGTGGGAGGGAGGGGGGGGGGGATAGTGATGATATTGGCTGCAGTGATGGAGCGCAGTGTTGCACCCCAAGTTTTGTATCGCACCCCAGGGCTTTCTAAAGGTGGCTGCCAAGCACGAGGTTTTTACCTCAACATCATCTTTTCTCCTCCCTGTTATGCCAACCGTGCTCATTGCTGGGAGTACCCAGTCCCCACATGGACTCCGGGAGTGAAAGAAATATATATTCCGCGGACTCTCTCTGGACCCGCAAGAAGGTCTAGCCAAACGTGTGAGAGTTGGTTCTACCTTGAAAGCAAATCAATCAAACCTGCCGCACCAGCACATTTCGGAAACAGTGATGTTGTTGCTCTCTCGGTGTAATGACCTCGCCCGAACAAAGTGGTTCCAAATGGACGAATATATGTCTGTTTTGGTGCAAATAATCCGTGTTGGGCGTCCCACAAGTATTGTGAAGGATCAGGGTGCCATATTATAGGGATCCATTAGAATTACAGTCATTTTTCATGGAGCCACATAGTAGGCATGGGGAAAAGGCATTTACAGGGTTCACAGAGAAATCACGAAAGAAATTAGTGTAAAGGGAATCGGGTGTCACTGCCATGAATTGTTCGTGAGTTGGCCTGCCAAGAGATGGCATTGTCTCACCATGTGAGGGCTCTCTTCCAGCTTGTATACTATAAAGTCAATATTCCAGCTTTTATGTTTGAGCATTCATTAGTTGAGAAAAATAAATCCAGCAGTGGGGTATTGATAAGGCAGTGGTCTCAAATACTTAAAAGAAAATTATGCACTATAACCAGGACTGTATGAAGGTATGTTTTTAGTTTGTGGGTTGAATGAAAACTGATTGGAGTTGTAGGCCTACAAGGGTACAAATTCATACCATTCTGTTCTTCTATCTTTCTCTGATTTAATTGTAGTGCATTGCTAAGTCCATATAAAGGTCTATATGTAAAGATGCTGTCATTCAACCTTGTGTTTGAATCTTGTAACAGAATACCCACATTGGATACCTGTGTTGTCTTTTTAGGGCCTATACAAAATGGCCATTGGCCCCATACAGGGCTGAACAATGTGTATTTTTTGGTCCACTCTGCCAGTGTCATGCCCCATGCAAATAACTGTCCCCTGTTATAATAGTGGTCTTGACGATGAGGTGCTAATGAATAACAATCCCAACGCTCCCAAGACAAGCTGAAAGGGGGTGTACTCTTTGGCAGAGGGGTGCAAATTGTCCCCCTTTGTGAAGGGCCCCATGGAAGAAGCTGGTATTTTGGCATCAGATGTGTCAATCACGGGCTGAACATTCTAAACTCAAGTCTGAGTTTCGAGTGTAGTGTAGTACCAGGCCAGGGCCCTGTTTTATGAAGAGTTAAAATTGATTATATAGTTGATTTCAACTGTGAGTCTATGGCAGCCTGTGTGGTAAGGAAATTTAAAATTGATTTTATCTTTTGATAAAACGGGGCCCTGATCAAGTTGTCAGCCACAATTCACCCACCCAGCAACACTTGTTTTATTCACATGTCATCAAGTCCAGTTTGATATGTGACTTCTACCCTTTTTCATGTTGGTAGACAATATCTATTTTCAACCCAAATGATTGCATAGCTTTATTTCACACAATATTAGAAAATCTCGTAGCCTGTGGAACATTGCAGCTCAGATGTTTTTTTTTTTTAAATTTTATTTTCAAACTTTAAACATTGTTAACCCTTTATGTGCTTTGAGTACTGATATGCATAGAAAACCCAGTAGTGCTGTATGCACTATGCAGAGTCTCTGGCACAAAAAGAGTTAAATTGTGCCTTTAACATCTTGGTATTGGAAGCTGGCTCACTCATGTAACAGGATGGAGCGGAGCATGTATGTGTGTGTGTGTGGGGGGGGGGGGGTGGACATTGATAGGGCCGGAGGAGAGGAAGAGACGAGGCATTGGTGAACATGTGGTGTGAGCTTGTAGCTTGAGTGGAAAGGGAGCGTGTATCCTGGAAGCTTGCATCACATCATTGGGTCGCCGTGACGACGAAGGAAACATGCATCTGCGATGAAGATGATGGGCGAAGGAGGAGTGATGATTATCGTGTCCATGGTTTTTTTTCTTCTTCTATATTTTGTTTTGCTGAGAGGACAGGTTTCTGTCTCAGTTGATTTTCTGATGATGCAATCAAGGCATAAAGGCAGCAAATGAGCTAATTCGGAAAGGTGCAGGATTGTTTTTTAAGTTATTCAGTTATGATACTATCGATGTCAACCTGCAAAATGAGTTATAGAATTTCAATTGACTCCTTCATTTTGGATAAACTCAAATGTTCTCCAAATGGTGATGTTTAATGTGATGGAGATCATTAATTGTCCCGCATGGCTATGTGCCGTGATATCATATTTCACACTCTATTTTCACTGTACGCAGATTTCCACCAGTTGAATACAGGCAGTTATTACTTGTTGTGGAGGAAGATATTCGTTGCATTCATCTATTCCCCAGTGTCTATTCTTGGCTTTGTGTATTTAGTGATGGATGGCTAATTTACTTTATTGATTTAATGGTCTTTCATAAGGGAGCTCCATAGTGAAACCACTGGCTGAATTACAACAGATCTTACACCAACATTTGTACAGACATTTTACAATAATGCATATAACTACATGGTACTACAGCATTTAAAATCGTTGGTTGAGAATGATAGGGCCACCAAAGCCTGGTGTTCGAGGCAACTTTGATAACGCCCTTCTCTTTCTCAACTGATGAAATGATTGTAATTAATGATATAGCAAATGCAAACAATGTTGTCTTATTTTAACATCAAGCTTGCAGTAATATAGTAACACTTTGTAACCCAGTAGAAATACATTGGCTTGAAGAAACATGAAGACTTGGAGAAAGATATTTGGGTTGGTAATGGCGCATAATTATATATTTCTCTCTCTCTGTCTTCCCTCTATTCCAAACTACAGCAACGTGTAGCGTGGGCGTATGCTTCAATGGAGGTACCTGTTCCGGTGGATACTCACAAATGTGCCGCTGCCAGCCAGGGTTCCAGGGTCCACGGTGCCAGTATGGTAAGTCCCAGTGTAGCTTTCTTCTTATCTTTACATTTGTCTTTATTGTCTCCACCCCCCCCCCCCCCCCGTTCAATTCTTCCAGGTATCCACAACAGTTGCTGTGTGCTCTGTAATGAATGAATGAATGAATAGATGAATGAGGATGGTACAATTAAACGAACACGCATCATTAATTACATCCCTATAGAAAGACAGACTGAAATAGAAAGAGGAAAAAACAATTGTGAGACTCGTTTTTTTTTTTTTTCTTCCGGAATGAAAGATGGATATATTACCCAGAGCCTTAAACAATAGATGAAAGGGGTTAACAAACTGATTCAAAGTATAGAAGCTGCCACTGGTTAGAATTCGTTCAGTGTACAAATAACCAGAAATATTTTCCACAATCTGCTTTATCTTGCAATCAGTTTCGCAACCTACTATATGGCAGTCTATTTAATAGCGGTCAACTAATTGCAACTTTTTATACCATGAGGCAATGAATACATGTCTAAACGCACCCACATGGTTTCAGGGCTTGATGTGATGATGGAAATTTGACCTGCAGAAGCTCAGAGAAACCTTTGCTTTTTTGTATAAAACCAGTGAGTCCATAGTAGATAAGGACTAGTTTGTTCAGAAAGACATTTCACACAATTTTTGAAATTATAGAAGCAAACAATATGCCCACTCACACATGCTGAAAAAGCGTGATTCCAATTGTGTTGCGAATTGCGCACTTTGGCACTCTTGTTCACACGTACACAGGCAACAACAACAAGAAAATTGTGATCCAAATCACAATCGTTTTTGATTGGATGACCTCACATGTGAGTTCAAAGAACTTGACTTCCTTAAAGTTGAAAAGTGCTGAGAATGTGTAATGTCGTGACTTTCCCAGGTCATTTTTTTTTGCTCGCCCACAATCATGGAACATCGTGGCCAAGTATAAGACTGACTAATGGGAATAAGTGTTTAAAAAAAAAGAGAAAAAGAAGAAAGAAACGAGATGGTGAGAGTGAGGCCTAGAGCAAAGAAAAACAGCCGATAATCCGTACCGCTCGATGTCATCATGGCCCATTTACCCCGACACTTGTGACAAACGTGACAGATACGCCCCAGAGGATGTTGGATGGGGAACAACAAAAATATTTGTGTGAAAGATATCTTCATATGCTACAGTTTAGTTTTTTCTATTCCTTTTTTTTTATTGTCATAGTTTTTTTGAGGGGATAAAGGGAGGCAAAAATATTTTGCAGGTGGTGTAACTTCATATAGGTTGGCTCTAGGGGACTTTTTTTTTTGTTGAGAGTGATGAAGGTATAATCTTGTTTAGTTTTGCTGTAAGAGAAACAGTAATGGTGCAGATGAGATGTCAGATTTGAATGTATATCTCCATAAAACCACTTTTAAACCACAAAAAAATATTGAAATTTATTCAAGATTTGTCTTTCAAGTACTATACACATGTACATCAGGAATCTTGTGTGCGTGCTATTTGGAACAGAGAATTAATTTGGTTAGAAGTTTCTGTACTTTGTAGCTGTTTGATGTATAGGTCAAGTGATACATTTGGCGATATTGCAAAAGCTACTTTTTCCTGTTTGCATCAAATTGCCAATGTAGGTAGTCTGAGCCAAACATTTCCCCCCATTTCCGTCACTTCATACATACATATTGTACATACGCGCATACATACAATGCATTCATATGCATACAGTACATCACCACACACATATCCAAATACACTGACATATACTCCTACTGTGTCTGAATAAAAAAAAAAAATAACCATAAATTCCAGAGTTATCTTTCTTCATCGAAATGCTAATTTCATGAGTTTTTAGTGAGGTATGGCATGGCAGGAACGTGTCCGGCGGTGTGTAGTGGGTAACGACGACATGAGATCATGAGATGGTTATCGCTGGGGCATTTGCAGTGCGTAGACCCACAGCAGTGAAAGATTCCTGCTCTGATTATCAGATAATCCTTAACCTCCTACCCTCTCCAATTTGGCTCTCCGAATATCAAAAGGGAAAATAGATCAAGACTGGATGGGAAACACTGACATATTTGAACGGTTTTTCAATCGCAACCTGCGGGTTCTCCCCTTCAGAGAGGGACCATTACAACAACAGCAATGAAAATGTGGCACATTGTTGATGTGACAGGTCACCATGCTGATTTCTAAATTTGTCCAGGACCTCAATGCATTTATGAGCTGAAAATGATGTAGGGAATTCATTTTATTTTATTTTTCTTTCAACTGTGTAACTAAGCATGTAAAGGAACCCATTATGACATTGCATGTACCTTTTTACTTCTTTGAAAAAAAATCCAACAGTTGCTGTGATGTCTCTTATGGGGATATTCAAAACAAAGCCTCATAGATTATCTATAAAACCAGTAAAGAAATATAGAATGTTGAATTGTATAAAACCAGTAAAGAAATACAAAGTGTTGAATAGAGATTTGGATGAGGTATCTAATGTATTTTTCCCAGGGACAAAACTCCCCAAACAAACATAACTGTCCAACAGAAATGGGAACAATTAAGGGCAGGCTATTCATATCGACTCTTATCATTTCATCAGCGAGTGAGGCTATTCAGTTGAATCTGTTGATAGAGATCTGGGACAAATTGGACCATTTCAATAATCATATACAATCAGTGCTAAAGCTGTTCATCTTTTTACAAAGTGCCGAAAAATTTGGGATATTTTCATCCAAAGCTTGCATTTTATGTAAACAGAGCAAGCAGAGACTTTTTTCTTTTAATTTTTTGTAGTAGTATGAGTTTTACTGTAAATACCTAGTTTTTTTTTTAAGTTTTGATGCAGTGTTCTTCTGTAAAATTGAAAAATATCTTGTGATATTGATGTCATAATAGTCTTCGATTAGATTGTTAAAAAATATTTTATGGGGTTTTGTGAGTTTGTAGGGAACTGGAGAACTGTACATAATGACTGTACTTGCTGAAATGGAGGATAGATGTAACAGCCCATCAATATTTTGACCTTTAGATGAAAAAAAAAGGTCAACAAACAAATGACATGAATTAAACACACACACACACTTACATGCACAAAACATGCGTTTTAGAGAAAACGTAGACTGTCTGTCACTCTTGTTATCAATTATCAGAACCAGATGAGCAGTTAAAAAACCTACAAATGCAGGCCCGCTTTGCAAATCAGTTTTTCATCTGAAAGGGCTACCCTGTGAAAATAAAATAAATAAATAAATAGATAAATAAATAAGTAAATAAATAAGTAAATAAATAGATAGATAAATATATTGATTGATTGATTGATTGATTGATTAATCAATTAATTAATAGATACAAATGTGGTCCTAAAAAAAGAATTACTACTCCTATGCATCTGTGCAGGTATAAAGCATATGAATAAAAGAATCGCTGCTAGAATTGCTGGGTGATACAGTGATATGAAGGGAATGTGTGCATCTGTTATTTTCCATCCATCAAGTGAATATCTTGTAATAATGTGGAAAAAAATGATGCTGAAAGACTCACAAAGTTTTCTTTTATAAGTGGAAAAAAGAGCAAAGAAAATGTTTTCTTTAGTTAGATACTACCATTTATGACTGCCTTCTAATCCAAAGCATTCACTGAAAAATGAAATGATTTCCATCTCTCTCTCTCTCTCTTTTCAATATGCTCCATGTTTGCACAATGTAAACCAAATTTTGATTGCTTGCTGAATAAACCTGACACAACAGTTAATGTTCATACCAGTGGATGGAAATTACTATTGTGACGGCCAATTGTTACAAGAAGAATCAGCTCAGGTCTAAAAAAAAAGAGAAAAAGATGATTAAAAAAAGAATAAAGAAATGAATACCGCATAAGTTCCTTGAATACTAACTTTAACTTTCTGACTGAGGATTAACCAGATATTGTCCCTTAGTTGTTGTTGTTGTTTTTGTGCTGTGTGCATGACATATCCGTGCAAAAAAAAAGAAAGAAAGAAAAGAGAAAAAAAAACGCAGTGCATTCTCAGGTATTGATATTTTTGATTGTGTGAATTTATTGCATCCTTTTTGTGCAGGACAAAGCATGAATTATTGGCACCGGGGGTGTGGCGGTAACTTTGTTTCTCTTTCATTCTTTTTTTTTATTCTCCACCTCCCCTTCTATTATGAGTTCCTCCTTTTTTTTTCTTTTTCTTTTTCTTTTTTTTTTTTTTTGTCGCACTGCAGACCTAGACCCAGTAATTTTCCAAAGCTTTTAATCCGCTCCTTTGGTAAATATGTGAGAAAATCTGTGTTCTGATGGCCTGTGATCCTTTTGTTGGCGAATTCGCCAGGGGTGGAAATGGAAACCTGATTCTGACACGGATTTGATGGGTACCTTTCCTTCGCGAGGGCCATTAATTGTGCAGGTGATTTTTGCACCCATTATGATTGAATTGTAACAGTTTTTTTTTTTTTTTTTGGGGGGGGGGGGCAAGAAAAGTTTAAGGGAACTGTTCATGATAAATACTGGAAGAAGAACTAACATTCTGTCTTATTTAGCACCAAGTCTGTCCTTTTCTTTTGCCTATAATGCTCAGAGGATGATAATGGAATCATTTTTATTAAGTAGGATGATCAGTTTCATTGGTTCATTTTGTCTAATTTTAAATCTGTCATTATTTCCTTTCCAAATCATGGAGATTAGTGACTTTGTGATTGTGTTCAGTTTGGAAGCCATTTATTTGGGGCGTAGTTCAGTGAAAGGGTCATCTTTGTGGTTAGAAGTACAATACCATACTAGGTGAAACTGCAACTATCTAAAAATCTGGAAGAAATGATGGTTTTTGTGTGTTTGAATGATTGCAGTCAGTAGAAATGTAAGGCTTATGGTGTTTATGCTGCTGTTATTTGTGATGTGCTTCTTGTTGATCACTCTTATGTCTATAGAGAATTAAATGCATTCATAGTTGATTTTTTTTAAAGGTATAACTCACCCTTCCTGTTTTCAATGTAACAACTAAGATTAAAATACCTTTTAAAGATTTAGCCTTTTGGCTGAAAGGTGTGAGAGTGTGCTGCATTCATTAGTGTATCAGCTTCTCACTGAAGTGATGAAAAATACAAGTGTTTAAACCAGTAGAAAAAGAAGGAGATTTGCTGTAAATGACAACAGAGAGACAGAATTGACTCGCTTGGTGTTCAGTCCACTTGAGTCCCCACCAAGCATTACTAATAACATGGTGGCTGCATTCAAGGAAGATTTACAGTGTGTGAATAGATGGCTGTGTAATCAACCTCAAGATTTTCTCCACAATTTGTAGTGCACGTGTAGACAGTCACCCTTGGGTGACCTCTTCACAACAGATTGGCAAGTGGAGTGTGTTCGAAGATCAAGTTCACTGTGTTGGAGACAGATTAAATTTGTCTTAACACACACTCTCCAAACAGCCTTAAATGCCTGTATACACTTTTAATAGTCTTTAGCCAGTGAAAGGAAAGGATTTAAAAACCAGCAAATCCATGCTAATGGATCCTGTTTGTGAGTATTCACTGTAATCCTGTCAACTTGTTGGTAAATTAGCTTTGGACTATCCCCAAAGCTTTAAATGAACCCTTCACCTTGCAACTATTGCTATGATTAGTATGAATAGCACTTTGCCAGACGACCTGAGCTGAAATCCTGTCATCACCATTGGCGACCTGTCTAACACGATATCAATGGCATTTTCATTGAGCGGACATGAAAGAGTTAACGCACTTTGCTGGACTGAACCATACAGGTTATTTCAATCAAGTATCCTTAGTCTTGCAACATGGGGTACGTAATGGCTCAGGGGACCACGAAAAGAAATTTTTGTTGTGAATATATGGAAAGACAGATACCAGTAGTTTTCTTTTAAAGACAATGAGTTTAAAATTTGTTAAAATTGGAAATGATGAAGATTGTATTTGTTCCTAATTATCAGCAAAAGGTTGTGTGTAAATAATGATGAGATAATGATGAGAATGATATTAGAAATGATATTAGATAATGATAATGAAAATGATATGGAAATGATGCATGATAATGATTATAAGTTTGATACTTATTAGAGTAATAATCACATGCTCTTCTTTATTGTTTCATGGGTACATTTAATAAATAAGCACAGAATGAGGAAGAAGCTATATGCGGAGAATACATTCTGCTTACAATTCTCAATGTCAAGTGAAGTGCAGGTATACCCCTAGAACTCAAAACGACTACTTTCACAGTGAATTGACTCTTTTTCTCTACCTACTCAACTGGTCGTCCGGTTCTTCTTCATCTTCCTTTAGTCGGAGGGAACGAGCCTCCCGATCCCCCTCCCACATCATAAGAGGGTATCAAATTTCCGAACCTAGACCCCCGGGTATGTGCGCGTGGAGGAATTCAAAAAGGGAAGGAGAGGGTACTTACCGTTTTTAACGATCGCTGTGAGCGGGGTGAACGTGCTGTCTTGGGGGAAACCTCGTATAGTCCAGAGTAATTATTATGCAAGTGTATGCAGCAGTGGGCATACCACGTTTGCAGTAGTCACTATCTGCTGTGACTGTTCCTTTTCCTTTTCCCTGGGATGTTGATAGATAATATGATGATAATGAACCATATTCCTATTGCACATATCACAAAAAGTAAACTAATGTCTTATTATCAAAGTACATTAAAGGAAGAGAGATAGCATACCCTGTTTTGTTGATGACTCCTAATGCAGTTCAATGCAATTCAATTCAATTCCAGTTTGTTAAACTGTCCAACAAAAGGGTAAAATAACAAAAAATCAAAATGTACATTACACACATCATAGTATTTTGACAATTTGTGGGAAATCCGTTTAGTACAAGGTGATTCAGAAAAAAATGCGTACTTTGTAGTATTGACATAAAAATTCATGAATATGATGATGCACAAGAGTAATAGGAACTGAAAGGCAGGGCTTGTCAAACATGGATCGCCATAAATTAATAAAGTTTGGTTGACATAACATCCATCATGGCAAGTCTTTTAGGGTTTTTAGCTCCAATCGACAAACAACTAGCAGAAGCACTATGGGATGAATAAGAAGATACCATTGTATGATACATTGGCTTCACTGGAGGGGATATGCTTAGTCTTGAAAACCATGGTAGTTCATGCAATATGCATTTTTATATCTTGATTAGTCAGAATGCTCATAGTGTGTGCTGATACAGCTCAAACTATTATGTTGAATGTTTCAGTTAAAGTAGTTATTCACTTAAAAGTTGGTAAATAAATGTACATGAAAGCAAGTATTGGTTTAGAGCTATTAATGTCAAGTAATGTCAATTAATGTCAAGTAATGTATACGTATACATTCAGTTTCATGAATTATATCCCCCCCCCCTTCCATCTCTGTTGACATGCAAACCACCAGTGATTTGATATCCCTTGGAAAGTGTGGTGAGCTGCTGTATTTTTCGATGGTACAGTAAACTTTTCCCCATAAACCCTCCTGCCTCAACCCTTACCCTGTGTACTATTTTATTTGTGATGGAAGCGGCTGCATCTGGCCAGCTTAGCCATCGCTTCCTTCCTTCAAATGTGTCGCCCCCTCAATGTCTGGTCTTCCCTCTCGTGTTTTTTTTTTTTTTTTTTTTTTTTTGGAGATCCTTATCAGCAACCATTCCTTGGCATGTGATGCTAATCCTCTCAATGTGCGATAGTCTTCATAGCATTGGAATTCAAATCTGGAACGACGATCCCGGAGATACTTTGAGTTTAGCAAGTGTCATTCAAGTTTTGAATATGATGTAATTAGTATAGTCATAGAAACATTCCAAAATATCAGCGACTCTCTAGCTCTATGTATCTCTCCCTGAAGGTCATTTTGTGCTAACCTTTTGTTTTTCCTGGAAACATACATTCCATCTGGTACCCAGATAGTACATATTTGCTGTGGTTACAGCTTGTGCGGGTATATGTGTGTATGTGTGGAGAGAATGTGTGTATGAATGCAAGGAAGAGATCAGTTACATAATAACTCATGTAGTCATAAGAAGTCATACAGTGTGACCCCTTTCACATTGAAACATTAATGCTATAAAAAATTTAGAATGGAAGAGAGCATACTTTGTATCAGCGGGTCAATGAGGAAAATAGGGCCTACGCACACACACCCACTCACATATACGTAACATACACGCTCATTGTTAGGTTGGCCTATGGCCAGCATTTGTTTTTTATTTTGTTTTTTCTGGAGATGCTGATTGTTGTTGCCTGATAATGCCATTACTATGAGCGACGATGAGAACAGTTGCCGTAGAGCAGAGGAAGATGCTATCTGTTGCCATGGAGATGGCGAGATGATAGGTGCAGGGCGAGAGAGGTGTTGGATGAAGTTGATGTCGGGGATGGCGGTATCATGTCTGATTCGATCACAACACTTGAAAATGAATTAGGAAGACACTCTAGTGCGAGGAAAATGGATTGATTTTGGCAGTGTACATGGAAGGGAGGGTTGTCAAATTTCCCATTAAGATTTTGAAAGGTTATTTCATCGCCATGCTCTTCCCCTGGAGTATGCTGGGTTTCTGAAGATGCTAGTAATCAAATCTTGCTCTTGTCATAACTAGATAACCACCAAGGTGACCTCAACACACTGCCTCCATGAACAACCTGCATCGTGTATTAAAGTATGTTTATTGGAAAATACATGTAGTCTCTTCTAGCTGGTAACAAAACTGTAGCCATTGGGACCCATCATCAATGTTGTGTGTTTAACAACAAACTTCTCTTATGTTTTCATCACAAAGGGAATTGAATTTGGAAAAGAAAACATGTAAGGTACAAAATGGTTGAGGAATTTTGAGCAGAATGGAGTCAGTGTATGAGTGGTTTCTTCTCTTCCTAATGACTGCCTTTCAAGAACACAAATCTGCCCCGTACATATCCACAATCAACAATGGCAGCAGCAGCAAAAATTGGATCACGTTTCTCGTACACGCAGAAATCATAAATCAACTCTGTGCAAATGAGCATGTTTGTGCCTCAATCCATCAGCACGCTTTCTGTGTTACGCAAGCTTTGAAAAAGGGGGGGGGGGGAGGAAGAGAAGAATTAAAAATCGGTCATCTGATCGGGTTTAGAGTAGAGGAATAGTTGCATGTCACTGCAGTTTGACTAATTGCCCGGTGTTGACAGCGCGAAGCCCTCCCGTAACGGGTGTCTCCCTCCATTGTGAGGGGATTACGGAATTCTTCCTCTTCCTCCGAGGAGTCAACAATTGCAATGTGCCATCTTATCTGTGCAGATACCTCTTCATCTCATGAGATCACTCCACCTGAGACAGGTTGTTGTTGACTTCTTGCTTGCTCTCATCGTTGCCGTATCAATTCCGTTTTGATGCTGGCGAGGTCAAAGGTCATCCAATGTGAAGAATTGATACCTCAGTCTCTATTGATGTAGTCTACAGGAAAGAAATGTTGTTTATGAAAGAAGGGGGAACAATGATACAATGTATGATAATGTTGTGTGATGTTGAAAGAATTTTGCTTTGTCTCACTGCATGAGAAGAAGAGAGAATAATGATACAATGTTGTGTGGTACAGCCTCAGATGAATGAATTCTGTGTTTGCTTTAATGCACTGTCTGGAAATATTAAATATACCACCTACTATCAATTTTTTTTCTCTTTTTTTTAATACAAATAGCAATGAGCTTTCAGAAAAACATATGTGTATACATGTACATTAAATTTTATAACATTTTGCAGTTTGAAGTCATGAAAATATGGTGATTTTAACCTTCATATGTCTTTGTATGTATGAAAGATGTAATTTTCCTTACCTGACCAAAATTTTAAGCTGAAGGTATATGGCAAAACTGTTTTTGAATACTATTCATCATCTATCAACAAGTGAAAGAAAAATGAAATTAGTGTGATAAGTTGAATGAAGTAGAGTGATTGCCTTCTGTTTGGTATTAGTTTGTAACTTCACTAGAATGGGATACTTGTAATGTGTCAGGCTGTTAGATATTATTATTCACCTCAATTCCAGTGAGAAACATGTACAGAGATCCTTGCTTGTTTCGCTAACATCTCTACCGGGAATTTTTAACGATCTGTTGATTATCAGTGATGAAATCATGCTCAATGCTAATCGCTAGTTGCCCCAGTTACAGGAAATTTGGTCTATTTCAGCGTATTTTTGTTCACCGCGAGTATCATGCGGCATTATCCTGAGAAACATGTGAGCGTGACGAAGGGAGGTTCGGCAAAGGTTTTCGCAGCCGAGCCGGCGAGAGCGACTTAAGAGAACGGAGCTAATCAGATTAGGTCCGGCGAGAAATGGTTTGATTTGGAAAAGTATCGTTCGGGAGCAATGTTTAGATCGCAGCCACAAGAGCCCTCAATTATCGCCGTAATTAAGTTTTCGGCAGGCAGGGAGGTTGATCTGGGCTCCTGTTTCTAGAGAGTTGCAAAGAGGTTTTAGCATTTAAAGGGACTGTACAGTACTGGTTGAGGTAGGGATTCATGTTTTGAACATTCCTAAGTGAGATAATGAAAAACCTCTTATGAAATATGAAAGAGCATGTAATTTTAAGAAGGATTCAACGTTCATTTGATGAAAATTGGTTTTCAAATGGCTGAGATATCGAAAAAAGTGCCAATAATAAAAGGCGACATGCCCCAACTTTATTAGTATCTCTTTGTTTCACCTTGTTTTTGGATATCTCAGCCATTTCAAAACCGATTTTCATCGAATAAACTTTTGATGCCCCTTAGA
Organism: Diadema setosum; assembly: GCF_964275005.1. NCBI lineage: Eukaryota > Metazoa > Echinodermata > Echinoidea > Diadematoida > Diadematidae > Diadema > Diadema setosum. Next base: position 12,008,386 of record NC_092699.1, read on the forward strand.
ATTGCATGCTTTTTGACATCTCATAGAGTGGTTTCTGAATATCTCACAAAACGTTGAAAGCTAAATTTTCACCTCGACCAGAACTGTACACACCCTTTAACAAAATGGAGTGAGCAGCAAAGAGGGAATCAAGGATGACCTCCGCATCAACCTTTGGGGATTGGAAGAAGCAATACCATTCTTTATTTTTATCACCCTGTTCACTTGTTCAGGCAAGAGAGATCATGCAGTAGTAATGAAGCAACAGAGGCTCCCGGCAATGGAAAAAATGAGTTGTAATTGAGTATTTATGAGCTTGAATTGATAGACAGTGGGAAAAAAGTACCTGTGTGGTTGATGTATTTTAACAAGCTGCAGAGTGTAGCCACTAATCTACTCAAGGAGTGTGTGAAGCTGGTTAATTGTATTTCATTTTGTTAGACTGATGAGTGAGCCTTCTGCCAACATCAACGGACGTGACAAGTTAGTAGAAATTTATCAGTAATACATTTTACCTATCTCAGGTATGATTATTGATACAGAATGAAAATAACAGTGGTATTGTAAATGATGCTCATAATAATGTGAAATAATGATAATAATCATAACAATGATAATGATGATGATGATAATAATAATTTCAGTAATGTAAAAACAGTGAAAATGGGTGAAAGCAACAGCTGTTAATGAAGGATTTGACATTGGAACAAGTAAAACTTACGTTGGGGCTAGTGAAGATATCAATATGCCAAAAGTTGCTTCCCGGAGCAGACAATTAAATTCAGAATTAGATATATGAAGATCAAGAGCTCCTAAAAGTCAACTGATCATTGATGCTACACATGTATGTTGGGGCATGAACTTGTTTTTCTTCTGGACAAGCAAAAATGTCAAAATTGATGATTTTACTTGCTCGATGGGCAAATGAAATGAAAACTCTAAAGTCGGCCATGGTTGAAGTCAGCATCGGTATCATGATAGACAGATCCTACATTAGTCACTCTGATGCGACATGTGATGATGGACCCTGACAAAGATCCACTGTGATGTCATGCCATGGAATTTTTATTTTCCTTTCAACTCATTTGTTGCTCGTGTGTTGCTCATTTAGCATGTCCTGTCACGGCTGACTCTCATCGGGGCAAAGTAAGCGAGACCGACATTAACTTTAAATCAATTTCTATCATCTTCTTTGTCTGCTCATCAATTTTTTTTTTTTTTTTTTTGGGGGGGGATACTTTCTTTTTACTCAAGCTCCATATTTCTTTTTCTTTTTTGGGGGTCAGATTTGTCACATTTGGTGATGTTTTCCGTGAAAGTCTCAGGAGTACCCAGGCTATCTGGAACTCAAATGATGGAGGGGGGACCAATGTCTCCATTTTGTGTGCCTGTCTGCTGTGTCTCTTGCCCAAAATCACGTTCCGCGAATCATCATAGAAAGAAATTAAGGCCTTGTCCTATTTCATCGTTGCCCTTTCATCTTCACTTTCCGAGTCAAGTCTGATTCAGAAAATGCAGAGACCATAAGCACATACCAAGCACTCTTATGGGGCATGGGATCACATAGGTCCAATGATATCGATAGAAAAATAAAGTCCAGTGTATGGTTATCATCATGGCCCATCCAAAATTACTTGATCTTCTTAAAGCTAGTGCTGTTTATGCAGTGCATTTCGCATATTTTCAAGTTTTGAATGTTTGTGAAATTCGAGAGTTGATGGAATATTCGTGGAATCAACAACTTGGCACAATGTCACCTCCCTTAACATTCTTTTTTTAGCGAACTCCTCATTTTTTTTTTTCTCGGAGCATGAATGTCACATAATTGGTTGGAAACTACAATTGTATTTATACATGCTTTCAATTCACAAAGACCTCTTATTTTCATCATACAACCAATTATTGTGTACCCTTTTCTTTTTTTAAAACTGATCTCTAAAGTCTGAATATTAGAACCGTGTTTCTAATTTTAACTTCTGTCAACCTCCATGCGCAACATCTCGTGGGGCATGGGTTTGGAAAAAAGACAGTGAAAGCAAGAAAGAGAGAAACAGAAGAGAAAGAGGGTGAGATAGATAGATAGATAGATAGATAGATAGGTAGGTAGATAGATAGATAGATAGATAGATAGATAGATAGATAGATAGGTAGATAGGTAGGTAGGTAGGTAGATAGATAGATAGATAGATAGGTAGGTAGATAGATAGATAGATAGATAGATAGGTAGATAGGTAGGTAGGTAGATAGATAGATAGATAGATAGATAGATAGATAGATAGATAGGTAGGTAGGTAGATAGATAGATAGATAGATAGATAGGTAGGTAGGTAGATAGATAGATAGATAGATAGATAGATAGATAGATAGATAGATAGGTAGGTAGATAGATAGATAGATAGATAGGTAGATAGGTAGGTAGATAGATAGATAGATAGATAGATAGATAGGTAGATAGATAGATAGATAGATAGATAGATAGGTAGGTAGATAGATAGATAGATAGATAGATAGATAGATAGATAGATAGGTAGGTAGGTAGATAGATAGATAGATAGATAGATAAGTAGGTAGGTAGATAGATAGATAGGCATATCCCATATGGCATGATTTCAGAAGGGGTTGAAGGAATAACAAGGAAAGCATGACTTTGCATTGACCTTTCACGCATCTCCCTCACTTCCTTCCGCCGCATGTTCAGATTTAGGGTGTGGTGACGTGGTTCCCCCCCCCCTCCCTCCCCCCATGTCACCCATGGGGCATATTCTTCTAGCATTTGATATAATTATAATCCTGCACTTTACACTGGAGCTACAGTAGCTTGACTTTATCATAATATCTTTTCTAAGAAAGAGCTAGGAGTTCAAAAGATTGTGTGTGGATTATGTGTATGTATTAATTTGTTATGTTATGTACCCCTCTGCACCTCAGAATGATAGCACTGGTCCAAGTAATGGTGCATGATGAATGCTTTGTAATATTATTATTTATTACTATCATTATTATTATTATTGTTACTATGATGATGATGATGATGATTAATATCATTATTATCATTACTATTATTGTTTGTTATCATTATAATATAAAGTGTATAGAATCTCTGGCATGTGAATTCAGTTATGATTTGCTTAATGACTTGACGTGGATATTGTTGTGCAAGATTTAACAATTCATATTTGAAGATGTGATCATCACATGCAGCACACTTTGAATAACTACCATCGGATTATAGATTTGGAGGAGATAATAGAAAGGGGGTAAGAGAGATGAAAAAAAAAATACAAAAAGAAACAGGAGTGCTAAAAGCTGTAACATCTGTGAAGTGCCTGGGAGGATGTTGGGAGGAAGGTGCCATGTCCTTGTGGTATCTATGTAAGATGTGGAGATACTTTACAGATACCAGGGGAGGGGGATGGGGGGGGGGGGGAGGACTCCAGGGATGTCAGTCTCACTCCACTCTTTGTTCCTGCTGCAGTATGATGTCATAAAGGGGGGGGGGGGGTCAAACATAAGGTCAGATGAAGGGCAATAGACAAAGTGGCATACATAGTGTGAGTGAAGAGAGCTTGAAGTATATAATGCACATGTGTCTTAACATGCAGGGATCTGTATAGTGTGCCTACGTGTGCATCTGTGTGTTAAGGCTGGTATTTGGTATTTGTCAATATTGCGTCTTCAAAATAGAAAGATAGGAGTTTTCTTGCATTCACCTGGCTGATTCTGAAAAAAAAAAGAAAGAAAAGAAATCCACTCAGAAACATCGACCCGTTGAGGACAGGCTGATACTACTACAACACATATTTCCCATAGACACCTGCCTGAGTATATTCGGGACTCATCTTCAACGGGTCAAACTGCATATTAAATGTCTGTGACGTAGACTGGTAGATGAAAGAGAAAGACGGAAAAGGAGAGAAAGATACAATGTCACTCTAAATTTTTGTTAATATAATTATCAATAAGAGAATAGATGGATATATTTTTGTACCTCTAAGATGAGAGAGATATGGAAAGAGTGAAATATGTCTCATCATTATCATGTGGTTTCTGTGGTCTGTATTCTTCACAGCGAGAAGAGAACTTTGCCTATATTCACCTGACAGGCATGACAAGTCACACCATTGTAATCTTCACACAGTGAGTCAAATTAACCTGACCGACCTCCACATGATTCAGGATCATCTGACATTGTGATCTTATTGGAAACAAATTAAGAAGAAGGTATCTTAAAGGCATAATTTACCATTTGCAGATGAAACAAAAAATCATCATTAGTGCTTTAAAATAGTTCTAAAATGTTAGTTATGGATAGATAACAACCACAGTAAAAATTTGAATCTGTATAATCGATGTTAAGTATTGTTAAATACACAAAATGTGAACAATAGTTATGATAAGAATGCTTCCAGATTAAACCCTCTACAGTTATGATTTATTGAGAAAAATACAGATATCTCCTTATACATTTCAGGCTTTAGTGTGAAAATTTTATATGTAGGATGTTTTGTGATACAACAGACCTACACATATGCATTAAATGTGATATCTTGAACATTTTTAAAATCACTGCTCCCAAAGGTAAACTGGACCTTTAAGACCAGTCATGACAATGTTCTTCCATTAACTTGCAGAAGCAATGCCTCCAACATGCTTGCTATAACTTTGCTCTGATGGGAGAGTTTTTGAAGGAGACCTCCAGGATGATTTTTAGACTTCTGCATTTGAACATCTATGAATTGATCATACTGGGTACAGAGTTTTAGAATCTATAGTGATTGGGATGAGGAGTAAGAAGGCTTTCAGGATTCAAAGCAAATCACCATGAATGAGGACGATGACATGGCAGCTTCGCATAAAAGAGGCATTATTAGGTGCTAAAGGAAGCAGAGCAAAAGAAGAAAGCATTATAAATTCTATAAACACATATTTACTTAAGTGTGCATGATTTTGGAACAGAATGGCATTGCTTTTTTTCTGGAATATGTGAGCCTCCTATGTCATCATCCTTGTTCAGTATAATATAATTGTTTGGTTTACCTGCTCAAGGCACACGATAAGATCCAGAAGTCTGTTGTACATGACACTTTTGATGTGTGTACAACATGATGTGAAATTACACAAATCGTCTGGAATGCCCCTTTAATGTATGATGCTTTGGGGAAAATATATTGTATCGAGGGGATGCCAACACTTGCACTGTTAAAGGATTAAAGGAAGTTCTTTCCATGTGGAATATGTTTCGCAAGCTCTTGAAACTTTGGCGCGAAAATCCCCGGCTATCCTCGAAAAATAAAGACTCCCTGACACTTTCAGGAAGCGGTGTGGAGTTGAGTTGGCTGCACTTAGAGGACCCGCGTAATGGGATTGATGTGTGCGGGCACTCAGATGTGTTTATTGAGAAGAGATTGTGACATGCATTCTTGCACCCCGATATTTCCCCCGGGGGCAGGGGGTGATGGTTCACGCATGTCAACCACTGCCGAACATATAGGCACCATGGCTATACCCCCCTGGTCCTTCAGCTGGTCCAGGTCAGTGCATCCTGTTAGCAAGTCTTCTCTTGTGCCTCCTCAACCTCTCGATCTTCCTTCCTCCTCCTTCTCTCTCTCTCTCCATCTATCTTTCTCTCATTCCATCCTTCTCTCATCTTTGTCAGTCTTTTTCACTATACCTTCATTTATTTGTTTTTCCTTCTCTTTATGTTCCTATATCCCTCTATCTCTCTTTCTTGTACTGTCTTCATCGTCACTTAAAGGGACTGTACAGTACTGGTTGAGGTGGGGATTCATGTTTTGAACATTCCTATTGCAAAGTGAGATAATTAGAAACCTCTTTGAAATATGAAAGACCATGTAATTTTAAGAAGGATTCAACGTTTATTTGATGAAAATTGGTTTTCAAATGGCTGAGATATCCAAAAAAGTGATAGTAATAAAAGACGACAGGCCAATCCTTTTATTAGGATCTCTTTGTTTCACCATGTTTTTGGATATCTCAGCCATTTCAAAACCGATTTTCATCAGATAAACTTTTGATACCCCTTAGAACTGCATGCTCATTGACATCTCATAGAGTGGTTTCTGAATATCTCGCAAAATATTAAAAGCTAAATCCTCACCTCGATCAGAACTGTACACACCCTTTAATACTTCCTGTTTCTTTTTCATTGTGTTTCTTGTTCCTTCTCCCTCGATTTGTCTTTTTCACATTCCTCCTTTAAAATAGTCATTCTCTTCTTTAACATTCTATCTATGCTCTCTGCTCCTTCCTCATTTTTATGCCTCCGCTACGAAGTGGTGCCAGAGGCATTATGTTTTCGGGTTGTCCGTCCGTCCGTACCTCCGTACGTCTGTACGTCCGTACGTCCGTCCGCTTTCGTTTACGCGATAACTTGAGTAATATTTACTGGGATTTTACCAAACTTGGTCCAAGTATGAAGTATGATGGGGCAATTATTTGATTAGATTTTGGGTGAAATCGGCTGAAGGTCAAAGGTCACAGGTCAAGGTCAAATCATGAAATTGTATCCGTTTACGCGATAACTCAAGACTGGATGGAGCAAATTTCACCAAACTTTGTTGGAGGATGATGTATGATGGGACAATTACTTGTTTACTTTTTCAGTGAAATCGGACAGAGGCCAAAGGTCAACGATCAAGGTCAAATCCTAAAATTTATCTGTTTACGTGATAACTCAAAACTGGATGAAGCAGCTTTCACCAAACTTGGTCCAAGGATGATGTATGATGGGACAATTAGTTGAGTAGATTTTAGTGACATTGGCAAGAGGTCAAAGGTCAAAAGGTCAAGGTCAAATGCTACAAATGTTGCAATTTTCCCCATATCTATGCAATGCCCGAAGGTATTTTCTTGAAACTTGGTGTGGACATGTACTACTGCGTAAAGATTCTCCAGAGAGAGTTTCATGTCATAAGGTCGAAGGTCAAAAGGTCAAAGGTTAGGTGAAAATGTTGCAATATTACTTTTCTCTCAAATGCTTCAATGTATCTTCGTGGAACTTGGTACATATGCATGTACTGTCTGGCAGGGATTATCTAGGGAATTTAGGGGTCATGGGTCAATAGTCAGGGGTCAAAGGTCAAGGTCAACTCCTCAAAATTTTACTATTTCCCTCATATACTAGTATATGCAATACTTGCATTATTAGTTTCAAAACTTAATACATGCATTACCTAATGGAGATTCTCCAGGAAATTTCCAGCCAGAAGGTCAAAGTTTAAGGGTCAAAGGCCAGGTTTCAATGCCCCCCCCCCCCCCTCAAAAAAAAAAAAAAAAAAAAAAATCTATTTTGTACCGTCATCACACTCTTTCTTCGTACCTTGGAAATTACTCATTGCGTAAACTTTCCCAAAATTCCCCAAATATGTGTACCTGCACTCTTAGAAAATTATAGCAAACCCAGTTCAAGACATTTCTGACAAACCTGTCATTTCAATATTTTGCCAGTTATGTGAAACTGTCATGGATCACACATTGTGAAGACATTGTACTATACGCCTATTGGGAGAATCATGCATTATGGCGGAGGCATCAGTCGCCATAGCGACATTTCTAGTTTTTTCTTCTTCAGCTGCAGTCCTTTCCCATTCTCTTTGCCTCTTGCGATTGATCGGAGTAAATCGTGTTTGTTTTTCTTTTCACAGCACGAGGGAGCTATAACTTAATAACAACCAATTGCAAATGAGTATCATATGATAGTATAGTCAGAAGGCATGAGACTTGACCTACACCATTGGGTTTTTTGCACCATGAAAGCTGTGTGACTTCATGCCGCAATATGATCATATAACCTCTAGGTATAATCATGATTCTAATGTTCGATAATAGAAGACCATGCTTATATTTTGATATGACTTGTATTTTGTTTATATGTCATGGCTTATATCCTGAATGGTTTGTTTGCTGGAGACTGCAAATATATATTTGATTGAGTTCCAGACATATGAAAGAAAAAGAAGAGAAACATATGAAATATACAGGAGCAGACAGTAGGATACATATGATGATATAAAGATAATGGATTATGAGCTGACACGTGTCATGAACTGAGCGTGCAGATCCTTACAGTGATGATCATGGTATTAACTTTAAGTCACTTTTCATCAGATGCACAGAGAGTGTAAAGAAGCAAAAAGGAGAAGAAAAGAAGGTTCATAAAGGGTAGTTTGAAAGTCTGGCGGAATGCTGGTGTCACAGTTTTCAGCTGAAATGAAATCCCGTCACCATACATTTGTAGTTTGTAGTTGATAATTCAATAAATATAGTTCTCCTGCATTTTACTGGCAAGCAATAGTTTACCCAGCATGCCACCCACCATCACAGAACTACCCTAATAGTTTGGCCAAAGGAGGCCCAGAGCACCCTGAGATGCTCATGAACTCCAAAAGTGGAGCCCCTCAACATACCAGCTGATAACAAAAGCGCCCATCCCCCTTTTCTTATTCTATGAAATACGAGGTCCTTCAGGCAGCCCAGAAACGGTTGCCCTTTACATGAGGAACTTCAATTATCTGATGCTCTTCAGAAATAATCACCTGGGCAAATATTTTGAATTTGTGGGGATATGTGGTCTGCACTTGACATCTAGTCATACTTGCAGTGAAAGAAGAAATACGCGTTTAACACGGCAGCGATATTTCCACGGCTACACCTCAGTCGAGATGGCCTCAACTTTTAAACACTCCCGCGAGTGAACTGAATCAAGTCCAAGGGCAAGGGCAACTCGATCTCCCAACTTTCTGAAAGTACTCCAGATTGGGGGGTTTTGGAGAGGAACAGTGACACACCAAATGGTGTTGGAGGCGGGAGTGGCAAGGGGCTCGGGGTAGAACGGGAAGGGGTGTGCTGTGACAGGTAACTCCTCCTCTCCAAGTTTCATCGTTGATCAAATGCTGCAAATTTATGTAGTTGTTTATGTTTTAATTCTCCTTCATTAAAGTGCAAAACCTTGAACTGAGGACAGGTGCTCGAAAGTTTCTCTGCGTATCTGCAATAAACTGGGGATGGAGGTGGAAAGGTTTGCTGTACTTTGTCTTGTTTTACGACCTATGTCAGATTCAGTCCGGGGCCTCCTTTTACTGGGAACGCTCTACAAGAAGCATACTTCTGCTTCGTTTATAGTCGCCGTGGCAACGAATGTTGAGTGCATACAACTGTTCTAGTTGATGGTGGCCAACTGTTGCCATGGTAGTGTCATTTGTCCACATGATGAACAGCCTGCTTGCCTAGGGTATTCAAATTCAGATGCATACTTTTGCTGTTGTTTTTATAGAGAAATGATATCTAAGGATTGTTCACTGTTCCACTCTGAAGAAAATATATTGATGTCTCACACAATCTAGCCTGAAGAAGCTTAGATCAGGAAGATATTCAATATTCAATACAGGTGATGACTTTAGAGTATTATAAGATAAATTGTTTATATGAAATTAATGGACTCAAGCAGTGAATTAGCAAAAATTAGTGCACACATAGACACATGATAGGGACCAGTTATGACTGTATGACTGTCACTACAGTAATTACATCTATTGTTTTCTTTGGTAAGAATATTGAATTAAACATTTTTTCCTAATTCATTCAGAGGAAAGGACCTAGGGGAGATTTTTCCTAAAGTATAATGAAATTATGATTATCTCTTCCATCTTTCAAGTCTTTCAGCTTAGATTGTGTGGATGACATGTGACTGTAGAAGATTTATCAAAGCAATATGTCATATATCCAAAACTTACAAAGAGCATAATGCATGAGTGGTCACAACAATGTGACTGAATTTGAACCCTCTCGGGTTAATAATGCAAATGCCATTGACACTGATGGTTGCTTTCATTGATGAGATTGTAGGGGCATATTAAATAATGATTACACTGGTGCTCTGATATTGCAGCAGTGAGTCGGCTATATTCTGATTCACACAATCCTGTTCTTTTTTTTTTCTTTTTTTTTTTACGTAACTGCATCATTATCCAAAGGTTCTCATTTGGGAAGTGTGTTCCTTTAAGTTCATCATAAGTTCATTTACCTTTAGGATCCCTCCAAATTTGTCCTTCCTGTGGTATGGGGATGAATGTCCTTAGTTGAAATACCAGTCAGTTCTGATAGTGACATTCATGATGGACTATGCAGCAGGTCCGCAGATTGTCGAGCCAAAAGTTTGAGAGTTTTAACGTGTTAAGGCACATGGTTTTGAGCTCGAGCCAAGAGGTTGTACTGACGATCCAGATGCCAATATTGACTGGCCCAGTAAACTCTCAGACATGTGTATGATTGCCATGGCAACCTTACAGGGAGTACACGGAGGGTCAGAATGAGTCATGAAAGAAGGAGAAAATTTTAAAAACAAAGAAGAAGCAGGGGATGAGGAATTTTCTCTCTTGTTTCCTAATAGATACCAGAGTTCCTTTACATTTAACTACATAACTAGGTTTGTAGTCAGCTTTAAATACCCTGCAGTATAGCATGGGGATCCGATTCAATGGAGTTGGAAGGCTTGCCCAGTCTAGATAGGCCTATATTCAAGAATCCCCATAACGAATTGTGTACAACTTTTTCACTGATCTCTATGTAAGGTACACACACAGCTGAAGGATCTCAGCTGGAGTCAAATGTTTGTGTTACTGATGAGCGTAGGCTTCAATGCATGTATTTGCTGGCATGTTCTAGTTTGTATTTGTGGTTTTTTGAGTGTATCCCGTGGGCGACAAAAGAATTAAGCCACCCGTGAATCTCCATGCTACTGGGTCTTTAGGAATTATGGATCCACCCCCTCTTTTGCAAACCTCATAATGAGCTAGTGAGCATGAACTGTTGCCATGTCAGGCAAGCCTTCAGAAAGCTTTCTTGTTATTATGCACCACTAGTGTTGTACCAAGGAGCTCCTTGGTTGTACTTTTCTTTCAAAAATATGCATAGCGATGAAACAATCTTTTCCCCAGACACAGTGTATTTGATGGGGTGAGATGGAGATAACAGGGGTTGAATATTGCTTGTTGCTTTGCAACATCAGTGCCTGCACATATCAGGCAGACACACACGTGACTGATAACACGTGAAAACAATGCAGGCTGGGATGTCAGAGCACTATCAGTGATTTGTGTGTCACAAGTGGAAGGGGGAGGGGTGGGGGAGAGAAAGGGCCGGGGGGGGGGGGGGGGTGGGAAGAATGGGGGATGACAGATGCAGAAGCATTGATGTGTGACCTTGCCCAAGACACGAAGACCTGGGATTTTATTCTTCAAGGGACCCTAGATTGACTTATTAACCACACCTTACCTCCATGATGGATGATGGTAATATCATCTTTTGTAAATGTGTCACAGTGTGACTCATTAATTTTCCTTTTCACAAGCTGTCATTTCATGAGAGCAGTGCTCTGTACATCTAGCTATTAAAACTTTAGATCATGCCTTTTATGAAGGCCCTATCATATCCCCCCCCCCCCAATTTGCAAGATTATGGAAAAAAGATCACACCTCCGTGATTAATACAATACTACTGTAAACAGACAATTACAATTATTTTCCTATTGAGGCAGCTGTAAAAGATGTATGTACATTTAAGTGAATGTTTCAACTAATTTGTACTTCATGATTTTTGTATATATGCATAACTATATTTTTTGTTTTACGTGACATTTCGTGAGAAATATGAAAATGAATTGATATCGAAATTGACCCTGCTCAAATAAGATGCTACACTGTCAATGCAATGCATTCAAGCATCATTTCTTCAATATTTGGCCATCTAGATCTGAATTATGTACCATCTCTGAATTTTATTATGACAAATTCTAGGCAGGGTGGATGAGATTTCTAGTAACGCAAATAGATCTAACCCACTTCGTGAACGGCCGACCCCCTGGGTCACGCCTGTAAAAACATCGCCCCCCATTTTTAAGTGTTGTTCAGAGTTCATATGCCAAGTGATTCCATGTGAGTGAAAGAGAAAAAAAAACTGCCAAATAGCTGTTAGAATAGCAAAACAGAGGGCATGCACTCATGTAACTACACCCTCGTAGACACGGAACATGATTTACGCGACGAAATGCTGCGATAACATCGTGTAGTGAATCCCCAATGCTTGTTGATGCATAAGTAAAGTGGAGGGATGAATCGGTTGGCATTCACCGCCAAAGTTTGAGGGAATCATTGGGGGTGGGGGGGGGGGATGGGGTAGGAGGGGATATGTTCGCAGAGGTGATAGTAGGAGCTGTGGAGTCAAAGTCTCAGTTATTGACGTCACCTTGACATGTGAACAACCCTACTGGCACAGTTCTCTAAGGGGTTGAGATCTATCATAATAGGTGAGTGCCAGAAGGTTGTAAGTGTGGCATGATGGCAGAATGGGCCCAAATGAGGCACGTCTGTAGCAGTACCAGTGCGAGACAGATCAGATATGATTTTGTTTTTCCTGTTTATTAAGTAATACAGAGAGAGAAAGGAGTGTTTTATTGAAAACACTAGAAAAAGAAAGGAGATATGAGATACTTGAGTCTAGGGAGGGAGAGATCCTTGGATTTGGTCGTATATCACAACCAGATGCCATCCAAAACAAATTGATTGCATAGCCTCGTATCCATCGCACCCTCTAATGGGCCGATCGAGCCGCCACTTAACACCGGAAAGTTATGATTTGTGCAGATCTCCAGTGGGCGAATGCGTTTTTCTGTGCCGCTCATGCGTGTCCCACAAATGCTGCACGTCCCACGAACATCGCACATCCCCGAGGCAGATCATGTGAAACGGCAGAAGGCGATAAGTGATGGGATTTGGAAATGTGCCTTCACCATTCTGTGGATTTGAACTCCACCCTGTACGAGTATGGCAGATAGAGGGAGCTATGTCTCATTGGCACGTAGCAGAGCAGATTCTTCAATCGTTATTTACTATCTTCTCTTCCCTCCTCACTGTTCTTTCCTACATCATCATCATCATCTTCTTCTTCTCCTTCTTCTTCCTTTTCTTCTTCTTCCTCTTCTTCTTCTCTTCTATTCATACTTTTCTTCCTTTCATTGATCCTACTCTTGTTTTCTTCTAATTTCTCTTTTTCTTGTAATCATCAAGTTAACACCTTCGTCATTATTGTCATCATCGCTGTAAGTAGCGTCTCCATTACCATTATTAGCTTTATCATCGGTGTCATCCTTTTTTGTTGTTGTTGGTCTTTTCTGATATTTCTCCTTTCACCTCTTCTGTCTATCCTTTTTTCCTCCTGATCTACTGTAAAAGTGGAAATTTTTGCGGTTTTGAAATTTTCACCCATTTCGCGCAACAACGAGAAACTTTAAGCACGCAAATAGTTTTTGCTTGCAATATATTCCAGTAGTTGATGTCTTGATTCCATGGAATTAAAAACACGCAAAACTCTTCTTACCCGGCCAAGCGCGAAAAATTAGTCATGCGAAAATATCCTCTTTTACAGTATCTTTTCCTTTGCTCATGTTTTTTTTCTTCTCCAGAAATATGGCCAAATTGTGATTTATGACAAAGAAAACATGCCCTGAGGAGAAGAAAGGAGATGCATACTGTGTAGAATATCCTCTAGGAAATATACTGTATGTGCCAACATTTGAGTCCCATCAACCAGTGAAGAGATTTAATCAGGGATGACGTTAGAATCTCCTCCCAGCGTCTGCCGGTCTCAAATCTGGGAGTGCTGGCTGGAGCCAAATATCACAAGGGGTGGTACTTCCACGAAATCTTCTTTGGTAGGAATAAGCGCCTTTGACCCCTCGACTCACTGTGAGTGGGAATAATATTGTGTCAACAAACGGTTTTCATTCTCACTGCAGCAATGAACTCATAATGCTGCTACACTTGAGGTTTTCGCACAGTAATGCACATAATTTATGCTATTGGCTTTTGCTAGCCATCTGCTTGCTGCAGTAGATGTTACGTAAATGAGTGCATGGCTGCCTGACTGTGACCAAGCTGTGCATTTTTTGTATTAAAATGTATGGAAGTATAGAGCTAAAAAGTCTCTCCTCCTGTGACATACAATATTGCGCTTCACATGCCCAGGTTTTGAGGGGGAAGTTCCTGCAGATATGTTACGTAGCTGTGACGTGAACCGTGCATAACCAAGCACTTGAATATTGGGCAAAGGATGGTTGTTGTTTGTTTTATCTCTGTTCTCGTCTTGATTTAGTCTTAATACTTTATCAGTGCTAACTAGGGAGGAGGGATGTTTCTATATTAAGGATAAGAAACCAAGACAGGTGTTGGACTGAGCTGATATGATGTCAAATTCTCCATCCCTTCCTTTTCATATTTAGTGCAATTTCCTCCTCCCCCTCTTAAAAAGTTTGAGATCCTGACCAGGTACAGTATTCTCCGAGTAATCGGGTACCGCTTAGTCAGGTACTATGCTTATTTGACATACGAAGTGAATCTAGTTCTGATGTGGGTTATGTTTATCAAATAATTGGGAAGGCATTTTTGGTTACACAGGTAGAAATTTTCCATACAAGCCTCATCTATTCTCATTGTTTCTTTCTGCTTGACACTACCTGATTAAAACTCTTTTAATGTGCCATGGTGGAAACCCCCTGAGTGCCACATTATTCTGAGACACCAACATAGTCATGCTTTGAGAAAACATGCTGTTTTCAAATTTCTCTTACTCCTGTAGATTTATGTTAAGCTGGACATATTGTGAATAATGTTGTAGATCAAATGTCAAGCTTTGTTTTTATGTTAATTGTATGACAAATCTTATGATTGTTTTTCTTTCAAATGACTAGTAGCTAAATATCACTGTAAAGACATGACTTTTGGACACAAAACAGTGACAGAAACATAAAATTTACACTCAAATCCAGTATGGAACATCACTTGATCACCACATATAAAATGCAAGCTGTGTGTGAGAGGAACGGAAGCTCGAGAAACGCTTTCATTGTCCTGCGTCATTTGACGATTTATCTATCGGTTTTGGCGGGTTTGTGCATTTGAGCAGAATATGCGAAGTTGGCACGTTGACTGAGTCGGATGTGCGAACGTGGCACATGAAGTCAGAGAGAGAGAGAGAAAAGAAAGACAGTGGAAAGTAGAGAGATGGAGAGATAGAAAAAGAAAGAGCAGGAAGAGGAGGAAGAGAGGGAGAGAGCTGTATGAAGCATACTGTCACCACACTGTATGCACAATGGCATCAACTTTCCTTTGCAACACAGGACTTCAAAGCAGATTGCAATTACCGAGTTCTGCAGTTTGGCTTAAAGTTAGAATGTCTCACAGCTGGTGTTACAAAAATGCATCAAGCCTTTTGATATTTTAAATCTGTGGGAAAGCCTAACTTTTGGGACTGTAGCTAAAGCACTGTCTTTGTGAATAATTTGATATTAAAATGGGTATATTTTTGTTAATCTCCACCTGACCCCCCCCCCACATGACATGCCGCATCCATTCATGTATCAGCACCGCTATATCCTTTTTGTAATTATGATTAGCCATATTAGATTTTGAAATTGTCTTTCTAATAACAAACTTGCTTACAATGACTAATATAAATGCATAAATTTATGATATATCTTGAGCATAAAAGTGATTTTGCAAGCTAAGAAGCAGAGGGTTAGTGATAAAAAAAAAATGAAATGCTACGTGATTTCCTTTGCACTTTGCATCAGCTATTTGCTAAATGCTGAATCTAAAAAAAGGAGAAAAAGAAGAAGAAGGAAAAAAAAAAAGAAGAAAAAAAGGTGGAACTAACTGTGCAGTCCAGTTCCCCACGCTCAGGTGTCGGTCGCTGTGATAATTGCCACTTATTATTATTACCCGGGCTGTGGCATGGAGCAAACGGCTTTATAGAAATGCTTCAGTAACTGCTTAAAGAATTACCCAGCATGCCTTGACACCTCGTGTGCTAGGGAGGTGAAAAAGAAAAGCATTTGTATCGCAGCACGACAACAGGAGACAAATGCGCCTGTCTGTCAGAGACACCTTGTAATACCCCTGGAGTCCTTCTCAATGGGGGGAAAAGAGACTGGGTGTATTCTACCCAGTGATTGATGCCTGTTGTCTTCAGCTTATGACCTTTGAACCTGACCTTTGACCCCGGTCCTGGTTTCGGGTTACTGCGCCAAGCCTACCCCCCCCCCCCCCCCCCCCTGGCCGCCTGGGGGTCTGCAGTACCTGAGGTACATAAATGTGCCTGTCAGTACATTTTTGCCCACCGAGAGTTTGCTGATGTGTAGAATTTTGCAAGAAAGACAGTTTTCATAAAGGGAAATGTGATCGATATGATATCTGCGTGCGAGGGCTTTTGGAGGTAAGATGAAATTAAAAATGCAGAAACCTTATCTATAATCCCATCTCATCTCTGCCACTGTGTGTCTTTTCTTTAACTTGTAGGGGAGATTCGCTAGATTACTCCCTACATTTCACTTCATGACAAGGAAGTATGCTTGTGATGTCACTAAAAAGTTATGTTTGTCAAATATCTTGTATCAACCAAACCATTGGGGCCAAGCTGATTTCGCTGTAACCGGCAATTCCCATAGACACCTACCCGAGTATACTCAGGACTGGTCTTCTAGGGGTTTAAAAGATATTGGGTGTACAGTGAAGAGGAATGTATTGAGCTTTTCCTTCGGCCTGTTTCTTTTCATATAAAATTAGCCTGATGATTTTGAAAATAGATAAATTGAATTTAACTATACAGAGAGTACTAGAGCAGAAAAATTGGGAAATATCTCCTGACTTGATTTTTGGTGTCCAGATGCACTGTAGCACCAACTGTACCAATTTTTCCCCTTTTATATATTGTTGTGAATGGAACAAGTCATAATGAACATGGTGCCCATTGTATGTCATCCTAGCCATGATAGACTGTATGTTATTCATGTGCTGGTGGTAATGATGGTGGTTGAAGGGATGGGGGGGGGGGGGGGGGAGTGGGAGGTAGGGGGTTAGGTGGGGATACTGAATCTCAAGTGTGGGTTTGTGAGTTCGGGGTTGACACCATAAATCTCCCCCTTCAAACCGTAGCTTGCGGTCTGTCGAAAGTGTCGACATGTTCCTGTGGGGATGATTATTCATCCTGGATAGCTTTGACTTTCCCCCCAGGACCTCCGACTGTAACATTCGGCAAAAAGTCCCTAGAATCTATTCCTCTAGCGCACAGTTACGACTGTGACCCAGTGCTTGGACTTTACAGGGTAGCTCCTCCCTCCAGTTCATTCACATTGACTTTGCTTAAAAGGGCATCAAGAAAACTAGCTAGGTTTAATATGGAAGGTTTCTCTAAGTTGGATAGGCAAAATGACAAAGTTACAGCATGTTAGCAAACCTCCTTGTGCTTCCACAAAGCAATGGAATTAATCAAAATTACTGATGCACCATTGCATGGTGCCTCAGTGCCTATTAAGGTTTGGACTGATATTACTTATTCAAGAAATTATGTCATATTTCATGGATATTCCATATTGATGTCTTGTTGGATTTAGGGTAGTTCTGTTGAGAGATATCAGTCATTTTCTGTTCTGATTTTAAAGTCAATGGGAAAGTGGAATGGAGTTCCATGGTTGGTACATTGTCTTATCAATTTATACCCAAGTGAGCTCGTTATTATGGCAACAAATTAGTTCAAACAAAGTGTAAAGGAAGTAGTAAGTAAAAGAGAAGAAACGAAACTGGCAGTGAGATCATTTAAGCAAAGTTTATTGAAGAAAAGGAAACAAGCTGAATCCATGAAATGTAACATGCAAAGCAAGTATTTTTCAGCATAAATAACCGGCGCAAATGATTCC
The DNA here is from genome assembly GCF_964275005.1 of Diadema setosum. Classification (NCBI taxonomy): domain Eukaryota; kingdom Metazoa; phylum Echinodermata; class Echinoidea; order Diadematoida; family Diadematidae; genus Diadema; species Diadema setosum. Next base: position 12,026,129 of record NC_092699.1, read on the forward strand.
AAGGATGACATAAACCGAGTTCATGTGCAACCTTCTCTCCCAAATCTCTGGTGGATATAAGTCTGTTCAATTCTTGCTCTCTCTCTCTCTCTCCATCTCTCTCAGTTTGCATTACTTTGAATTTGAGAGCTAGAAGAGTTGGTGTGGAGTGGATAAGTCGTTAAGTGATAAAAAATTGATGATGATGATGATGAAAAAAAAAAATGAAACAAAGCGTGCCTGTGCCCCTCCATTCTGAGAATATCGGAGCTCTCTGTGTAATTGTCAAAGTGGGAATAATTACATCTGCACATGCAATGAAACGTGAACTCCTCTTGTTTTTGAAATATTGATGTTGTAGCACTGAATGGTGATAGATAATATCTTCCCCCCCCCCAAAAAAAAAATGTATTCCCTCCTCCTGATTTACTCGACATCTTGTTGTCTGTACACAGGCCACCTCGGTCGGTTGGGTAGAGAAGTTTGTACATGTATCTCTCGTGTGCGTCTGCGTGCGGGCAGGTTGATCATGGGGTGATCAGAATCCGATACCGCCGGGCAGATTTATCGGAGTCTGGCTAATTTCCGAGTTGAGACAGAGGGAAGATGTGGTTTTTCTGCAGCGGTACTTGACCGTGCCTTCTCTCTCAGCCCCACCCCCCCCCCCCCCCCACCCCAAACTACACTCAAATCTGTTGAGCTGATGACACGTCTTTTGCCCTGCCTGCCACAGAAACCAACCACAAGGTTGATGAAATTATTTGTCACTATGTTTTTCCTTTGTCTTTCTATCATTTTTTTTTTTTTTTTTGGGGGGGGGGAAGGGAGGGAGGATGGTAGATTGTATGTTTCACCTCGTTGAACCAGAAACTGAGGTTTGTAGCATGTGACCCAAGCTACCTTCGTACATCTCAGACAATGTTTTGTTCCTTCCTTCTTTGATATTTTTTGGAAATGGGGATGGATCAATCCATGCTAGTAGAAAGCAACAAGATAGGAAAATGGCACAGTTGGCTACGGGAGGAATACATAGTATTTATATTCAATGGAGTGTGTGGTGTACACATGTGTGTACTGTATGCTTGTATGTGTGTGTTTTTATTTGTGTGTTTGAGTATCAATCCTCCATTCATGTCAGAGCCAATGAAAGTATTTTTGGCTGCTTCAAATTTGATGACATTTGCCTCATAGATGTGGAGCTATGATTATCTGTTCAGATAACATCCATTCGAAAGTCTTCCATGTCCTTAACAATGGTTATATACTGTATATACCTCTATAAACCTGTCTGTCCAATAATACAGTCATGAATATTGGCATATTTAGGGCCTAGATATTTGCACGCCGTTGCAGTTGGGCTATCTCTACTGCTCATCAGGTCGCTGTATTTCAGTGAGGGACTTGTACAAAAGAACATAAAACATGCTAAAGATGTTGGGCTGGAGAACAGAGTGAGACATGAGAGCGAGAGAGTAACTTCAGGTGAAGTTAGTCATAAGTCATGTTATTACCCCAATCAGATCGCTATCCAAAAGGTCAAGGTTACGCGTCTTCTCCGCTCTCGGGGTGCACTGGTTATAGCCAGGGATGAAACTAGCAGGATGTCAAAAAATAAGAGATGTCGTGATAAGGACTAAGAGAGTGGATGTTCAAAGGTCAGATGAAAATTTTCCATGCGGCAACGATCTCAAATTGTTACAATTTCTTATCTTTTTTTTTTTTTTTATTGATCCCGAATTTCTTGATCGTGTGAAGTTAACCGTTATGAAATCATCATCAAAGGCAAGAGAAGAAAATGTTGTTTGCCTATACTTCTGGGAGAACATTGTAATCATTTTCGGTCAGTCATGCATAAGAGATGACTTATCAACTTAAGTAAGATAACCCTTTAAAGGCCAAGTTTTGATTATATCACTGGGAGTTATATACATTTTTGTATTCCATTGTAAAGATTTACTGTGAAAGAATTCCCAGATACTGTTATGTGGAAATTCTTCTTTGTTATTAAACATACTCTTATAAGATAAATATATATGTGATATGCACTTGACAGTTCTATACCACAGAATTTTTAAGAAGGATGTGGAAATTTATTGAATCAACCAGTTAAAACAAAATTTGAGGTTTCTTCTATGTGGCTGGTAGTAGTACATTCGTGTGTGTGAGAGAGAGTACATATGACTGTGTATGGAAGAAACGTCTTTATATATGTATGAATACATGTGTGTATGTATGTATGTTTTCTTTAATATAAAAAAAAATGAGCTGCATTGATTTCATATAATGCTAATGTTATATTGTACTTCATACTTTTGTTGTTGGAACTGAAATAAAATGAAATGAATGAATGGCTACATATACTTTGCTTATTTCTTTATTGAACTCCAGTGGCAGGTAAGATTGATGATTGAACAAAGTTCAGGAAATGTTGGCCTTTTTCTGTGTAAGGTCTCTCTATGCAACTGTCTCTTTCATTCTTTCCGGTGGCAAAGGCGGTAGGCTTGTCTCTCCTGAGCGGAGCTCAAGAAAAAGTCTAGGCTGCCGAATAAAGCCCTACTACCCTACTTCCTGTCGTTTTGATGACAGTATTGTGGTCCCAAAATCTTGACAAAACATCTCCAAATCTCCGCTCCCAAACTCGGCGGAGCCCTGCAAATGACAGGCCCCGTCCAAAATAGAGCGTCAAAAATCTTCACCTCCGGGGCGGGAGCGGCGGCCGGTGTGGTGTGTATGGTGCGGCTCTTGTCTCGGTGTTGGTTTTGTGGCTGAACAAGAAAACTGCAACATGAGAATGAAAATATCCCCCTTAGTATTAGGCTATAGGCTAGCATTAGGGAGTTTTGGGAAGAAGGGATATGATATTTTGATTGTAGCTTTTAAAAGTTTCTTCACAAACTTTATACCCTCTTTTTTCCCCCGCTTCGTTCCAAGTCCCGGCTTAAGTTAGACTTCAATCAGCAAGGAGGCAGGCGGGCAAAGCTGGCTCGTCTGAAACAAAAACAGGCCGAACATTTTGGCAATAATATTGTCGCTCCCGCGAGAAAATAGCCAAGGCGCTGGAAAACAGGCACAAATTGAATACAAAGTATCAGACGTGGCAAGGAAGGATACAGTTGCGACAATACGCAACATGCTGGATGGAATCTTAGGAACAATATTTTGGCAGTCAAAGTATGACGGGTGATCCTGATGGAGGTTGATAACTTATATACAAGTGAAGTAAGCAACATTCACTCAAGATTCATAACAAATAAAGTATGCTCCCCTCCCCTCCCTATCTTTCTCTCATAGTTCTTTCTCTCGTATGAACAAGTATAAACTTCCAAAGGGGCACTAAAAGATGTTTTTACAGCTCCTTGGGATGCAACCTTAACAGATATTGCTTTTCTTCTGCATTCATTTCACTACAGATACCAATGAGTGCCTGTTCAGCAATGGAGGTTGCATGGGAAGATGCTGCAACACCATCGGGAGCTACTACTGCAAGTGCGACGAAGGCTTCGAGCTCGGCATGGATGGAGTCAGCTGCAGAGGTCAGTCCCCCCAGTTTTGTTTGCTCTTTCATGCTCTTTCCTGCTCTTTCCTGCTCTTTCCTGCTATTTCCCGCTCTTTCCTAATCTTTCCTGCTCTTTCCTGCTCTTTCATGCTCTTTCTTGCTCTTTCCTGCTCTTTCGTATTCTTTGATCACTCTTTCTCCCTCTTGACACTTTCTCTTTTTCTATCCCTGCCTCCCCTCCTCCTCCTGTAGGTATTTTCGTTTCCCCTAATCTATAATTCCTTTCCTTTCTCCCTTGTCTTTCTCACACACACATAATCACATATCACTATGTCATGTGATTGCTACCCAATTCCCATAAAAGATATTTAACTTTTTTTTTGGTGTAATGAAACTTTTTGTGGTTATGAGGCCTATATGATTGAAGTCTTAATTACATATCATTCTTTGTTAGCATGTGGCATAGTATCAGCATTTCTCAGATCATTTTGAAGATGGATCTTTACAACAGGCAAGCTAAGGTAGATTCTTGGATACTTTTTAACTTTTTTTCTCCACACGATCCTTTTGTGTATAGATAGAGAAATGGATAGAGACAGTCAGACCGAGAGACAAGTATGTGTGAAATGTGAATATTGCTATCAATCAAATATGTTTTCATTGCATATTTTGGTGATATTGGTATTATGTAGAGGGTGTTGGTAGAGAGTCATTTTGGTATAGAGGCCGTTGTCCAAGTCAAGTGATTTGCATATTGACAACAGTCTCCTCCACCTGTATACTTGAAGATTTGTCATGAAATATATGTATTATTCACATTCATCTTTCCCTTGTTTTCATCCTGTCTTTGATGAAATTCACAAGTGATGAGTTTTCCCTCCTTCATCATCCCCCACCAGATATTGATGAGTGTCTCCAAGGCAACGCAGGCTGCCAGCACACCTGCAGGAACACCCACGGGAGCTTCCAGTGCGAGTGCCCCTACGGCGAGCGGCTAAATCCCGACGGAAAGACCTGCAGTCGTAAGACACCCCTTTTCTTTACCTCTCGACCACTTTCTTTTTTTGGGGGAAAAAAAAAAGCCAACTTTCTGTGCAAAATCCGTTTTTTTTTTCTAAACGCCTTCTATCCTTGGTAGTAGTGATATTTAACTAGATGGTGACAGTGGAAAAAAGAATTAACAAGAATGTGTGTGTGCTTCATTATTATTATATTATTATTAAAAGTGTTGTTTCATGCAAGACATCTAGATGAGAATGAGAGTGAATATGTGGAAATGTGTAGCTTTTCTTTCTGTATTGATATATTGAAAAAGTGCACCCAATGCAAGAGCAGCTAGCAACCTGCTTGAAGTGTATGTACCCATTTTTCGAAGAAAAACATAACGAGCATCAAACCAATGCTACCTGTGGGTAAAAGGCATATTATATAGTGCAGTTTTCGTGGTGAAAGCTTGTGCAGTAGGAAGTGCCTAGAGCCAAAACTTGTGCCAGTAGATAGCATATTAGTGCACCAAAAAAGTTTATCAAAAAGTAGTCCCCCTCAAAAAAAATTTTTTTTCCCATTTCTAATCATATTGATGTTGTTCCTTTAGCTACGAGCATTGATTTAACGAGGAGTAATATCGTGTGAAAAATGACTTCTTGTTTATGACCACAGTGTATTCTTCTGGCAGACAGAATAATTCAATTATAAGAGGAGGGGCTGTGAAAGGTTATATGATTAGACATTAGCCAAACTAACAGCTGTGATAGAAATTTAAGTAATGATTAATGCGACATTTTCATCATATTTTTTGATACAATGTCAAACCCACCAACGGAAAGCACAGATACTAACTTATGTCGGGAAATTTCAAGAAAGATTCGCCATCATTTGGTCTGGCATTTTGGCCGTTATTTGACTGATGTCTTTGATTGAAGAGGGGAAGGAGGTGGGATGGCCTCAATTTCCGTCTTTCTTCAAAGAGGGAGGGAGAAAATCATTGAAGTTAGGCATGGTGTACGAGTGTCACCCAGATAGATGAATGAAGAATTGTGTGTTTGCCAAAAGAATTCTTTTAAAAAAGTAGAATAATCCCAGAAGAGAATCTTACATTTCATTTTCCCCAGTATCACGATAAACTATTAGTAGATGTTCATTTTTTTAGAGAGAGAGAGAGAGAGAGGAAAAAAAAAAAACCCATGGCTTTATTTTTACATCTGTACAGGTTTTATTTGGAAAAACAAATAAACAATCAAAATAGAGCTCATATTCATATTTTGACCGCAGTGGTTTCATTGCACCTGTGCTGGGGTGTTAATTCACCAATTGGGCCAGTGCTAGAAACAGTTTTGTGTCAATGTCCTATGAACTTTCTTCTCTACTTTGATGGATACTCTCCCCCAGTTTGTCATAAACATAATGATAAATCAGGCCTGTATACCCTATGGAGTTTCGTAAAATAACTTTTTTAGGTCTATAGATATGTATAGATAGGTATAGAGAAATAACAGTCAGCCATTCTGTGCCCAAAGAGTATTCATCCAGTGTGCTAAACATCTGGTACTGGATATATTTGAATACTTTATATATAGAATAAGTATAAAACTCCCTGTAAACTTTTGCGCATACTCCCCACTTCAAAACACATAGATCCTGCATTCACTGCGACATGTGCCTGCCTAGTGCTTTCCTGAGAAACTGCCTCGTTGTTGTGCCTCTGTGGGTACTTCTATGCTCAACTGAGCTTTGGCTTTATAGTTGTAGGAACTCTGCCCTCTGATACCCCTTGTGGAGAAAGTGCTGATTCCAAAGAAAAAAATGTAAAAAAACTCTAAGAAGGATTACATATTTTGGGTATTTTGATTACGTGTCAGCTGTTGCTATCAGAAATATGACAGGTATGAATTGGGCTACTAGCGCACTACTGAGAGGGAAAAATGCAGGTGGTGCCGTTGCTTTCATCGGACAGCTTGAAAACAAATAAAGCTGATCGCTACATGTAGGCCTAGTTGTACATCCAGAAAACGCTTGGGGAATAGGAAGTGAGATTACAGAATATACTACAGTGAGATGAATGGATGGATAGATTGAAGAGCAAATATAAAAAGAAATAGAGTGATAGTGTAGACAGATGACAGATTGAGGAATAGTTAAGTGGTTGCTAGCTGGATGAATAGATAGACAGATAGAGAGTATACAACTTTCTGAAAGAAGGTATGTACATGTACATTTGTATCTGAAATAGGATCTATATAGATGAATAGCTATGTGTAGACTGATGTATAGAAGTAGATGTACCCATAGACAATAACTCCTCGCCAAACAGATAAGCATATGACAAAAGGAATCCGCCGGGGGTGAAAATTATCAATAAGAAGTCCTAATATCAATTCAATATCAATCAATCAATATCAAGTTTCAAGAAACCACGCATGAATGCTGCGTAGTTTTTCCCGTCCCTTTTATAATCATGTTCAACAAAGACGTTCTTGAGCAAATATTTGAAGTAATCTTTACATGGAAATAACCTTGAGATTTCATAAATGAAATTCAAAGAAAAGGTTACATTGGTGGTACTTTACTTTGCTCTGGGTGAATCACAAAAATGAATTAATATAGAAAGATGTTCACTAAAGACTTACCTCGAAAACAAGGAAATAAGAATCTAGAAATAGATCTAGATGATCTAGATGAGCAGTTTACAATATGTGCAGACTGATGTATGGAGGTAGATGTACATGTACCCATAGACAATAGCGCCTTGCCATAGATAAGCATATGAAAACCACCAGGGGTGGAAAATTAAAAATAAGACTCTAAAGTGTCAATTCTTTTATCATGTTTCAAGAAACCACACATGAATGCTGCGCAGTTTTTCTATCCCTTTTATAATATCATATTTAACAAAGACCTTCTTGAGCAAATAATCTTTACATGGAAATGACCTCGCAAGTTCATAAATGAAATTCAAAGAAAAGGTTTCTTTGGTGGTAATTTACTTTGCTATGTGTGAATTACAAAAATGAATTAAAATCGAAAGATGCTCTCAAAAGACATACCATGAAAACAAGTGACCGTTAGATGCATCCTTATGTATAATTATAGCTTAAGGAAACAATGTGCAGTGCTGTCCGGTTTCGGCAGGCTTTCTCGGTCTTGGGAGTGGGATCAGCTAATATATATTTTATTTCATAAAACGTTCAATCTAATGTGAGATCTCGTTCGCGCAGGTGCAGTCAGTTCGTTCCTACATGACGCAATGTTGAAACGGTTTTCACGTCAGCGCGACACAACAGATCAGTTTTAATCAAATTACAGTCACGTTATTTGCCTTTCATTATTTTCGGAGCTGTTTCCAAAATTTGTTTTGCATAATCAACCATATTAATTTGCAAATTAGCATCAACATTTATTGTATATAAACAACCACATCAATTTGCGAATTGATACTTTCTTGCCCACAAAGCTTGGTATGGTGAAATGTCTGTCAAGTATTTGAAGTTCTTGTCTGTGGATTGTAAAGACTTTCAAAGGCATATAAACCAGACAGTCACATCCCAACATATCCTGTTCATTCCCCCACAACAACAACAACAACAACAACAACAACCAAAGAAACACTGAGAAACTAGAATGATTCTAACGTGGGAAAGACTATGTAGAAAGATGCATATGTTTGGGATGGAACATATCGGGGGTGGAGCATATGTTTCTGATTTGTTAGAATACAGTAAGGAGTGATAGCAGGTGTGTGGGTGTCAGTTTAAAGGAAGACCCGGCAGTCTGAATAAATTTACCCCTATCTCTTTCTTGCGTGCCTGCTATGAAGACACCAGATAGAAAAAGGCTAACATATCTTGGCATATTGTAAAGAGCCAACAGGTGCATGGTATATTTTATAGAATGATGGTGCTCTCTGAACAAATGTATAAACTCCCTATATTAGTTGTGGGAAACATGGCTCAAAATATATTGGAAGATTTGGCTTTCCTTTTTTTTTTTAATCCGTACGGTTTTATAGTAGTTTGCTTTCTTTCGCTGATAACATTCTCTCTTCTTTTTTTTTTTCTTTTTTTGATAAAAGTGTATGGATTAGTTTAAACACCTATAATTAAAACTTGAACAACCAACCAAACAACCAAACAACCCCCCCCCCCAAAAAAAAAAATAATAATAATAATAAAAAGAGAGAGAGAACACAAAATGAAAAGGTATGTATCACTAGAGACCAGGTAAATGTCACATGTGTAGAGATTATGAGCTCTAGCTCCATAAACTGCAGCAGAATCTACACAATAGATACTAAACAGTGAAAGAATGTTTTAGATTCTCGTTAAGTGCATGACAAGTAATCAATTGGACATTGGATGTAAGTGTGAAAATCAATACACACTCATTCCGTGTTGTCTCTCTCTATAGAAGTGACATGTGCTAAATGCAATCTGTCAGTGGGTGGAAATGGGTGTTACAATGTCCCCCGTCTATGTCAGTTACCCACATGTTCCCACATTGATTGATTGATGAAGTCAATGATACAAAGGACTCCTTGAAGTGGCCTGTCTGGGATGACACATCAATTGTCTCCAACTTAAAGAGGGAAGGAGGAGGAGGATGGGGGGGGGGGGGAGGTTAAGGGGGTCAGGGGTGAGAGTGGAGAGGGAAGGGAGAAAGTGAGAATGGAAAGAAGGGAGGGAAAGTGGAGGGAGGGGGAAGGTGATGGATGGATGGATGGATGGATGGATGGATGGATGGATGGATGGATGGAAGGAGAAAAAGGGGGAAACACGGAAGAGGAGAAAGTGGAGAAGGGAAGGTAGAAAGTGATAGAGGGAGAGAGAGAGATGGAAGAGAGGGAAAAAGAACGAGGGATGAGGAGGAGAGACAAGAAAGGGGAAGAAGTGGAGAAAAATAGGATGTGGGAGGTGTTGTAAAACGAGGAACATTTGTGTGCATTTTTATTTAACGAATTGCGCAAGAGCCAAGATTCACAAAATGAGAATGCATGCGGGAGAACTTGTCTACAAAATATGTATTGAATGCCAGTGGCAATTTGCGAAAATTTCATTGCGAAAGAGGCTGTCTGCTCCAATTTGTGAAAATTTCATGCCACAAATGTTGTTGGTTTTACAGTAATAGGGTCAGAAAGAGAGAGAGAAAAAAAAAACAGAGAAAGGGAGATAATCAGTTAGTTTTTGGTAACACTAGTGTAAGAGGTGATGGCAAGCTTTCATGGCACTAAGCATTTTGCGATCTGAATCTTCCCGTCTTTCGTAGTGATGTCGTGCATGCAGTTTGATAGTTATAGCTGGAGTCCATACAGCAATTATGTGTGTGATTAATTGGAGTAGACAAATTTGACAGAACCTATCAGCAGCTACATGTGGCTACTGACAGGAAAAAGAAAACAAGATGAGCTCACCATGGTCTAATTGTGAAAGGATCATGCAACCTAAACAGTGAAATACACCTGTCAGTTCCTGGCTGTTTGACATAGAATCCCAGAATAGTTTTGCTTTCCTTGGCCAGACAGCATTTACAGAAATAGCTTACAGTATAGTCTTGTTTGATGTTTTTTCTATTGTTGCATTCTTGCTTCCATGTTTATACATTTTTGTATGTGGCGTACCTGTGCAAAAAGAATATAAGAAATTATGTGATGCGGGAGCTTATGATTGTTCATATATTGTCTCCATGTACTGCTGCTGCTGTAATACAAGTATTATACAACTCTCTGTTTTTGAAAAGTACCATCATTCATGTAGCATTTGATGTGGCATATTTTCTTCATTTGCTTGGGGAATCTTCAGCTCTGTCTAGTCTATGCAGTAGTAGAAACATCTGTAGAAACTTACTGGTACACAAGGCATTTATTCACTGTCCCGCGGTATACACATGAATGTCACCTTTCTCCCCCTCATCATCTTGAATAGTAGATCTGGTAGCGAGTGCTTGTTTGATTAGATTTAGTGGTGCATACGAGGTAAATTTATCGCTCATCCACGATCATTTCGTAGCTAACACTTTTCTTTTGTCCTCAAAATGTCACCATTCTCTCATGTGTGAAATTCCTGTGTTTTCTTGTTCTCTGTCTCCCCATTTCTTCCCCTACTAAATCCCCCAAAACCATCAAATTGTAATAAAAAACACAATATGATCAAACAAATCTTCCAAAAAAAAAATGATTATGGATTGTCAAATGTCATTGTCGGAAACATGCCCCTCAAACAAACCTGAATTACATTATTATTTCTGTGTTTTTCTCATGAAATAATCTTTTATGTAAAATGTTCATATCTGAAATGTTGAAAAATATCTCTCTAACCACCACAACCCCCAATACACATCACATTACTGGAACAATTTCATTTCTTTCGGGGGTTACCTCAATGAACAAATAAACAAACAAACAAACAGCTCAAGATGGCTGTGCGATCAACAACGGCGGTTGCCAACACCAGTGCCTCTCGCATCCTTACGGCCATTACTCCTGCCAGTGCCATGCTGGCTTTAGGCTCTCTCCAGACGGACGCTCGTGTATACGTAAGTCTCCGGCGGAACGCATCCTCGCTTTGACCCTAGTGTATCAAAAGCGAATTGCTAATTCCCATCTGTGTCAGAAAAGAAAAAAGTTACTAAATGAAATAGAAGAGCACCTAATAGATAATAATAAATACTAAAACATTTTTTTTTTTTTTTTTTTTGCACTAGCATGCTTTTAATCAGCTGTCAGGCAATTGCTTACCTCATCGTAAAATTTGCCACAGGTCCCCAAAGTGTTAAGCAAAGTCCATCCACGTTGCATGGTGATGTGTGAACGGAAAATTAAAAAAAAAAAAAAAAATCACAGATGCTTTTCTCATTCAAAATTTCAGCAAGCTGCTTGCAACTGTGACGTAAGAAATGTTTTGTTTGCAGAAATTACTGTGTTTGATGTGCAGGCTTTATTACTAAATGCGAATATAATGCATGATTAATGCTCAATTAATTTTTGTGTTTAAAAAAAAAAATGTTTGCCCAGCATTTGGTTTATTTATCTTTATTTTAAAGTCTGCCCTGCATGTGATTTTTTTTTTGTTTTTTTATTTGTAACAACAATAATCAAGGACCTGAGCATTCAGATTTTGAAAAAAACAACATCTTGTCAGCCGATATATATGTTGGAGTGATCAAACTTGTAAGTCGTAGTGACAGAAAATCTATTCCAGCAGCAATGAAATCATTGCCAGCTCAGTAGATATGCCCTATGAAATATAAGAAACAAAGTGTCCATTTTCATAGCACGATACTTCCTCATTTTGCTGTGACCTGTTCCACATTTCTTATCATATCTGTACATATTTTTAGGTAGTCTTAGTAGTGCATGATTCCACTCCACGGTTTGTTGAGTGAGAAGTACACCTGCTTCTTATTTTTTGATGTCATTGTCATTAGAATCGCTGTCATGCATGAGATTTTGTAGTGAGTCAGATCTAGCCAAAACATGTACCACTCTCCTGCCTCATCAACAATCAATGATCACTGCTATATTAACTCATCGAAGACTGGTCATGTGCGTGCTCAGACAGGTGTCTGTGGAAATTGTGTATTAGGAAAATTAGCTGATCCTCGACAGGTTAAGATCATCCAGATGTCCTTAGACATGCCCAGAGAAGAACTAATCGCTCCGTGCAAGAAATGCAACAAAGACTGTGATATCTCCTCGAAACCTTCCCACGAAATTCCCTTCCATTTCCTTTACCAGAATGTTTAATAAATTAAACGATACCCATAACATCTAATCACCCCCTCACTTCCCCCACACAGCATGCTATTTGAACCCCCCACCTTGCCTTCCCCCAAGCTTGACCCATCCCTCTGCCAACTTCAGTATAATGACTGTGGGACCATTTTATTCATTTGTAAACATGATGCAATCCTTGGTAACAGACTTTCAAATGTTAGAGATAATGGAAAGCTGTGTGATGGAGATTCAAAATATAGTTTTTGTAACTATCAAATCTTGTGGAAGATCCTTGAGCTTGTGTAACATCCATCGTCAAAAGTTCCCCTCGCTACACCTTTTGCACCAATAGAAGATGACGTTTTGGGTGGCACTTGACATTTCAAACTCCATAGCCTGTTCCAATCATAAGAGTAGACCCCATAAGCACAAACACGACCCCCAAAACTACCCTTCCTTTTGCATTAGTAATCTTTTACAGGCAAATACTGTCTTAAAATTTCAAACATTTCACTCAAACTTTCACTGATGAGAGAACAATCATCAGGTTTAAAACTCAATGCGCTTTCCTATTCAAGTTAGGAAACTGCTCTAGGTTTCATAAACTTTGTTTTGAATCAATGAGAAGTTGATTGCCTTTAAAAGATTGATATGTTGAGATGTTGAAGGGGGGCACTCACAATTTGCCTATGGTTTCCGTGGCAACAGCTGCCAATCCCTGTGCCACCAACAATGGAGGATGCCAGCACACATGCCTCAACATGGGTGACACGGCCCGCTGCAGCTGCAACGCCGGCTACACGCTCAACAACGACCTGCGGAGCTGTCGAGGTTCGTACGTGGGGCGCCGCTCTGCCCTTACCCTTATCTCTTTCTCCCGTCTCCTTGTAATCCAACATTCCTCTGATCCACCATGGATATGATGTTGTTGAATTCATGCCATACTCATTTGTGGTTAACTGAAATGCCTAGCAACCTACAAATTACCAAACAGAGTTTGCCGTCAGTCAGCCAGTGCTTTTCATTATCAATGTTATTCCAGTCTTTGAAGTAACAGATACAAACTGCTTTATATGGTTTTTTATGGTTTTGCTTTATATAAACATTTTTGTTGTTATTATTGAAGTGTTTTGTTTAGGCATTCAAACTTAGGACATTGTCATATTGTGATGACGAAATATAGTGTACTTACCAAATATTGCCATGCATTGTTGATATAGAGGTATGTACCTCTACCGTGAATACTGGCACCAGTTTTACTTTAAAAAGTTTGTGATACATACACTGTGCATCCATGAAGATGGATGCCTGCTGTAGTTTATTTGGTGGTATTGGGTTGAAAGAGGTGGGGGGGAAGGGGTCTTTTGTATCAGGACTCGATGTTGTGTCAATTGTTAAGTTCGTGACTAGCTTGCCACAAGTCAATAGATAGGTAGGAGAAAATCTTTGATCTAATCAAAAGAGTTTCCCTCACTTTCGTCTCATGAAATTCTGGCATTCTTACCCACGAGGTGTTCTGATAAAATACAGATTATGGAGGGCTATTGGGGTAGTAGGAGTCTTCCTTTTACAAGTCCTTTCAATTTCTTCATAAGTTGATTATAAGATGTGATGCGTAGCAACAGAAAAGTTTGTCCAAATCTGCAAATCCAGACTCAACACTTGAATCAACTTTTCTTCTTTTTTTTGAGGACCAGCTGCAAACTCTTTTCAGTTCTGACAGGACTAGGGATGTATCTGTTCTATAACCTTGTTGCCTGGTGTTCTCCCTTTTACAGACATTGACGAGTGCTCGCAGATGGCGTACATGTGCGATCACAACTGCGTGAACACAGAAGGGTCCTACAGGTGCAGCTGCAACCGGGGCTATGAGCTGGAAACTGACGGCAGGTCCTGCAGACGTGAGTACTAAGTACTGTGTGCATATATTCTAAACCTTTAAAGGCTCGCATAAAAGGTGCACCCCCACCTTTCACACAAAAGGGGGAAAAAGAAGAAGAAAAAAAAAAAGAGCTCACTTCTCTGCTTCTGCTAAGATTCTCCATCAATTTTCAGCATCATACCATTTCTTAAAGAAGACTGCAGCCTGCTAGCATTTGGATATTAGCTGTTTTGAAAGATCGTGTGAAAAAATGTAAGCTATACTTATGCATCAAAATGTGAATTGTATGCTGACATATGATATCTGTTATTTGAATTTTTCGTGCCTCTCTTTAGGCAGCTTGGATAGGGTTAGCAAGTTCCGTATAAATCATGTTTGCTGTGAGTGGTGTAAATTCACCATCGGGGAGTACAGTAATGAACGGAGAAATGTAAGCATGCATGCATTGCATCATGGTCGGGATCAGAGTTGATATTTTTGCACGTTATTGAATTCACGATTAGCACCCAACTCGCAAAACTCACGAAAATAGAGACCTTGCAAAATATCTGGTGTACGCATCAGTAGGGCCTATTGTCTGCAAGAAGACTGTTCATTAATATTGGCACTCTCTTTCCCGTAGCATAGGTAAGTGCATCCCTTACAGCAGGGCTCCACACTAACTTTTATTTTTGGTGGCCCAAAGGCAAACATCCCACCTTTTTTGGTGGCCCGATCAGGCCACCAAATTCTTCATTTCTGAAATTTTGGTGGCCCGACGTGCGTTCTTGGTGGCCCCGGGCCACCGTTAGTGTCGAGCCCTGCTTATAGGATGGTAATAATAATTTTTTGCATATCTGTTTCAAAATATCACGAACTGCTCACCCAGAGCACATACAATGTCCTGAATGTCTTTGGTCACAATTGTATGTAAAATGGCATGAAAGTGTGTGTTGTGTGATGCTGAAGAGATTTCTGGAATCTCAAGTTCAACATTTTCATTTTTTTTTTTCCGGCGGCGTTTACGCTTCCGTCCTCCGACCGCGCACACTTTATGCTCCAGTGAGAGCCACACTCGTGCTGACGCCCATCGACCCGTGTGAGAACCTGCAGTGCCAGTACAACTGCACGATCTTTGGCTCCCACCCGGTCTGCCAATGCCCCGTCGGATTTGAGCTGCAGGCGGATGGCCTCAACTGTCAAGGTACGGAACCAAAAAAGTGACTATAATCGGGACATGCCCCTGGCTCTACTGGCGCACAAAGCATGTATATGTTTACTGCATTTATGAAGTGTGTGTTCGCACAAATTTCTAAGTATCAACTGTCAGACTGGTTTATACGTGAATTCAAATTTGTTTTTTCACTGTAGAAATGTAATAATGAAATTTATTTATTTCACATTTTCTTCCCTTCTTTACGCAGCTGCAATTTTTAAAGGTGACACAACATTTGCTCCTGTGGCAATTACTCTGGTCTTTATATTTTTCTCTAAGGACATAGGGTTTAACAGGGGTTAGGGTTGTGATAAGGTTTTAGGTTTAGTTTGATGTGAGGATTAGGATTAGGGTTAGGGTTCATGTTTGTTGGTAGAATTTATGTCTGGCTTTAGTGAATAGCATGCAGATATTTCATGGGAGCATTTATTGCAGGAACAAATGTTATGGAACCATTTTTAAAGGGACTGTACAGTACTGGTTGAGGTAAGGGATTCATATTTTGAGCATTTCTAAGTGAGATAATGAGAAACCTCTTATGAAATTTGAAAGAGCATGTAATTTTAAGAAGGATTCAACATTTATTTGATGAAAATTGGTTTCGAAATGGCTGAGATATCCAAAAAAGTGATAATAATAAAAGGCAACGGGCCACAACTTTATTAGGATCTCTTTGTTTCACCTTGTTTTTGGATATCTCAGCCATTTCAGAACTGATTTTCATCAAATAAACTGTTGATACCCTTTAGAATTGCATGCTCTTTGACATCTCATAGAGTGGTTTCTGAATATCTCGCAAAATGTTAAAAGCTAGATCCTCACCTCGACCAGAACTGTACACACCCTTTAAATGCAATATTTTCATTTGAATAGTGTAAAACTGAGTCACACATTTGCTGCCTCTTTTAGACAAGAATGAGTGTGATGTTGGCCAGAGCTGCTGCTCCCATATCTGCGAGAACACCGAGGGTAGCTACCAGTGCCGATGCCGCGCCGGTTTCTTCCTCAGCGATGATGGATGTTCCTGTATCGGTAAGACGGGTTCTATGTCTCGACATATAACCATACTTCGCTTTCCAATTGGTAGAATGTTTGGAAACTCCTACAAGATACCTGTGAAAAGTCAGAAATGAAAACGATTATCAGCATCTTACAATTCGATCAGGTTTTCATTGTGATGAGTCTGATAAATTTCCCCAAACTGCGGGATAGTAGTGAAGTACAAAAACAAACATTGGCATTGTGTGATAGGACAGTTTTAGGAAGATAACATGGAAAGAGAAAGACGGACATATCAAAACAGTCCCCAAGATCTATTGGTACTGCATTGATTACAGCTACTTTCAGTATAATGAAGTCCTCAAGATCGGCAATTTTCTTTCGTTATATCAAAATTTTGTTGAAGCCGAACAATAAAGTATATAGAGATATATAGATAATGATTTTGGGACCTGAATTTTTACTTTATTTTTAGGAGAATTTATCATAAACATGCTCGTTATGATTCGATGGCACTGTATCATTTGTCATTCATTCAATAAACGTGAATGTCGGTGGATAGAGTATATGTACAAATGCGGGCATGTCAATGCGTGGAGGTGCACAAAAGATGGTGTTGGTATGCTGACCAGAAAGGTTTCTCTCTCTCCATCTAATCAGATGCTGATGAATGCGCCCAGAGGAACAACAATTGCGAGCACGAGTGCACCAACACGGAGGGGTCATACCTCTGTAGCTGTCGGCCGGGATTCGTCCTCGACACCGATGGATACAGGTGTCTGCGCCGTAAGTGCTTCCGTCAACTTATCCGCATCTCTAAAGCGGTCCACATCTTTAACTCTGTAATTGTCATTGGTTGACAGTAGTTTTTGCACAATACCGATGCCATGCAATATTAGAGGTGGTGGTAACCAGGGGGGTTTTTAGCGCAGAAGAGTTGTTTCTGTTTTTTTCCAGCACTGCCATTATTCTCATAGGATGTGAGTATTTCTATGTAGCACATTTGTGATGTTGATGTTGACACTTGGTGGAAAATATCATGGGAAACAAAACAGGTGGTAGAGGCATAGCGTACAATGTATATGCTGATTTGTCATCAGAGACAGAGTAACAAATAATCTATAAAGGTGTTACAAGTGACGTTTCAAAAAGAAAGAGTTTTGACTTTTTTTGTCCGAGCCCTTTGTAAATAGTTGTATGGAAATAACTGCAAGTGACTAAAGCATGTTTTACACACCTTATCCACTGGAAACCATCACTTCTGTACTTGCCTTGATGCAACCTGCAATTCAATCTTGTAGTATAAAAGCTTGTGGTTGTAGAAGAGGGGCACAGCATAAGACATTGAGCTGTGTCGTTTTCCTTGTTTTCCTCGTCGCTATCTCAAGTATCTTTTTTTGCCTCCTCGATGCAGAGCTGCAGTACAGGCCGACGCCAACCCCAAGTCAGCCCTTCCAGCCGCCATACATCAACAACCAACTCATCGGTGGACTGGAGGGAAGACCAGCAACT
The DNA here is from genome assembly GCF_964275005.1 of Diadema setosum. Classification (NCBI taxonomy): domain Eukaryota; kingdom Metazoa; phylum Echinodermata; class Echinoidea; order Diadematoida; family Diadematidae; genus Diadema; species Diadema setosum. The sequence goes on from NC_092699.1 coordinate 12,043,896, forward strand.
TCTTGTGAGTATAGGATTGCTCCCTGCAAAGAGTATACTGCATGGGGGGGGGGGGATGATGTGGTTACCATGACAATGAGATGATGAAGCTAGTTGAAGACAACAGTGACAAGTTAAATGAAAAATAAGCTTGCATGATGATTAGTGGTCATGACTGAGATGATCTTACTGTCACTGATGATGGTGATGAGATAGTGTCCTCGATGGCAATGATGATGATAATCCATGATGATCCATGATGATGATGATGTTGATAATGATGATGATGAAGATTATGATGTTGATTATGTTGATAATAACCTGGAGGAGTAAAATCATGACACATATCTCACTATGATTACCCTCAAAGAGTTAGAACTTTTTCACCGATAATCTGTCATTTTCATTTGTCAATTGTTATTACCCTGCACTGCTGGAAATGAAATTGTTTAAAACTGAAATTAGCCACGGAAATTGATGTTAGGGTAAATTGGAAAATATATTTTCTCAGGTATAAACAGAAAATTACCTGAAGTTTGGCAAAAAAAAATGAGAAAAAAAAAATAATGAAGTGGACGCTAGTCTTGATTGCCTGGAGCGTCACTGGTTTTGGGTCTGAATGTTTTGTGCTGCTCTGTTTTGCCTCTCAGTTTGTCCGGCCCCTTACTTCGGACCTGACTGCCAGTTCTCTTGCTCGGACTGCATGAACGACGCCGAGTGCAACTCAGAGCTCAGCGGCTGCAATTGTCTGGCGGGATGGCACGGGACAATATGCAACGAAAGTGAGTAACCGCCCCTCCATACACCCCGCCCCCCCATGTCCTCTCTCTCTCCTGAACATTCTTCTCCCCTATTCGATGCCCTAGCTTGTTATTCTTCCAATGAGGGAAACTTTGATTGGCAAGAGCTAGGTAGAATTAATATTTTTGCCTGATCACTGCCCAGCTAGATTTTTCCTAATACGACCATTGCATTATTTTCGATGAGTAGAGAGAAAAAGTCTAAATTTGCCTTTTAAATGATGGTATAGCCTTCCAAAATTCTGATAACTAGGGGGATTACCACATTGAATATGAAAAGACCCTCCAAAGTCCGAGATTGTGACAAAAGTTGTATGTTAACTTAGAAGTTTGTATTCCACTGTTTACTGTTTAGAGAATATTTCCAGGAGCAAATTTCATGTGTTCAAGTTTTGATATTTTGTAACTGTAAGAGTGTTAGATTAGCAGATATTCCTTTCATTTAATTCTGTCATGTGAGAAATTCTTTCATGTAATTCTGTTAATGTAGCAGATTTTTCTTTCATCTTCATTGTCTCACCTGTGCATGGTTTGGCTGTTTGTCATTTTAACATTGCAGCTTGCCCTTCAAACTACTTCGGCGAGAACTGCGAACAGCCGTGCCTCTGTGAGAACGGGGGTACCTGCGACCCGGTGACCGGCGACTGCACCTGTCTGCCTGGTATCAAGGGGACATACTGCCGTGATGGTGGGTGTCAACCGCAAGCCACTCATTTGCGTGTTTTGGCTTCTATGCATCACTTTTAAAGTGCTTCTAAGAAATCTCGATGACAGTTACAGTGCTGATCACGTTAAACTTACCTACGCGTTACCCCAAAAACGCGTAGGTACGTGTACTTTCCGCGTTGCGTTTTGCCATACGCGTTCGCAACGCGTACACATTGTACAGCAAAATATTCCCCTCCCTTTCACTATTGTGGAATAGCGCCATCTTGCGGGCAACATTTCATTATCTGTATGTTCGCGCCCGCGCTCACACTGCAATGCGATCCACATCGGGCCGCGCCATGATATTGACTCAAAGTGAAAGAGCTTTATAACTGACTGTTAATTGAAGAAAAAGAAGAAAACACGTGTGCTTTTATAGTTTTAAGGTGTCACTGAGAAGGGCTGATGTATTCAAAAATGAATAAACACGTATTTTCGGCGTTGACTTGCTCATTTTTACCTGTCGGTGCTGAATATTGCTTTAGCTTGAGTTTCATTTTTATGGCATACTTGTTCTTCATGTTGATGTTTCTTTCAGTCCTTGGTGGTTGGTGTTGTTGGTTTTTTTTTTTTTTTTTTTCGTGTGAGGTGACCTATTTTGTTTTAGTGTACGAGCTGAAATTTTCGCGGTGGTTTTATTTTCGCGAATTTCGCGAATCGTCTTTGAACCGCGAAAATAACAACACGGGAAAATAACAACACGCGAATAACTAAGGTTAGTTTACTTAGACCCTCGCAACCGCGAAATAAACAACACGCGAAAACGTCCCCCAAGTAGCTCTAGATTTGCAAAAATATCTGTACGCGAAAATTTCAGCTCGTACAGTAATTAATATCGTTCTGAACGCATACAACCGCGTTAAATCACAAAAACGTAATGAATAAACACGTATTTTCGGCACTGGCTTGCTCATTTTTGCCTGTCGGTGCTGAATTTCTTCACCTTTAGTTTCATTTTTATGGCATACTTGTTCTTCATGTTGATGTCTCTTTCATTCCTTGGGGGTTGGTGTTTTTTTTTTTTTTTCCGTGTGAGGTGACCTATTTTGTTTTAATTCTTATCGTTCCCAACGCATACAACCGCGTTAAATCACAAAAACGTAATGAATAAACACGTTTTCACGGCGCTGCCTTGCTCAGAGTCATTTTTGCCTGTCGGTGCTGAATTTCTTCAGCTTTAGTTTCATTTTTATGGCATGCTTGTTCTTCATGTTGATGTCTCTTTCATTCCTTGGGGGTTGGCGATTTTTTTTTCTTTCTTTTTTTTTTCGTGTGAGGTGACCTATTTTGTTTTAATTCTTATCGTTACGAACGCATACAACCGCGTTAAGTCACAAAAAACGTAACGAACAAACACGTTTTCACGGCGCTGACTTGCCCTTCTTTTGCCTGTCGGTGCTGAATTTCTTTAGCTTGTGTTTCATTTTTATGGCATACTTGTTCTTCATGTTGATGTCTCTTTCATTCCTTGGGGGTTGGTGTTTTTTTTTTCCGTGTGAGGTGACCTATTTTGTTTTAATTCTTATCGTTCCGAACGCATACAACCGCGTTAAGTCACAAAATACGTAACGAACAAACACGTTTTCACGGCGCTGACTTGCCCTTCTTTTGCCTGTCGGTGCAGAATTTCTTTAGCTTGAGTTTCATTTTTATGGCATATTTGTTCTTCATGTTGATGTCTCTTTCATTCCTTGGGGGTTGGCGATTTTTTTTTCTTTTTTTTTCTTCTTTTTTTTTCCGTGTGAGGTGACCCATTGTGTTTTAATTTTTATCGTTCCGAACGCATACAACCGCGTTAAATCACAAAAACGTAATGAATAAACATGTTTTCACGGCGCTGCCTTGCTCAGAGTCATTTTTGCCTGTCAGTGCTGAATTTCTTCAGCTTTAGTTTCATTTTTATGGCATGCTTGTTCTTCATGTTGATGTCTCTTTCATTCCTTGGGGGTTGGTGTTTTTGTTTTTGTTTTTTTCGTGTGAGGTGACCTATTTTGTTTTAATTCTTATCGTTACGAACGCATACAACCGCGTTAAGTCACAAAAAACGTAACGAACAAACACGTTTTCACGGCGCTGACTTGCCCTTCTTTTGCCTGTCGGTGCTGAATTTCTTTAGCTTGAGTTTCATTTTTATGGCATACTTGCTCTTCATGTTGATGTCTCTTTCATTCCTTGGGATTGGTGGTTTGTTTGTTTTGTTGTTTGTTTTTTTCCGTGTGAGGTGACCTATTTTGTTTTAATTCTTATCGTTCCGAACGCATACAACCGCGTTAAATCACAAAAACGTAATGAATAAACACGTTTTCACGGCGCTGCCTTGCTCAGAGTCATTTTTGCCTGTCGGTGCTGAATTTCTTCAGCTTTAGTTTCATTTTTATGGCATGCTTGTTCTTCATGTTGATGTCTCTTTCATTCCTTGGGGGTTGGCGATTTTTTTTTTCTTTCTTTTTTTTTTTTCGTGTGAGGTGACCTATTTTGTTTTAATTCTTATCGTTACGAACGCATACAACCGCGTTAAGTCACAAAAAACGTAACGAACAAACACGTTTTCACGGCGCTGACTTGCCCTTCTTTTGCCTGTCGGTGCTGAATTTCTTTAGCTTGAGTTTCATTTTTATGGCATACTTGTTCTTCATGTTGATGTCTCTTTCATTCCTTGGGGGTTGGCGATTTTTTTTTTTTTCCGTTTGAGGTGACCCATTTTGTTTTAATTCTTCTCGTTCCGAACGCATACAACCGCGTTAAATCACAAAAACGTAATGAATAAACACGTTTAAACGGCGCTGCCTTGCTCAGAGTCATTTTTGCCTGTCGGTGCTGAATTTCTTCAGCCTTAGTTTCATTTTTATGGCATGCTTGTTCTTCATGTTGATGTCTCTTTCATTGCTTGGGCGTTGGTGGTTGTTGTTGTTGTTTTTGTTTTTTTTTTCGTGTGAGGTGACCTATTTTGTTATCGTTCCGAACGCATACAAGCGCGTTAAATCACAAAAAACGTATAACGAACAAATACGTTTTCACGGCGCTGACTTGCCCTTCTTTTGCCAGTCGGTGCTGAATTTCTTTAGCTTGAGTTTCATTTTTATGGCATACTTGCTCTTCATGTTGATGTCTCTTTCATTTTTTGGGAGTTGGCGATTTTTTTTTCCGTTTGAGGTGACCCATTTTGTTTTAATTCCTGTCGTTCCGAACGCATACTACCGCGTTAAATCACAAAAACGTAATGAATAAACACGTTTTCACGGCGCTGCCTTGCTCATAGTCATTTTTGCCTATCGGTGCTGAATTTCTTTAGCTTGAGTTTCATTTTTATGGCATGCTTGTTCTTCATGTTGATGTCTCTTTCATTCCTTGGGGGTTGGTGTTTGTTTGTTTGTTTGTTTGTTTGTTTTTGTGTGAGGTGACCTATTTTGTTTTAATTCGTAACGTTCCGAACGCATACAACCGCGTTAAATCACAAAAACGTAATGAATAAACACGTTTTCACGGCGCTGACTTGCTCATTTCTGCCTGTCGGTGCTGAATTTCTTTAGCTTGAATTTCATTTTTATGGCATACATATTGGTACTTGTTCTTCATGTTGATGTTCCTTTCATTCCATGGGGGTTGGTAATTCTTTTTGTTGTTTGTGTAAGGTGACCTACATGTATTTTGTTTAAATTCTTATCGTTCCGAAAGCATACAACCGCGTAAAATAAAAAAATAAAATAATTTGGATACGGTAAATCGCGGTAGAGTGCGTTCTTCTTCACCACAGCCAGTTTCATCATCGAACCTTTCGACAAATGCAGGAGACTAAAGCTGTGATTGTTGTTTTATGAACTGAATATTGGCATGCAACGCTTGCGCAGCAGTGAAACAAAAATGTTATTCACAGGCTTACATCCTTTTTATTCCAATCCATTTGTTTACATATCTTAACCACACGCAAATCGAAGCGTCCACATCGTTCTCCAGCGCACCTCTAGCCCTAGGTCCTTGCCCGAAATGGGCTCTGGGACATTCCATTCAATGGCGTTTTTATTTTGCAACGTTGTCAACTAACTCTCATATAAGCAAGTTCATGCTACGGCTAATCTATTTTATGATGCATCATAATCTCATATGCTTAGATAACCTAGGTCGAATTTGCAGCTAGACATAGAAAAAGATTTGACATTCAATCGTGATACATTTGGTACAGGCACGTTTAACTGCTCATTCACCCTGTACTGTAATCCGCATGTCTGCTCCGCGCGTGTTTTCGCTATCACTAAAACTTCGATCGCGATGGTGTGTGTGTGTACTGTACTGTACGGTTCTTCGGCGGGGGCGTGGGCCGGCCGGGTCGATCGGCCGGCGGTCGTCAGATCGTCGACGAAACATAGACCACGCACCGCGCGGCGCAGCACGTGACCTGGTACCAAGGCACAAACAAATTGGACATACGTTGTACGAAGTCGTACAGTACATTCAAGAGCTAAAACAAACAATGGCGAAATCAAACTCCACTGAAATGGTATTGACGCTTTAATGTAATGAGTATATTCCAAGTTCATGTTTGCCCGAGTTTTGAGAAGAAATTCTATACTTTCATTTTTCCTCGCACGAGAAAAGGAATGTGATCGGTGAACTAGCTACCTGTACCCATACAACAGTAGTGTGTACTGAAGAACAGTGGAGCGCGCGAGCAGCTAACACGCAGCTGCTAGCTTGTGTAGCTATCAAAGAGATTTTTCTCCTCCCCACCACTAATGGGCGGACAATGGAGTCAGTGATTTCATGTCTTCTTTTAGACGGCACAGATTGGGGACCCTAACCCTAAACCTAACCCTAACCCTAACCCTAAAACCCTAACCCTAATCCAACGTGTTTCCCATAGGTTTAATACGCGCCATGCCCCAATCTGTGCCGTCTAAAAAAAAAAAAAACAAAAAAAAAAAAAAAACAAAAACGCGAGCCCGCCATTGTACCACTTAGTAATGGCGGACTTTGCCTACTAAGTATGGTAGCCCCACTACATATCGACCACCCTTCTTGAAACCGACCGCGTATAATTCGCGCACTGAACACTGAGTACGCACTTCTCTGCGCGCAAAGCACATAAAAATGGATTGGCTTTGAATGTAGATTAGGATGGTGTGGGAAAACGCGATAATTCACTGTTCATTAATGGTTTTAATCAAGGACAAAATTTCGAATGAATATTTTCACCGAATCGTAATGACAGCACAATGTAATGTCTATGGAAGTTTCTAAAAGGCTTCTAAAAAGCTTCGTACAACACGGTGTTCAATACAACTCGGTTTACGTGCATTGTCAATGCAAAATCAGCGGTCGATCCTAAAAACGCGATTTACCGCGGGGAGCTGAAACGAGGCCACGCAAGTTCGTCGGCGATATTTTTGCACTGAAACTTCGAATCGAAAAGGGAACAACGGCATTTGATAGAGCTGGATTTTCTCAATCACGTAGGTCAAGTTTTTTACGTGAATTTCAGTGTTAAATATTCTTATCAAGCAAATGAACATTAGGCGGTCGATTAGTAGTAGGTCCAACCCTATACATTTTCTACAGCGCGTATTACGCGAACTTCTGAACTTTTACGCGAGTACGCACTTGATTTTGGCAACGTTAGGAATGCACCAAATAAACTTTCAAACTTTCAACCAGGGCCCCGTTTCATAGAAGATGTTAGGATGTCAACTCTTGCTGGAATGGCAACTTCCCATAGCAACAGCCAATCAGGAAGCTGCATTCTTGTTGTTACCATGACAATTGACATTCCAGCTTGTTATCATATAAACTTTTTATGAAATGGGGCCCTGATAAGCCTACGGTGTGCTGCAGATTCTTGGGGCGAAATTTGCCTTTATTAAAGCCCTCTGGTATTTTGAATTTGTACAATAATTCTTATTCTATATAAGATAACAAATAAAACTACTTCATATATTTACTATATATTTTAAAGCGTAATACAAAATAATTTTTTTTTTCAGTCTAAGAAAACTTGTTTCAAATAAAAAAAATAACATGTACAGTTCTTGATTCAAGTCTAAATTCCATGCGCCTTCTTGCAGTTACCCATGGATAAGATGCATTTAAGTAATCAGCTGTTACGGAGTTGTAGGCCTACTACCTTCAGCCCCTATTAGACTGTAATTCTGGCTGTCATTTTATCGGTGGCGTTTATGATTTTATACTCTTACCCATAAAAAAAGAGGCAAATACGAACATTATGAAATGAGTAAGTTTTTGTCAGAATTCCTTATAATTGTTGACATAATAGTTTTCAGATTTCACTTGCTTCATTATCAAAGCTGTTGTACATCTTAGTTGCTTCATAAGAATTCACCTTTGATTTATGATTTTACAAACGAATTTTCATTGTTCACCTTTTTTTCTTAATTTCATGTTGTAATAGTAACTTATTTCACGATGGCATGTGTAGGGCTGCCAACTCTCACTCATTTTGGTCCTTTCTCACTCTAAAACTTTATTTCATTTGCATGCATTTCTACTGATCTCACTCATTTTGACTCCTAAATTATAGCACTGGCCTATGGGAGTCTCACTCTCAACTAGTTTCCAATGTGTTGGCAGCCCTGGTGGTTGTCTTTCCATGGCAAGATGTGGCATTTTTTTTTTTCCATCCAGGGTCAAAGAAGAAACCGACAGGAAGGAAATGAAAAAGGATAGAATGAAACACCTGCTCAGCAGGCTTTTTTTTTATCGATATGACACAAATAGTGAACGTAGTACGGTACATTTATAGAAATTCGGTAAAGTTCTGAATAGGTCATTAGTGGAAAAATAAGCAAAAAATTTGGGGGATTCCATCGGATCGAGATCTAGATCTAAATAGAAACTATAAGTACGCATTACAGCAGACTGGACCTGATACAAACCTACTGACTAGCTATGATTATACATGTATGGTCTATAGACTCTATCAACTAACGTTAGACAATTCTCCAACATAAAGATGTAGTGAACTTATAACACGTGGATCATTGACGTGCGTGACATCGAAGATCCTATATTACGATCTTTATTATACTAGTTGTGCGTTGACCTCTAAGCTAGCTGGATGAGCACAGATGAGCCGCAGACTTTACGCACCAAATCTCTACTGTACTGAGTATCTAACACACAGACACACACAGACACACACACACACACACACACACACTGCGTTCATTCGGCATGCAGCACACTGGGCATTTTGCCTCTTTGATATAACAAGGATATGTGTACATGGTAATGGTAGGAGACTCTGTTGTGGTACCTTGTAGGTGTGCGCGCTACCTATCACGCCTACCGTACATACGGTGTATGTACACACCAATGGTACACACACACTGGCTCCCCCTCCCCCCCCCCCCCTCCCCCACACGATGAGATGAGCATGCTGTAGCTGCATGCTGCATGAAAACAGCTGCTAAACACGGGCAGCTCGCGGTACGGTACTGTGTGCAGTATACTAGTACTAGTATACGGCACTGTTGTGTAGCTAAGGCACCCAGGAGATCCACACGAGTGCAACAGTTACTTTGTACAGAGATAGCGTGTAGGCTATGTCGGTAGGATTGTACAAGAACAACAGTAGGTCTACTACATACTAGTACAAGTATACTAATAGTACGTAGGTACTGGTGTCCAAGACTGCATTGTAACCGACACCCCATTACGACAATTATCAAGCTATAAATAGATCCCCCCCCCCAAAAAAAAAAAAAAATCAATAACAATACAGACTGTAGGGCCTATACTGCCTTAAGGTGTTTGGTTCAGAGTTAATTTTCTTCAACATATTCTAAGCTGTTGACATTACAAAGATATACCTACAATCTGTATCTTTCTAAATTACGTGAAAATTGCCTGTCAGATATGCATGTTAGTCACTTTTTAGAGTAATTAGTAAAAGATTAAAAAGACAATAGTTCATACTCCGATGTTACTATCTGACTGTTTTGCAAAATGTCATTGATTTGTTTATCATAGCTGTAACTTTGATACATTTTTTCGGAGCTTTTCTTTTCGTTCTTACAAAGTTGTCTTCGCGTATACTTCAATTCTTTCATAATGGATGGTTCCCAGTTTGCTTTACATTGTTGTTCGTACTAATCACTACCAGGTTTTTACAGTTTTGTTGAGACAACGCAGTTTGTGTTTCCCAGCTGAAGAGAGCAGCGTAAAGCTTTTCTGTGAACTTGAAGGGAACATTTTGTTTACAGATGTTTTATTCAATAATTTTCCCAATCAATTTCACAGAAGGTCCCGGACACAAATTGGTCTCAAATAACCCTATAAGGGACCGAAACTGGAAAAGGAAATTTAAGAAAGGAAATTCGTTACTTGAAATTCGAGCGGTTATAACAACCACATTCTGTGTAAACACCTAATCAAAATTCAATGGGGACAGAACTGCAAATCATGCTTTCGAATTTTTCCTTTTCCAGTACTGGGGACTTAAAGTTCCTCTGTTTACTTACTTTAGTTGTTACTGTTACATTTCGCGTAGTTTTTCTCTTTATGATAATGTTTGGTCCATAGTTTGCTTTATATTGCAATTCGTACTAAATCACTACGAGTTTTTACAGTTTTGTTGAGACAACGCAGTTTGTGTTTCCCAGCTGAAGAGAGCAGCGTTAAGCTTTTCTGTGAACTTGAAGGGAAAATTTTGTTTACAGGTGTTTTGTTCGATAATTTTCCCAATCAATTTCACAGAAGGTCCCGGACACAAATTAGTCTCAAATAACCCTATAAGGGACCGAAACTGGAAAAGGAAATTTAATAAAGGAAATTATTTACTCGAAATTTGAGCGGTAATAACCACATTCTGTGTAAACACCTAATGAAAATTCAATGGGGATAGAACTGCAAATCATGCTTTCGAATTTTTCCTTTTCCAGTACTGGGGACTTAAAGCTCCTCTGTTTACTTACTTTAGTTGTTATTGTTACATTTCGCGTAGTTCTCTTTCATGATAATACATGATTCACAATTTGCTTTACACTGCAATTACATTGCAAGCCGATATGAGAATAAGGACGGGGCGCATGCCTAGCACCTGACCTCCCGCCACGCGAGCCAGAGAGTCATCATGCAGTCTTCTATACAAGAAAAAAATAGCGGAGGAGGTATCACTGGGAGCCGGCAAGCGATATCTGTTTTAATTCCTGAAGCAGTACGAGTCAACGGGCTCCACAGGAGTGAAGAAGATAAATCCCCGCCCTCGAAGCTCGAAGACTTCCGTACTACAACCTGTGAGGTCCTTTCAACGACAGCTCTGATAGGGACATTCAACTTGCCACAGACTACCATCTTGTAGACGCGTCTTGCTCTATACCATCAGGCGGGGTGCAGGCAAGGCCGAGGCTGGGCCCCTGAAACAACGGCTCTTTTTAGAGCCACCAGAGATTCAAGAAAGAACAAAGAGATACTCTCATGATTGAACATAATATCACTTTCTCAACTTTCTTCCCTATCTTTTCCTACCCTACATTTATACGAATAGGAAGCTCCCTATTGCACGCATACGAAACTGTTTTTTCATCCCTCTTTTCCCTTGCCTCCATTGTAAGAAAATAGTGTTGTGTGACATTGACAATGTTATTGCATCATATTTCTCTGCAAGTGAGAGGTGAGTTTAAATTCTGTTCATGTGTTGATGTGCACTGCAGTTGAAAAGTGTTCGAAATTCCTTTCCCGTGTATCGTGGAAACTCGATAGATCTAGGCCTACCAAAGGAGATCTCACATACAAGGAATACAGTACTTACATCAAAATATTTTTTTCCGTTCCCAATGAATTCATTTCCTCTTCCTTCTTTGCTTTGATCGTTTATTGACAGTTGACTCGACGTACCGAGTTTCCACCGTACATTCTATTTTCGCGGAGTGTTCGGTGCTGCGAACTACGGCTGTAGGGCCTACTTATATTTCTATTTTCATTTCTGTCGTTTCTGACCTTGTTTGTTACGATTACTTCGGTCTGATATTACTTAGTTCATTCCCTCTATATTTTCTTTCAAGTGCCTCGCACAGTACATGCACTTTCGGAGCGGCAATTTCTCCGCTTCACTGCAGTATTTCGTAGGAAGCTGATCCCAACCGCTTCGATGTGCTGTATGTTATCTTTTGTAATGTTTGTGTTGTCGTTGGTTGTGGGGAAAATTGTTGATACTTCGTGATTTTGCTAAGGCGTTTATCTCGAGTGATGATGGTGGTCGTGTTTCTTAATGTTGATAGGAAAAGGACAACATGATCTGAGTGATGGTGATGATAATGATGCTGGTGTGAATGCTGAGCGTACCGTGTCCTTCTTTTACTTTTATTTCATTTCTCCCTCTTTTACCCTTCTGGTTGGGGGAGGTGGTTGTGGCCTATAAGTTACCACATAATTCTTTATTATATATGTTGACAAATTCACTCTAATAGTTGGCAATTATCTTTCAATCATTTACTGATGATCAGGGACACTTCCGTTCCTGTTACTTCGGCGATGTCATTTCTATTGAGCATGTGTATATACACTGGTCGTTTCGTGGTTATTACGCATAAAAATATATGCGTTCATTCGATACCTTTACTTGCAATAATGCGAATCTACGCGTTCTATACGTATACATGTATTTCAACACAATAGGGCGGTTTTTTGATGCACAAATAATCTATCGTGCGTATAAGGTCTTTCACGATTTTTTAGAGACTATAAAAGCTCACATTATCCTAATGAATCATGTAAACATTTAAGACATCAAGCCAGATACAGATAGGTCCAGTAGGTCTATCATTTCCTGTTGACCAGGTTTATTTACATCGGTATATATACATCCGAACACAAACAGGCTTTCTAGCGGTTTTATAAGAGAAGCATACACGAATTTATTCATTGCCTTTTGCTGTTGCACACCGAATGTCTGCCTTTTGAAATGAATAATTATTATGCAAGTTTTCCATTACAAAAGGGATCTGCCACATTAATTTCTTTCTAACCCTAACCCTAGCCCTAACCCTAACACTTTTCAACAGCAAAAGATAATAAATGCGTATATGCTTTAGAGTGAATTACAGTCAACACTATAAAGCATTTTTGGTATTTATATACGCCACATAACCCCCCCCCCCCCCCCCCGCCGCCGCCTCGCCCAGGGACACTTCCCATTCCTGTTACTTCGGCGATGTCATTTCTATTGAGCATGTGTACCTACACGTTTGGTGGTTATTACGTATGCGTTCATTCGATACTTTTACTTGCAATAATGCGAATCTACGCGTTCTATATAGTATTACGTATACATGTATTTAAACTCAGGAGGGCGGGTTTTTTTTTTGGGGGGGGGGTGCACAAAATAATCTATTGTGCGTACTAAGGTCTTTTACGATTTTTTGAGACTATAAAAGCTAACATTATCCTAATGAATCATGTAAACATTTAAGACATCAAGCCAGATACAGATAGGTCCAGTAGGTCTATCATTCCCTGTTGATCAGGTTTATTTACACCTGTTGACCAGGTTTATTTACATCGGTATATACATCCGAACACAAACAGGCTTTCTAGCGGTTTTATAAGAGAAGCATATACGCATTTATTCATTGTCTTTTGCTGTTGTACACCGAATGTCTGCCTTTTGAAATGAATATGCAAGTATTCCATTAGAAAGGGATTAGCCACATTAATATCTTTCTAACCCTAACCCTAACCCTAACCCTAGCCCTAACCCTAATCCTTTACAACAGCAAAATAAAATGCTTTTTAGTGTTGACAAATTCACTTTAATAGATGGCAATTATATTTCAGTCATTTATTACTGATCCAGGGACATTTTCCATTTCTGTAACTTCGGCGATGTCATTTCTATTGATCATGTGTATCTACACGTTGTGATTGTAGCTACGCATATTAATGCGTTCATACCTTTACTAACTTGCGATAATGCGAATCGACGCGTTCTGTGTTTACATGTATAGACACAAGAGGGCGGTGATTTTTTTTTATGCACAAAATTAATCATCTGTCGTGCGTACTATAGATGTTTCGCGATTTTTTAGAGACTACAAAAGCTCACATTATGCTAATGAATCATGTAAACATTTAAGATGTCAAGCCAGATACAGATAGGTCCAGGATAGGTCTATCATTCCCTGTTGACCAGATTTACATCAGTATATACATCCGAACACAAACAGGCTTTCTAGCGGTTTTATAAGAGAAGCATATACACGCATTTATCCATTGTCTTTTGCTGTTGTACACCGAATGTCTGCGTTTTGAAATGATTATGCAAGTATTCCATTACAAAAGGGATCTGCCACATTAATTTCTTTCTAACCCTAACCCTAACCCTTAACCCTAACCCTAACCCTTTTCAACAGCAAAAGATAATAAATGCGTATATGCTTTAGAGTGAGTTACAGTCAACACTATAAAGCATTTTTGGTAACTATATAGGCCACATAACCCCCCCCCCCCCCCTCCCGCCGCCTCGCCCAGGGACACTTCCCATTCCTGTTACTTCGGCGATGTCATTTCTATTGAGCATGTGTACCTACACGTTTGGTGGTTATTACGCATAAATATGCGTTCATTCGATACTTTTACTTGCAATAATGCGAATCTACGCGTTCTATATAGTATTACGTATCAGGAGGGCGGTTTTTTTTTTGTTTTTTGTTTTTTTGGTGCACAAAATAATCTATAAATGTGCGTACTAAGGTCTTTTACGATTTTTTGAGACTATAAAAGCTAACATTATCCTAATGAATCATGTAAACATTTAAGACATCAAGCCAGATACAGATAGGTCCAGTAGGTCTATCATTCCCTGTTGACCAGGTTTATTTACATCGGTATATACATCCGAACACAAACAGGCTTTCTAGCGGTTTTATAAGAGAAGCATATACGCATTTATTCATTGTCTTTTGCTGTTGCACACCGAATGTCTGCCTTTTGAAATGAATATGCAAGTATTCCATTAGAAAGGGATTAGCCACATTAATATCTTTCTAACCCTAACCCTAGCCCTAACCCTAATCCTTTACAACAGCAAAATAAAATGCTTTTTAGTGTTGACAAATTCACTTTAATAGATGGCAATTATATTTCAGTCATTTATTACTGATCCAGGGACATTTTCCATTTCTGTAACTTCGGCGATGTCATTTCTATTGATCATGTGTATCTACACGTTGTGATTGTAGCTACGCATATTAATGCGTTCATACCTTCACTAACTTGCGATAATGCGAATCGACGCGTTCTGTGTTTACATGTATAGACACAAGAGGGCGGTTATTTTTTTTTATGCACAAAATTAATCATCTATCGTGCGTACTATAGATGTTTCGCGATTTTTTAGAGACTACAAAAGCTCACATTATGCTAATGAATCATGTAAACATTTAAGATGTCAAGCCAGATACAGATAGGTCGAGGATAGGTCTATCATTCCCTGTTGACCAGATTTACATCAGTATATACATCCGAACACAAACAGGCTTTCTAGCGGTTTTATAAGAGAAGCATACACGCATTTATCCATTGTCTTTTGCTGTTGTACATCGAATGTCTGCGTTTTGAAATGAATATGCAAGTATTCCATTACAAAAGGGATCTGCCACATTAATATCTTTCTAACCCTAACCCTAACCCTAACCCTTAACCCTAACCCTTTTCAACAGCAAAAGATAATAAATGCGTATATGCTTTAGAGTGAGTTACAGTCAACACTATAAAGCATTTTTGGTAACTATATAGGCCACATACCCCCCCCCCCCCCCGGCCGCCTCGCCCAGGGACACTTCCCATTCCTGTTACTTCGGCGATGTCATTTCTATTGAGCATGTGTACCTACACGTTTGGTGGTTATTACGCATAAATATGCGTTCATTCGATACTTTTACTTGCAATAATGCGAATCTACGCGTTCTATATAGTATTACGTATACATGTATTTAAACTCAGGAGGGCGGTTTTTTTTTTGTGCACAAAATAATCTATTGTGCGTACTAAGGTCTTTTACGATTTTTTGAGACTATAAAAGCTAATATTATCCTAATGGATCATGTAAACATTTAAGACATCAAGCCAGATACAGATAGGTCCAGTAGGTCTATCATTCCCTGTTGACCAGGTTTATTTACATCGGTATATACATCCGAACACAAACAGGCTTTCTAGCGGTTTTATAAGAGAAGCATATACGCATTTATTCATTGCCTTTTGCTGTTGCACACCGAATGTCTGCCTTTTGAAATGAATATGCAAGTATTCCATTAGAAAGGGATTAGCCACATTAATATCTTTCTAACCCTAACCCTAACCCTAACCCTAACCCTAGCCCTAACCCTAATCCTTTACAACAGCAAAATAAAATGCTTTTTAGTGTTGACAAATTCACTTTAATAGATGGCAATTATATTTCAGTCATTTATTACTGATCCAGGGACATTTTCCATTTCTGTAACTTCGGCGATGTCATTTCTATTGATCATGTGTATCTACACGTTGTGATTGTAGCTACGCATATTAATGCGTTCATACCTTTACTAACTTGCGATAATGCGAATCGACGCGTTCTGTGTTTACATGTATAGACACAAGAGGGCGGTTATTTTTTTTATGCACAAAATTAATCATCTATCGTGCGTACTATAGATGTTTCGCGATTTTTTAGAGACTACAAAAGCTCACATTATGCTAATGAATCATGTAAACATTTAAGATGTCAAGCCAGATACAGATAGGTCCAGTAGGTCTATCATTCCCTGTTGACCAGATTTACATCAGTATATACATCCGAACACAAACAGGCTTTCTAGCGGTTTTATAAGAGAAGCATATACGCATTTATTCATTGTCTTTTGCTGTTGTACACCGAATGTCTGCCTTTTGAAATGATTATGCAAGTATTCCATTAGAAAAGGGATTAGCCACATTAATATCTTTCTAACCCTAACCCTAACCCTAGCCCTAACCCTAATCCTTTACAACAGCAAAATAAAATGCTTTTTAGTGTTGACAAATTCACTTTAATAGATGGCAATTATATTTCAGTCATTTATTACTGATCCAGGGACATTTTCCATTTCTGTAACTTCGGCGATGTCATTTCTATTGATCATGTGTATCTACACGTTGTGATTGTAGCTACGCATATTAATGCGTTCATACCTTTACTAACTTGCGATAATGCGAATCGACGCGTTCTGTGTTTACATGTATAGACACAAGGGGGCGGTTATTTTTTTTATGCACAAAATTAATCATCTATTGTGCGTATAAATTTCGCGATTTTTTAGAGACTACAAAAGCTCACATTATGCTAATGAATCATGTAAACATTTAAGACATCAAGCCAGATACAGATCAGGTCTATCATTCCCTGTTGACAAGGTTTATTTACATGTATATACATCCGAACACAAACAGGCTTTCTAGCGGTTTTATAAGAGAAGCATATACGCATTTATTCATTGTCTTTTGCTGTTGCACACCGAATGTCTGCCTTTTGAAATGAATATGCAAGTATTCCATTACAAAAGGGATTTGCCACATTAATCTTTCTAATCCTAACCCTAACCCTAGCCCTAGCCCTAACCCTAATCCTTTACACCAGCAAAATATAATAAAATTATGGCCTATATGAGTCAAGTTACCAAATTATGGTTTTTAGTGTTGACAAATTCACTCTAATAGATGGCAATTATATTTCAATCATTTATTAATGATCCAGGGACATTTTCCATTCCTATAACTTCGGCGATGTCATTTCTATTGATCATGTGTATCTACACGTTGTGGTTGTAACTACTTGTACGCATATTTATGCATTCATTTGATACCTTTACTTGCAATAATGCGAATCGACACGTTCTGTGTTTACATGTATTTAGACACAAGAGGGCGGTTATTATCATTATTTTTTTGATGCACAATCATCTATGATGCACAATCTTTCGCGATTTTCTAGAGACTATAAAAGCTCACATTATCCTAATGAATCATGTAAACATTTAAGATATCAAGCCAGATACAGATAGGTTCAGTAGGTCTATCATTCCCTGTTGACCAGGTTTATTTACATCAGTATATACATTCGAACACAAACAGGCTTTCTAGCGGTTTTATAAGAGAAGCATAACGCATTTTCTATTCATTGTCTTTTGCTGTTGTAAACCGAATGTCTGCCTTTTGAAATGAATATACGAGTATTCCATTACGAAAAGTTTCTGGCCGGCAGTTTCCAATTCAAAGTGGTACAAAAACAGATGTCATCAAGGAAGTATTGCCACATTTTTCTGGATGGCCCATTCTTAGCATCAATCTCCATAAAATCATAATTCGCTCAGCAAAAAAATATTCCAGAAGCACGTGTATTTTATTCTACATAGGGATCGAAACGCTCTTGTCCGTGTTAAGGGTGGGGCGGGAGGGGGGGGGGGGATGTATGTGGCCTATATGTTTTTTAGTTACCAAAAATGCTTTATAGTGTTGACAATAATGCACTCTAATAGATATATTTCAATCATTTATTACTGGATCAGGGACACTTTAAATTCCTGTTACTTCGGCGATGTCATTTCTATCGAGCATGTGTATCTACACGTTTTGATGATTATTACGCATATTCATGCGTTCATTCGATACCGTTACTTGCAATATTGCAAACATACGCGTTCTATACATTAAACACAAGAGGGTGGTTATTCGATGCACAAAAATTTAATAATAATCTATCGTGCGTACTATAGATCTTTCACGATTTGTAGACACTACAAAAGCTCATGATATCGCAATGAATAGTGTAAACATTTAAGACATCAAGCCAGGTACAGGGAGGTCTACTAGGTCTATTATTCACTGCTGACCAGGTTTATTCACATTGGTATATGTATATTTATCAGAACACAAGCAGGCTTTCTAGTGGTTATAAGAGACATAGATATGATTATATTCAATATCTTCTGCTGCTGTAAGCCGTATAATGTCCGCTTTTTGAAGTGTATATTCCATTACGAAAGGATTCTGCACCGGCAGTTTCCATTCAAAGTGGTAGAAAAACAGATGTTATCAAGAAATTATTGCATCATTAATGTCTTTCAGTGGCCTATTCTGAGCATCAATCTTCACACAATCATATTTCGCTCAGCAAAAATTATTCCAGAGGTAGCTTATTTAGGGACCGGAACGTTCTTGTGTGTGTTAAGGAAGGGAGGGAGATGTTGTGGCCTTTGATAGAAGTTAGCAAATAATGCGTTATATTGTTGACAAATTCACTCTAATAGATGGCAATAATCTTTCAATCACGTTTACTACTATTAGGGATACTTCCCATTTCTGTACTACTGCGATGTAATTTCTGGCGAGTACAATGTATGTTAATTCACACGTTTTGGTGGTTAGTAAGCATATTGGTGCATTCGATACCTTTACTGGAAATAATGCGAATGTACGCGTTCTGCGTACATCTAAACAGAAGAGGGCGGTTATTCGATGCGCAGATAATCAATTACGCGTACTACAGATCTTTCATGATTCTGTAGAGAGTATAAAGGGTCACATTAATGTTTACAAGATTATTAGGATTATGTGAGCCTTTAAAATGCTTCAAAATCTCCCACTACATAACGATGGCGAGCTGCTTTTTTTCCCCTTCTATACAGTGCGTATAAGAGCCATTTTCATTGGTACATGTATAAGTGTTATATTAAGGTTAGCAACTAATGCTTTATAGTGTTTACAAATCTACTCAAATAGCTGGCAATTATCCCTCACTCATTTATTACTGAATCAGAGACACTTCCCATCCCTGTTACTATAACTGCGATGTCAGTTCTATTGAGCATGTGTATCCACACGTTTTGGTGTTTATCACGCATTTTATACGCGTTCATTCGATACCTTTGATGATTACAATGCGAATGTATGCGTTTTACGTACGTTCTAACAAAAGTGGGTGGTTCTTCGACGAACAGAATACAGTTTGTAACCTATAAAACGTGCAAACAATAGAACTTTCATGATCGTCTTAATAGTAATATTTGCCTACATAATCGTGATGGAGTTCATGAACACTTTAGACATCGTAGGTGTTTCACACTCAGTTGAGCATATTTATTCACATCATCCATTCAAACTGTGGTGGTTACAACGGAAATATATGCATTCTTTATTACCTTTTCTGGTTATGATGCGAATATACGGACTTCACGCACATATCTAAACACAAGTGGACGTTTATTCAATGCAGACGTTTTGGGGTTTTTTATTTAACGTCATACGATATAATTTTTCACGATCGTTATATACAATAGTGGGGAAAAAACATACATAGGCCGATAGAATCATAATGGAACTTAGGAACTTAGAAATCACGCAAGGCACAGATAGGCCGAATCCGTCTTGCACTATAATGAAGCATGTTTGTTCATGTTTATGCACACTTTGTCTTGGTTGTAATCCAAATATACGCATTAATTCACTTCGTTTTGATGATTACAGCGAGAATGCATGCGTCTGAAATGCATAAAGAACCAATACAAGATTCGTAGGTGATATCTAATGTTACGTTTAGACCAATCTAAAATTGTCAACATAATAATAAACACTACCATCCATGATTCATTTTCACGTCGCTACCCTGCTTTGGACTTTCCAGGAATCCTTAGATATTTATCAGTACCTGGGGATGGACTCGTCAAAACATCATTTTGGTACTAATGTGACGTAGAATACACAGCGCGATTAAAAAATGAAATGCTTAAAATATCATTATGTATACGAGGTACATTATTTTATTATCACTTTATGTTGACTTATATGTTTCAGTTTAAATATGGACACTTTCATCCAAATTTTAAAAAAAAAAAGTATTTGAATATGATCATACATGTAAGTACAATCTGATTGTAATTTATGTTATGAAAGAAGTGTTATGCATATCACAATAACAGAGAAAACTAATTATAAGTGCACATTCTATTATATCATCGTACTGAAAATGTTCACTCTGTAACCATTTATTATCATCATACATATTACATGATATCATAGTTACACTGTGTAATAATATCAAATTATAAAAACGACATACTTCTTTTTCTTCTCTTTACCGACAATGTCGATGTACATGACCGTATAGGACCTACTCTTGTTAGAAAAGAGAAAGATATGATTTTACGAATACATGTATCTATCATGTTACACCGATAATGATTTCTCAATTACTCTTAATCATATCATGGAAGCTGGAAATATGCAGATGTCAGTTGAAATCAGTACTGTCTAAAGAAACCAGTTAAATGGAAGGAGTGACAAATAAGCATTGAAACAAAATCATTCATAACGCAGTCATAGGATTATGCCTCATTCACTTTGTCAAAACGTCGGGAAGAACCTCAAACATTAACCACTTCAAATTCTGTCATTCGGAAGTTGTGCATAACTTTATGATCAGCTTAAAGAAAAATACTTGGTATCCCAGAGTACGTAGTCTCCGTTTTATATAGGGCTACAGTTGTAACATATACCTTTACCGGTACGTATAAAATGCAATATATCAGAATATAGTCATGACCGTAATTTCATGTTCACCCGTCTGCTGATGATAAACGCCTAGTTGCAATAAGCATATCTAACAACGCAAAGGATTGCATGGAACTTAATAATAAACGCGTACGGCAGGCTGTCATACGAGATGTATACATGAATACTTTAGCCATGATTTTTTTAAATAAAATTTCATAGAGCAATTGAATATCAAAAAAGCTAAAACAATACGAAGAGTATTCAGTGATTCAAGCGGTATATTATCAACGCCTTTTCAGCTGCATGAGGATTCGTATAGCCATTCTAATTGTTCTTGAATTTCTAATGTATAGGCTTAGCAAAATGTGGAAAGGTTACAAATTCGAAAAGGACTTACTTGACTAGGGACAAAACAATCGAAACACATAATAGAAACTAAATATTCACTATTTCATCTCGGAAAATGTAGGACTCTGACAGGAAACATAGATACAATTGTATTGTGGTCAATAGAAATAGGTAAAAGTTGTTTATCACACATTTTCAGCTTAGAGGAGAAAAATAATACATCACCACTACCAGAATGGACAGTTGGTTTTCTTCTAAAAATGACCACTTAGACATACTGTGCATACATTAACAGACATTCACCAGAAGAAAATATGCAAAAAAAAAAAAAAAAATACAGTCTGTCCAAAAAACAAATAAACAAAACAAAAAAAAAAAAACCCAGAAAGACACCAAGGTAATTTGGTTTTCTGAACCAGGACGGGGACTTTCAGCGACACAGGGTTTGAGAACAAGTGAATAGTAATAATGATAATACTAAACCCAATAGAATACTCCGATAAAAGTTGTAAAACTGCTGCACCCATGTCCTTGTTTTCATGACATCATTTACACAAAATAGCTTTGAACAAAAGGTGTCGACAATTGAAAGTATTTGTATGAGATTGGGTGTGTATGCTCTATTGGTTTCCGTTGTTCACAGACCCGCTGGCCGGAACGTTCCCCTCTCTGTTTTGAAAACTCCATAAAAAAACAAGCGTGGAATTCTTGTTGTTGCGCATGCCATAAAGTGTAGCAGACGGTTGTGCCAGTGTCAGTAAGTATGTCGAGTGAGGGTCTCGAACGTGGACACCAAAGCCTGGAAGATAAATGAAAGAGAAACGGTGAGAATATGAACGTTTTTTTTTTCCTAATAACGCAAAGTAATAACGAAAATAAACTGCCACTTTGGGCTCGCTGCACGAGTACTCGACCCTGGGATCAACCCGATTTTGATAAATCTAACCTGACCAAGCAAAATAGTGAAAAATTAATTACACTTGAAAGAAAAGTCATGGACTTTTAATCTCTATAATATTTGGAAACTTTGATTTGTATTCTGCAAATGAGGACTCAGTAAGCTAATGATGACGTAAATCCACTTTTTTTTTCTATTAAGTAAATTGAATCGGAAACATTTCAATTCTTTTAGATGTACATTAATAATCGCAAATGTCCATAAAATTAGCTACAGTGAACAGAGATATAAAAATTTATTACAATAATAGTTTATGTCTACATTTCTATTGACAGCTGAATAATATCTAAACGAACATTACGTTAAAAACAATTAAATTTCGTTGTAGTCATATCGGTTGAATGTAAAGAATGTATAAATTCCCATTCATAAAATTCACAGCACTACAAAAGTTCTGCATTTCTTCATATCTGATTTTAGGGAGGTTAACATAATTAGAACAAGAAAAAACAAAACAAAATAACAAAGACATCTATGCTTAACTGTATTTGAAATGGATTTGAATAGATAATTACAGAGTACTACAGTTTACACTAACTAATCATCAGTTGCTGGACTGGGCGCAACCCAAATGAAACAGTGTTTTCATATCAAGGCGGAAAAAATATCAGAATATACGAAATGTGCAATTTCAAATATCTACATGACACTAAAAAAGTAAGTATCCCAAGTAACACAAACACAAATTGATGAAGTTTCAGTAAAATATAGAATTCAGAACCAACAGAGAATTACTATTTGAATAATAAATTTCGAACAGTAAAAACAATGTAAAAAAAAACTTACGTGCTACAGTAAATAACAGGTACAAGTTCGGCCGTAACAGGAACAGTGACAGCAACTGTTCATGGCATCACAAATTAATAGCAAAACAAAAACCAAACCAAACAAAATAAAACAAGATTTTATAAAATAATCTGACGAACGAAAAAAAAAAAAAAGAAGAAGAAGAAAAAAGCCACAAACATTTGAACGTGCACTCCTGGATAGCTGCTGCCCCGGCGTCAGAAGTTCGAAGGCGTTCGCTTTCAGCGGTTTCTCCGGGTATTGTTTTTTCGCTTTCAGTTCGTTATTCCGAATGTTCGTAAAATACGGGAAGGTTTGTTAATATAGAATAACGAAACTCCAACGAAACGACTAACGAAACGACAATCGACCTTCGGAATAACAAACGCCACATACAAAAATTGTGTTCGAATGAAGCAAGCCTTTTCCACTTTCGACCTAAGGAATGTAAATGTCGGTATTCGCAATTTGCGTGTTTCGGAATAGCGAACCCTCGGAATAATAAACCTTTCGAAATTAACATCATCCGGAAACAGAGATCAATGAGATAATTAAAAAAAAAAAGAATGATTGATCGCATAATTATCGTAACACGATAAAAATCAGATAAATGTCAACACCATTTGTTGAAAAAGAAAACGAGATAAATTTCAACTCAACGTGTTCAAAACAAAAATACAACGAATTTCACCGCCATATTATGTTAATAAACTACGTAGTTATAGCGAAGTGATAAATCATTTCACTTGGCTAATATTTTTACGACCAGCCTTATTTTTCTTTTTCATTGTTGACTCTTTTTTTTTTTTAGTCGGGAAGATGTTCATCATCGTGGTAGAAACTGAAGGAAATAAAGCGGATCTTCTGTCTCACCAAGCGAGGTAAACACGAAAAAATAAATACTACTTTGCCAGACAAAGGTGAGACGAAGGCGTAAAACGTTTGAACGTGCACTCCTGGATAGCTGTTGCCCCGGCATCAGAAGTTCGAAGGCGTTAGCTTCCAGCGCTTTCTCCGGGTATTGTTTTTTTCGCTTTCAGTTCGTTATTCCGAATGTTCGTTATTTCAAAGGTTTTCCGAATGCTTGTTATCTCAAAGGTTCGCTTATTCCGGCTATTCATTAGCCGGAAAATAAGGGAAGGTTTGTTAATCCAGAATAACGAAACTCCAACGAAACGACTAACGAAACGACAATCGACCTTCGGAATAACAAACGCCATCACATACAATTGTGTTCGAATGAAGCAAGCCTTTTCCACTTTCGACCTGAGGAATATAACTATCGGTATTCGCAATTTGCGTGTTTCGGAATAACGAACCCTCGGAATAATAAACCTTTCGAAATTAACATCACCCGGAAACAGAGAACACTGAGATAATAATAATAAAAAAAAAAATGATTGATCGCATAATTATCGTAACACGATAAAAATCAGATAAACGT
The DNA here is from genome assembly GCF_964275005.1 of Diadema setosum. NCBI lineage: Eukaryota > Metazoa > Echinodermata > Echinoidea > Diadematoida > Diadematidae > Diadema > Diadema setosum. Next base: position 12,068,434 of record NC_092699.1, read on the forward strand.
CAACACCATTTTGTTAAATAGAAAACGAGATAAATTTCAACTCAACGCGTTCAAAACAAAAATACAACGAATTCCAACGTCATGTTAAGTTAATAAACTAAGAAGTTATAGCCAAGAGATAGATCATTTCACTTGGAGAACATTTCTTCTTTTTTTTTTTTAGTCGGGAAGATGTTCATCATCGTGTAGAAACTGAAGGAAATAAAGCTGATCTCCTGTCTCACGAAGCGAGGTTAAAAAAAAAATTAAAAAAAATCATTTTGTCGCGATTACCTCGCTTCGTGAGACAGAAGATCAGCTTTATTTCCTTCAGACTTTTTTTTTTTTTTGTATGAAAAGGAGGTGCCGCAATTTAGTTTCAACGTTTGAGGAAACATGTATTAGCGGAAAAATGAGCAAAGAAAATGGGATTCTATCGTGAATGTGTCCGATTTTCTTTGCTCATTTACCACTGATAAAATATATTCATTTCTATGGTCAGTTTCCTTCTGTTTGCGTTTTAGAAAAAAAAAATACAGATGTGTAACGATTTACTTGACGGACATAATAAAAACAGTTCTGACACCTCGTTTTCATAACTTTGAGAATCAATAATGAAGGATGAATTCGGTAGACCGTTTGGAACAGCAATATACAAAGTGAATGACTAATTAACAAGTGCAAAACGTCTGTAAATCGATGTAGAACAACAACGAATCAACAGGTCATTTATGTAACTGAGAGCCCGGACAATCTATATTACCAGACACTTATTTTCTGTTGCCGTGAATTCCGTCCTCAGAGGCTGAAAAGCGAGCGAAAAGAAAAGGCACCAATTATTCACAAAGATCTTAACATTACGAGTGTAAAGAACTAAGTGAATCACTCTCTTCTGTTCCACTGCAAAATTAATATTGTGTTTCAATGCGACATTTTGCGCGGCGCAAAATCGCATTGCAGTTACGCGCGATAATTTCACTTAGGCGCCGTAGATGGCGCTAGACAGTTTAACCGGAGGAGATCCGCCGGTCGGTGCGTTCGCGTTGAAACGTGTTTGCGTACGCGTTACCGATGCGCGGTTCTACGCGTAGGTAAGTTTAACGCGATCAGCACTGTAGCTATGCTGTTGATCATTATTGTGCTAATGATGTGCGTGTGTGAATACAGTGTTACTCACATACTGTAAAGTTCAAAATTGACTTACAATCTTATGAAATCATATCAGGCGTCACTAGTTGTCAAGATAAAGTGTTTTATATATATATATTTTTTTTTTGGGGGGGTTTCCTTTGAGCTCATGTCAGGCCCACTTGTAAAGAGGTGCAATTGAGGTACTCTCTTTATGTTGATTTTAGCATCGATTACCTTAAAAAATGGTTTGATTTCTCTAAACGCTTGGTTGCTAGAATACCAGCCGCTTCTATCAATCAATGTTACAAGCAGACAAGAAGGAGAGGAAAGTGAAACATTTTTCTTTCTGTTATACGCTACAAGCAGATATTTGACGATCGGAGTACATTTAATCTTTCCTTTATCAATATATGAGTATATATTGTGACTGTTGATGATTAAGATTTTTTTTTCATGTTTTTTCATATTTGTAACAAGGAAGTTACATGTATTAAAGATTTGGTTTGTTTTGAAGACCCTCTATGTCTGTTTCAAGGCTGGCATTGTTTATTGATTGATGCTCTATTTCAACATTGCAACCCACCCTACCCCCTCCTCAACCCCTTTCCAACTGTTACCCCTTCTGCCAAACCTGACTGGGACTCGCATTTCCCCCCTCCCGTCACCTCAGGCTGCCCCCCTGGGTCCTGGGGCCGTGACTGCAGCAAGGAGTGCAACTGTCCGACAGGCATCACCTGCGACAAGCGCTGGGGGACCTGCCTCTGCCGCCCAGGGTACTTTGGCTTCCAGTGCAACCTGAGTGAGTAAAGATCCGCTGGCCGATGCTCAGTACCTATAGGTTGAAGCGGTATTAATCATTATGATAAGAACAAAGAGCCACTGGTTGATGTACAGTACCCACAATATTGTAGGTTGGAGCAGCATTAAGCACAAAAAGAAAAGATGTATGTGTCAATCTTCTTCAGTGCCTGGGTTTAAGCAGCACCAGTGATGACTATAATGAGCACATCCATTCCATCTTTCTACAAAATAATTGTAAATTAACCTGACAAATGCAACTTGATATTTAATAGTTACGGATTTGTATTGATCTTGGATTTTGTAATCTTCAATCTTCAATTTAAACAATCTAGGACTTACATTATGTAGCTGCTTTGTTCCAGCTTCAATTGACAATTCTAGGACTAAGCTGGTGTGTTCCACCTATAGTGCTTTTTGTAAACTGGAGGTGTTGCCTATAAATTTTCTGATATAATTGATGTACTTTATGTGATGTACTTAGTCTCGCAACGTGGTCACATTGGCTTTCATAATTTGAATTTGTCGAATAGTATGGGATGATGGGTTGACTTCTGTCTGCATTCATATTTTCAGGCACATCTGGCATTGATATGATTGAAACTTTTACTTGCATAGCGGATCACCAGTTCCCAGGGTATGTGTGATTGAGAGTGTGGGTTCATATATATACAGTTGCCTCACCCTCAAGTGTGTATAGCCTCTGATCCTGTAGGTTAGAGTACAGTTAGGGTTAGGGTTAGGATTAGGGTTTGGGTTTGGGTTAGGGTGAGGATTAGGTTCAAGATTAGGGTTAGGGTCAGGGGAAGGGTCTGGGGTAATTGTCCAGGTGGTAATTAAACTGCCTTAGAACCGCTTGGAATGATAGCAAGCTATCCGAATCCCTCCATCTCCCTCTCCAACAGAATGTCCCGAATACTACTACGGCAGCATGTGCAGCGAGCAGTGCGACTGTCACCCGACCAACTCCGAGGGATGCGACCCCGTGACGGGAACCTGTCGGTGCAGACCAGGCTACGAGGGAGACCGGTGTCAGGATGGTGAGGGCAGCAAGCCATTGACAATCAACTCATCCTTTCTTTTCCTTTCTTTGCCGTGATAAAACTTTTTGATCTCCCGCGGAAACTGCACATTTCAACTTCTTCTCCCCCCCCCCCCTTCTCTCTACACTCTACAATTTCTCCTTCTGATGTGCAAATAAAGTGTGCTGCTAGAGGATGTATACATATATGAAGACAAATTTTTAAGCGTGTGTCGTGTAAAGAAGCAATCAACACCTGCGTGTGAAATATTTTTTGTCATGCTCTACAGACGCCAAAGCAATTCTGACAAAGTTTATTTGGAAATGAGACTAGCTCTGCACTTTCTTGACTCATCTTTGCCTTCTCTCTCTCTCTCAAAAAAAAAGTGAAATGGAAAATAAAGAAAAACAAATGGTATCATATCATCATCCATACTCTGGTTTTTCCATTGTTGGCCTGTTTAATGCAGTCTCGTGACCCTTTGGTGATCAGGTTTCAAACTAAAGTGTGTTTATATTGCAATGCCTTTTTCTTTAAGCTTTCATATATATCAGAAGGTATTCAGCTGTAATTTTCAAAACTGTTTTATTGGCGTTTTGCTCCTTACCCTCCTCCCCAACCTAAAAATGTCTGAAGACAAAAACAGTTGTAGAAATAAAAATGAAACAAAATTGGGGAAATGGCACAGCTCTTTTAGGTACTGTATAACTTAGATAAAGATAGTTGTTAAAAGAGGAATACTTCAATAGAGACTGTCCTTTTTCTTTTGAAATTAAGATTCAGAAGAACAGCACTGATTGACAAAGCTCATCTGCCAACAAACATGTCAATTTTGTTAGCAACGTGCAGTTTGTCACATTGTGCCATGATGTGTTTTTTGTTAAAAAATGACCCAGAGTGCCGCCTGGGAATGTTTGGGGAGCAGTGCCGAAGGGTGTGCCAGTGCCTGGACGCCTCGCAGTGTAACAAGGTGACGGGAGAATGCAGCAGGGAGTGCCCAGCTGGATACACCGGAGAGGCATGCGAGAGAGGTAAGTCAATTAAGAAACTTTCTTGAATGGGCCATGATCGTAATTATCGTAATTATTCATGAGATGATGAATATTATGGTGATGATGATGATGACAGTGATGATGTTCTTATTGATGCTGATGACGTCGACCTATTCATGTTTTGGTGTTTCGTTGGTTTGTTTGGTTTTTTATTGAAACAGTTTGGATGAACAGATACAAAAGTGATATATGTGCAGATATGACATAGACAAAATTACAAATATGCTGTCCGATCATCTCTTGATCTTGCTGTGTCTTGTAGCTTGTGAATATGGGAAATATGGAGTCAACTGCAAGTTCTCTTGCCGCTGCGGAGGAAACGACTGTAACAGCATCACAGGAGCTTGCTTCTGTGAAGCGGGCAAGACCGGTCTTAGCTGCCTTGATGGTGAGAACATGATATTTGCATTTTGACCCAGAGAACATCAGTATCATTTTCAGGAATTTCGTTTGTAAACTTAGTTGTATCTGTGATAAATGAAAATTGGGAAGAAATTTTTACCATTACATGTCATTGAAACATTCAAGAATCAAGAAATTAGTAGATGATTTTGTTGTAACAATTGTGAGACCTGATCAGATAGGAATGAAAATCATATTTTTAAAGCTAAAATGATGTTTAGTGGTACATGATTTGATTGTGCATTTGTTCCACAAGAAGCAGTGTTTGTGTGTGTGCTTTGTTTTGTTTTGTTTTTTTTTTAAAGAATGAATGTGAAATAAAATCTGTAACTTTTGTCGATGGATCCTTAAAAACAAAGTGGAAAGGAAGATACATACATTACAATGTATGGCGTCTATTACTTGGGTTGACTCGGCAATGCAGTGTGTTGCAGACCCATGGGGAATCATGTAAAAGCATGTCTTACCATTATTTTATTTCCCATTGTTGTTCCATCGTAGACTGTCCCAATGGCTCGTGGGGTATCTCCTGCCAGAATAACTGCACATGTACGGAGGACAAGGTGTGTGACAAAGCTACCGGAGAGTGTCTCTGCCCCCTTGGATACTTTGGCGAGAACTGTCGTGATGGTCAGTAGATATGCAGCAATTTTTTTTTTCACCCTCAGAATCTTTTTTCTCTTCTTTTGTACAATGACTGTCTAACATCTACATTTCTGCCATTAACATTCATAGTTCAAGGGAAAAAATATTCAACGTTGTACTGAAGTTTGTTTGTTTGTTTTTTGAACACTTGATAAAAAGTTATGTATGGAAGATGGATGAAAATTGCCAATTTTGCAATTGGTGTATCTTCTATTTGTTTTGGACAAGTTCACCTTCATTTACATAAGGATTGAGAGAATGTATCAATATTAGTAGAACACATCATTGAAAGTTTGAGGAAAATCGGACAATCCGTTCAAAAGTTATGAATTTTTGAAGTTTTTGTGCAGTCATCGCTGGATAAGAAGACTGCTGCAGTGTATGATGTCACATGTGTACAACAATAAGGAAAATATAAAGAGAATTTCACAAAATTTCATCTTTTGAAAAAAGTACACATTCCCTTGACTCGTTACTGACATATGTTATGGGTAATATCATTCCCATTGCCTTTAGAAAGAGGCAAGTCAAGTGCTCTTTTATCATGCGAAAAAAGTGAAAATATGTTGAATTTTCTTTACATTTTCTTTATATTGTTGTACTCATATGACATCACGAGCCTTAGTAGTCTCCTCATCCAGCGGTTCCAACACAAAAATTTTAAAAATTCATAACTTTTGCATCGATTGTCCAATGTTCCTCAAACTTTCACTGATGTGTTCTACTAATATTGCTGCATTCTCTCAATCCTTATGTTTATGAAGGTGAACTTGTCCTTTAACAATCTTCTCACTTGGTAAGTGTGTGTCTAAGTATTTGTCGTTTTTCATTGCTTTCAACCTGTAGTTAATCTGTGAGCTTTACTGTATGTTTGAAGTATGACCCTTTCTCTTTGAATTAAATGTGATCTCGCAGATCTTGTCTTTTTGTTCGCCAGTGCACATTATTTTGAAAGTCTCTACCTTCAGCTTTTTGGTAACCTTATTGTAATATGTTTTTTCTGATTTTAATTGATTATCCTCCAGCTTGCCCCATTGGTCGCTACGGTCTGATGTGTCGCCACGACTGCCAGTGTCAGAACGGGGCGGAGTGCGACCCCACCAATGGAGACTGTACCTGCACACCGGGATGGAGGGGACAGTTCTGCTCTGATGGTCAGTCACTTCCTGATGATTTATTTGATCACATATTTCATTGATACACATTGCTTCCCTTCTGATTTTAATGAGGCATACGGAAACATATTCCAAGGATTAGCCTACACATCAAATTTGTGGACTGAATGGATGATGAAGCAGTTAAGTGCTTGTAAAATGAGCAGTCTTATGTCTTCGTAGATACTGAAATAAAAAGAGAAATTGAGATTTCCATCCTAATTCAGGACTTCCTCATCAGTTGGTGTTGCAACAAGGAGTAAAGAAGAGATGACAAAGAATGATGTAAACAAAAAGGAGAGTTTAAAAAAAAAACAGGAAAAAGAGACAATCCATAATACAGTAACATAATGCTTTTGAATGTCATCACCTCTTCAATGTGTATTTCATATCTCTGAAACCTTGTCATCTGCTTGCTATTAAAGTGTCATGTTTTGATGTGACGCTTCCAGATGTACCATACTGAGGTAGAACTATTCTGCAATTCTGTGTTCATATTTCATACATAAATTTTTACAATATTTTAAGCTGCTTAACCTACGTGTAACACCCCCTCCCCCTTTCCCTCCAGAATGTCCCGTTGGGTTCTACGGCAGAGGATGCGCCTTCCGATGCACCTGTGAGAACAGCGCCGGATGCGATCCCGAGACCGGCGAGTGCATCTGCACCCCAGGATGGAGGGGAGAAGAATGCGACCAAGGTATGGTGGACTGTGGGGGTCAGGGTTTGCTAGCACAAAGCTAGATATAATTCAAGAGTTCTAATATATATGTCAGTGTATTTTATGTACATTCATATTTGAAACAAAGTAATTTGGACAACATGTCCACTTCCAAGGGAAGTGTTTCTTTCTTTTTTTTTTCAAGTAAATAATTAAATTCTCCGGAGCAAAAGACTCTGATGAGAATTTTGAAATGCTCTCTTTCTCATATTTGTTAGCTTCTTGTGGAAATGTTTAGAAACACCCCTGCTGATGACTGTACATGTATCATGCATACATTGTGTTATAAGAGGAAGTTTTCTCTATTTATTTTTTGTTTAATCTTTGTCCATATTTCTTATAAAAAAAAAATTCTTCATGATTTGCAGTTTTGAATGCAAATATAGGAGTCACTATATGTGGTCTCACTTTAAAATCTGTACCAAAGTCCACTCATGCTTGACATTTAAAAATGCTGCTATGGAAACTTTATTCTGGCAGAATGTGAGACGGGCTTCTTCGGCGTGAACTGCGAGAACCTGTGTGCGTGTCTGAACAACGCCACCTGTGACCACATCAGGGGAGCTTGCACCTGCAGCCCCGGCTGGAGGGGACGGTTCTGTGACAAACGTGAGTACAACAAACGTTTGGGTTTTAAGACGTAGAATTAGATATCGGCCTCGAGCATGCACACAATGCAAGCTTATAACGGTGAAAGCTGTGCGAGTCAAGGCATTGATTTTTATATGAACATATAATCTATCGTATCTCCCCTTCTGTCTATCTGTCTATCTCCTCTACTTTTTTCTTCTTTTTTTTTTGACTTTTGAACAACATGCTGTTGTGTACCACCTCACTGCTGGAAGAAGGTGGTTCCAGAATAGCCTAGAAATAAGCTGAGACCCAATTCTCTGTTGACAAAATCCATAGCCCTTAAACAAGGATTCCACGATAGCATTTTTCTCTGGTAGCCTGTTTTGGCCAGTAGAATCTTTGAATTTGAAACTTTGTAGCCCAAAATAAAAAGGATCTATAGACATTCATTTTCAAATTTTAGCTGCCTGATCAAGCCAGCAAAAGATAACCTCTGTGGAAATTTGCTGGCCCAGCATAAATCTTTAGTTGCCCAGGATCACGGGACCACTGCTGATATTGAGCCTTACCTTAATTAAAAAAAGACAAGAATTTAAGCACTTTACAAACCAAAGAATATAAAGATTGGAGAAACCATTGAGAGGCCAATGCCAAGAGTTACTCATGTTTGATGACCTGTCCACACAGCCTGTCCCGATGGCTACTACGGACTGGACTGCCAGCATCGCTGTAACTGTGGCAACGGAGCGCACTGCAACCCCACCAACGGCAACTGTAACTGCCCCGCCGGCTACACAGGAGAGGGCTGCAGGAACGGTAAGCCTTGGGATGAGACTAGCCGATGACTATTAGAATATTAATAATCAGGGCCAAGTGCTGTTATCTGTCCCAGCAATTTTAACAGGGTGTCAAACCAGAGCTGCAAAGGGCATTTATTCAGTGACAACTATCTGATGATAGTGTTGTATATTTAGTGTGAATTTTTGTGAAATATTTTCGTTTTCTCGGGGGAGGGGTCTTATTTTAGATTCTTATATACTCCTGTTGAAGATGTAGGATTTAAGTCTGTTTTGATACTTGATACAATCATGTTTTATTGGCTCGCCGGTCTTGTTTGAATTGAAAATAATTATTGCTCTCCTGACGTAATATCACCCTCCTATTACTTAATAGAATTGAAATAAAGCTTCGAATAGGTAAGTTCATGTTTAATCTTTCTAGTCTTCATCATATTCAAACTTGATGTAATAGGACATAACAACATTCAGCAAAATGACTTTCAATTTTCTTGTTGCACCAAGAAAAATAAGAATTGATGAGGTCATTGCAATCAGCTTGTAAATACATGTTGGGTTGTTAATCTTTAAGGCATGCCCTATCGAAACTTGCACAATTCTGTAGAGAGAAGACATTAAAGAAATGAAGATGTGATTTTTGATTTGTTCCATGAACAGAATGCCCAGATGGTAACTATGGAGAAGACTGCCTGGGAGTGTGTGACTGTGCCAACAACGCCGACTGCGACCACGTCAGTGGACGCTGCATCTGCCCCAGCGGCTGGATTGGAATTCGCTGCCACCAACGTGAGTGTAGATTTGCACCAGCAAAAGCTACAGATTTGTCTTTGCCATGACTATTGCCTGTCTGTCTGTCTGTATGAATGTACAGTGTGCAGTATGTAAATATGAAGGGTTTGTTTGCAAAAACCGATAAGTCCATTTTTGAAGATTTTGAAGTACGATCTCTGTCATAAAGTACAAAATAATACCTTTTAAATGATATATTGGTCATTACATATACAGGTATATTTTTTAAGTTATGGTCAAAAGAAGCAAAAATTTTCTTATTATTCTCTTTATTTTTCTTGACCTTTAATCGCAAATATCTCCATTTGGCAAATATGGACTTATCGGTTTTTGCAAACAAACTCTTCATATGTCTATCTTTATTTCTGTCTGTCTGTTTATCTATCTGTCTGTGTTCCTTTTTATCTGTCTGTCTATCTTTTTGTTTGTCAGTCTAGCTGTATGTTTGTCTGTTTATATGTCTGTCTATCTACAGGTTGTATCTATCTATCTATCTATTCATCCATCTGTCCGTCTGTCTATCTACAATGTAGCTATCTATCTCTTCATCTGTATATCTACAATGTAGCTAGCTGGCTACATAATTTTCTGATCGTTTAGCTGTCTCTCTATCAATTCTAATCACAACAATATTAGCTTCTCTTTCTGAATACTTCTCACATGTCGAGCTCCACTGGCATGTAGGACATCACTTCCTTTCTTGAGTGATTACAGTCCCAGAAAAGAGAATAATCATTCTTGAATGAGAATAAATAGGCCTTTTACAGTAAAAGGAGCTGGATCCCTCTCACCGTACAAACCATCAGAGAATGTATCCAGTATTTAATTTTCCATTGACAATAGTTATGAAAATATCTTATGATTAATTCCTTGGGTTGTTGTTGTTGTTGTTGTTTTTTTTTTTTGGTCATTCCACGATTATTTTGAAATTACATAAAAGATACTCGTGTCTTCATTTTTTGCTCAACAGGTTGTCCTACTGGCCGCTTTGGCATCAACTGCCAACAGCGCTGCATCTGCCAGAATGGCGAGTGTGATCACGTGACGGGAATGTGTGCCTGTCAACCCGGATGGGTGGGGCGAGCCTGCCAACAACGTGAGTCCCTGACAACTTCCCACTTTGCACCACCCCAATCAATGTATGTCTCATTGCACTGTAAGATGAATGACAAGGGGGGAAAAAAAAAGAAAAGAAAAAAGAGGACAGACAAATCATAAAATAACAAAGTGATGATGTCACAGTCTTTTGTTTCAGCTTGGGTTGGAACCAGGTGTGCACATAAACACTCTGGCCAGGTGAGGTTGTTTGGAACCAGTTTCCATGGCGATGACTGGCTATGACATGCTTTGGTTCTCTGTATTGTTTAACTTCATGGTAGCAGCAACCATGCTCTGAAACTACTTTCTGTCCTTGAAAACAAAACAGAAAAAAAAAGATTCGCCATCAGTTTATAATACGAATGCATCAAAATTAAAGGCGTATTTGTTTGCTTCTATCCGCAGCCTGCGCCGATGGTTACTATGGCGATGGATGCACGCAGAGATGCAACTGCCTGAACAGAGGGACGTGCGACAAGACCAACGGCACCTGCACCTGCGAACCTGGTTGGCATGGCGACCAGTGTGAACAGAGTAGGTATCTCCTCCATCTTGTGTGACTGGCTGTATGTGATAATCCTCTCCTCTCTTGTCCATCAAGCTTTATAGAAAAGTACCAGTTGTCCTATCAAAAGCAGATCATTAATTTTGTTATCTAAAATTAATATTTTTGTTGTTGTATAATTATTTTTCACAAGCATGTAGTCACCAGTGAATGAGTTTGATGTAATTACTCCACATTCTTGTTTTTTTTTTCAATGTTTGTTAACAAGGTAATTTCTTTATTTACAACCTAGTATTGTAGAGTAACCATGAAATATTTGGTTTTTTATTAACTTGAAAATATGATGAGGACATACACTTTCACACACACACAAAATTATGCTGTGTATGATGTTTTTTTCAAGAGTTATTGTGAAAAAAGAACCATCAAACTCTATCAAGGCTGTAGGGATTTCTGAATGTCTCCCTCTGTCATGGGGGTGGGTTTTATATTTTCCTATCACTTTTGCTGGCATTTGCAGTACACAGTAAGAAAAGATTTCAGCTTGATGTATTCTAATGTGTGTGTCTTTTTGTTACCTTTGTTTTCCTCGAAAAGCTTGTCCACAAGGCTACCATGGAGTGAACTGTGAGGAGAGGTGTCAGTGCCAGAATGGAGGACAGTGCGATGCTCAGACCGGTGTCTGTTCCTGTACCGCTGGTTGGAAGGGACGCAACTGTGCTAGACGTGAGTGTTCGCAGAAAATTGTGAAATGGTCACCATTACACTTTGCTTAAACTTGCCAAACTCCTATGAACACGTGCCGTTCATTGTGAAATACTTGAATGTTCTATTGATGTGTCAGCTGTGATTGAGGATTGTGGTCTTCTTAGAAGACAGATTGACCAAGAGATTTTTTAAACAAACTGTCTTGAACTCCCAAGCAACCAAACATACTGTAAAAAACGATATATTCGCGGCATGAAAATTTCGCGAATTGGAGCCGATGACCTTTCTCGCAGCATGAAATTTTCGTGACTTGCCACTGGCATCCAATGCATATTGTGTAAGCAAGAACTTTCACATGCATTTTAATTTTGCAAATGTTGCTGCTCGCGAAATTCGCGAAACTGAAATGCACGCGAACATTCCTTGTTTTACAGTATGCATCTCTTTATTTTGTTTTTTCTTTCTCTATGTACAGCCTGTCTCCCGGGTACCTACGGCCAAGACTGTGCACTCAGCTGCCAGTGTGGACCAGACAACCCTTGTGACCACATCACCGGAGCCTGCCGCTGCCCACCGGGTTTCGCTGGATACGAGTGTAACTCTCGTGAGTATATGACTGTCCCCTCGATGTCCCGCATAGAGTGGGGGAGCAGCTAAAGAAGGCTATTTTGGTGAATTTGAAGCCATATATACCTAGCCTGTAGTTTGTCTGTATGGAGCTGCTTAAATTCCCTTGGTTCTGTTTATTCTTTTCACCATTGCCTGCAGGGTGGGATATTGAGATTGTGATTATTTTAATTTCAGAATCTTGTGGAGAATCATTAATTTAATGTTCTGGCAAACAAAGTGAAATGTCTGTTATATTCACTCCTGTGGCGTGTTCCCTTCTGGTAATAGGAATAGGCTGTTTTCACTTATAGAGGGTGTCTGATAATATGCACCAATAAGTTTTCTTGTCTCCAAGTAATATTTCAATATATGTGCAAATAATTTTTCTTTTTTTTCTTTTTTTTTTATTGGTTTATGTATCATTTTGGTCTTTTGTATTTCAGTCGTAGATATATGAATGTATTTGTTGTTTTTTTTTTCTGTTTTTTTTGTAATGGTTGGTCCTCGACCTATGATTTTAAGTGCAATTGTATTTGAGGGCCAAGACATGTTGATAATTGACATTTGACCACCCATCTCTCCCACAGCTTGTCCGCCAGGCACATGGGGTCAAGACTGCGCAGAAGCCTGCTCCTGTGGCCGCAACACCATCTGCAACGCGGTGACTGGAGAGTGTCAGTGCAAACCAGGCTACCGTGGGCACAACTGCGAGAAGGGTGAGGATTTCTTCTCTTACAACACTGCCAAACACATCAACTCTGCATAACAATTAATTGCTTTTGCAAACTAGAGAGGGTATACAGATTTGGTATGGATTTCACATTTTATCTACTGTGTTAGGATCTAGGAAGCACATCCTGGGTTTGTTTGTTTGTTTGTTTGACTTTTTTTGTCTTCCTATAGGAAGAGGAGGAATGATAATGGTGTACCTCCTTGAGAGAAACGTTTGTATATATTTAGGATCTGTACAGGTACAGACTGACCAATATTAGCTTTTGATCAACTTTCTTCTTCTTTTATACTAAATACCACAGGTAGATATACTCCTCTGTATGATTATACTCCCACCCACACATAGTGTGTATGGGGGTATATTTAACTACGTATGAGTAATTAAAATTATACCTGGTTTTCATTAGTGTTCCTGTACATTTTCTGTGGCACAGATGTGGATTACTACATGCTCGATACTTGTCTGTTGATCGGGGCCTGCTCCTATTAACCCTACTGTAGCTCATTACAGACATGAACATATTAAATGACTTCTAGATATCTCACAAGTTGTGTGGATGGATTGAAAGTTTTTAATGGAAATATCAAGTTTCCTGTGTATTTCTTTTGATAGTTGAAGAGTTCTAAATATAGAGATTTATTCTGCTGTTTTCAGTAAAGATATACCACAATTTCTTGAATGTATCTCAATGAATGATATGTGTCATCAGACAAGAAACACATATTTCATAATGTTGCCTTTTCCCTCTTCTCGTAGACTGCAAACGATCACGCTACGGACCCAACTGTCAGTACCACTGTAACTGTCTCAATGGTGGCTCATGTCACGCCGACGATGGCACGTGCCTCTGCCAGCCAGGCTTCATTGGGGCTCTGTGTGAACGAGGTAATAAAGCTGCACACGGCGTCCTGTTGCTGTGATTTTATGTGTAGAGAAATGCATGGTCATTTGAATAGAACAAAGACATGTAGAGGTTATGGCAAATTACATAAGTTTTAAAGGTCTAGACTGTTAACAGTGATAGTGATCAGTATAAAGCTTAAAAAAGCAATAGGTCATTTAATACAATTTTTCAACAGGAACAGTTTAATGTGAGTTTAATCATGGGAATACCTTTATTTGTGTGTATATATAATGCTCATACTGCTCATTTTGAAATACTTCATGACAAGTGCCATTCCTGAAATTTGTTAGAGAGAGTGAAGACAAAAAGATGATACTTTTTCCATGAAAGGAAATGAATAAAATAAAATGATTTTCATGCATAAAGTGTGGTGCCTTATCGGAATCTCAAACTCTCCAACAAATTTCTGCCATTAGGGAATCACACGATATTGATATACAGTAAGATAAACTTTGACTACATGGAGAATGCAGTCCCAAGAGAAATGAAGATTTCATAAATATTCATGAATGAAAATGAATTGATATTCATGAACATTCATGAATGAATATAAATTGATATTCATCGATGAATATGAAGTGATTACAAAGGAGTAGCTGTGATGTTCACATTATGTCTCCTTGGTTTGCCTGCCATTCAGCCTGCCCTGAGGGAACCTACGGCCAGGATTGCCAACACAAGTGTGAGTGCCAGAACGGCGGAGTTTGCCACCATACCTCAGGGTCATGTGATTGCCCGGCGGGATACACAGGGGCCTTCTGCCAGACCAGTGAGTGTGACATTCATTTGACCACCCCCTCCCCCTCCCCCATGAGACCAAACTTATAACTCGATCTTTCTCTGTTGCCTTCCTTCCCCCCCCCCCCTTGTTGGACGGCGGGCAGTACAATGGTAGTTTCAAGAGGACTCCACACACAGAGTTTTATTGAATTTAAACCTTTCTTGAAGAAACTAAAGGAACTGATATCCTCTATGTGAGCTTGTCAGGAATTGTATCACTTTACCATTAATGCTCTTTATATTTATATATTTTTTAAGGGAGTTGATAGTTGATTCATTCTTTATGGAAATGAGTTTCATAATTTCTTTTCTTTCCTTCTTTTGTAAAATTCAATTGTATCGCTTTACCAGAATTGTAAGTAGAAGAGTTGTTGTTATTGTTTCTTATGCCTCCGCCACAAAGTGGTGGCGGAGGCATTATGTTTTCGGGTTGTCTGTCCGTCCGTCCTTCCGTCCGTCCGTAATGAATTTTGTGGACAAGGTAACTATCGAAACCTGTTGAGGTATCCTAATGAAACTTGGCATGTATGTGTATTAGGGGGTGAAGTTGTGCCTATCAACTTTTGGGTGCACATGCTCAAGGTCAAAGGTCAAGGTCAAATACATAAAATTTCACTATTTCCACCATATCTATTGAATGCCTGAAGATATTTTCTTGAAACTTAGTGTATACATGTATTACCCAATTAAGATTCTCTGGTGAAAGTTTGGGTCATGAGGTCAAAGGTCAAAGGTCAAAAGGTCAAGTAAAAATATTAAAACTTCTTTTTTTTCTCCTTACCTTGGAAAATTGTTCAAGGTATCTTCATGGAAAATAGTATATACATGTACTGACTGGAAGTGATTATCTAGAGAATGTAGGGTTCATGGGGTCAAAGGTCAGGGGTCAAAGGTCAAGTGCAAGACTTCAAAATTTTACTATTACCCTCATATTTATGCAATGCCAGCAGGGTTATTTTTTTACACTTGGTGTATGCGTGTGTAACCTAATAGAAATTCTCTGGAAAGTTTTTTTTTTCTCTTTTTGCCTCAAAGGTCAAAAGGTCAAAGATCAAGTGAAAGTGCTGAACTAACTTTTTCCTCCATATCTCGGACGTGGCTCAAGTTACCTTGAAACTTAGTACATATTATGCATGTTCTACCTGAAAGTAATTATCTTATGAATTTTAGGGTCAAGGGCCAGATGAAAATGGTAACAATTTACTATTCAATTCAGAAATGGCACTTTTTCTCCACACCTGTACCTTGAAAATTACTCAATGCCTAAATGTATGAATGGGTCAAAGTCGAGTTAAAGTCCTTAAATCCCTAGATACATGCTCTCCTATTCATCCAATTAAACCTACGTCAAGGAAGGTGAACATTCAACACATTTGTGACAAACTTGTCATTCCAATATTTTGCCAATTTTGTGAAAATGTAATCACACAGTGTCCACATGTACTATCTAGACCTATTGGGAAAATCATGCATTATGGCGGAGGCATACCAGTCGCCAAAGCGACATTTCTAGTTAAATATTGTCATCATTGACTCATGAAACAGGTAATGATAAATTTTGATAGACAAGTTCATCGATGCCTGTCATGTATGAAGGTTTTTTTGTGGGCATTGTATGATGAAAGTCGTCGTTTTCATGGAGCATATTGTATCTTTCTCTCTCCCTTCTCTCTCTCACGAACACAGAGTGCTCATCTGGAACTTACGGCCCTGACTGCTCCATGGTGAAGGACTGTCGCTATGGCGGCGTGCTGGACGTTGTGAGTGGACGCTGCAGGTGTGGTCTGGGGTACACCGGCGAGTTCTGTGACGAAGGTGAGGAGAAGACTAAACTAGCCTAGACTGACCTATTGACCGGTCAAGCCTTGCCAAACTTAATTTAATGAACAATTCTATTTTTCTGTCCTCTCAGATTATGAGCTTTTTGTTCGTATGAAAGTTGAAGAAGTTCTTTGTTGGAAACTGATACGACTCCTGGCCAAGCCTGTGTTATTAAATGTAATGTGATATAAAATTCTGCTGTTTTCATGGATGCTGTGTATTATTTTGTGATCGAAGCCTGATTTGTTAAGTCAAAAAACAAAATCTACAATGTGATGTCAGGACCGAGCTCACACCCTTCAAGAGTGGATTCAAGTTCATCCAGCTCTCAACAAATGCAGTCTTTTAACAAACACAAAAACTGCTCATCAAACTTTAAAAATAAGTTTAATGTCACAAACAGTGGCTGGAATGTGTGCAATTAAAGACTGCAGAGACATGCGCCAGTAAATAAAAGGGGAAACCGTAGACGATTCGGATGAGGTTTGGATCTGATTTATTGCCGTGGCCGAGACAATCGACTACGGCATGCCAATTGTGTACAAACGTAGATTACTACATACACTGTATATAACACAACCAATACTGGCGTGACTTCTTCTTTCTTCCTCTGTTCTCTGACAGCTTAATCATTACTTTCCATTCAACAATCAATCATATGTTTATACAACCTCAAAATTTGCCTCTGTTACAAACACTCTAAAAAACGGAAACTAATCACTAAGTAAAACCACAACTGAACAATTAGCATATCACCCAAACAAAACTCTATCGCTGTCAACAAACAATTGATAACCTTATGCATAAACACATTGATCGTACAGACTATCAATGTCCAACAAAAATCTTTACCATTTAACCTCTACATGCATGTACACTGTATATCGACACACAAATATAACTTGACTTGCTTTATGATTTTCACAAAAAAACACAAAATCATCATATTCATGTAAACTACACTGTATGTGCATCAAACTTACCAACATCATATTGTTCCTAGATTTCTGATAACAACTGAACACAAATCACATTTCACAACAATCTCACTATTGTGTACTGTATCCCAATATCTTCTCTTCCCCCATTAATTAGTTAACTACACTAACATGACACTAATAAAGCATAACAAAATTGAAAAAAACCCATACATGTATATATGATAATCAGATACATAAACTATACACGGCCATCTGAATAAAACATGAAATTCTTCACTAAGTTGAGCACGTACAATGTACATGGTACTCATAAAAACATATCTGTACATGTATATGGATTGTAACATTAAACCAGTGCAGACGTGGAAAACACTCTTTTGTTTTCATGAATCGTCCTGCTCAATAGTAATGGATAAACAATCCAGACAACCACACTATGTAAATATACATACCGGTAAATATGTTTAAGCTATACATACATGTATGTGTGCCAATCTTATGGGAAAAATGAACACGACTGTGCTAATACGGGGTATGAGCATGATAACACTGCAAATCTGTAATACTGTACTGGAAACATACAATGTAGGATACAGTCGTACGAGTCTAGTTGTACATGTGTACCATGGACAGTAATCAGGTAGCAGGGAAGGTTGCCACCATTTATCAACATTAGTACAAAAAACAACAAGAAAACTTATCAGAATTTTGATGTGCCATGCTTCCAAAACAACATAGTAATAGATGTGTATACGACTGTTTATTATGTACTGGAAAGGGCGAACAGAAAAATACAAAAGTGTACTGTCTTTAAAAAATTATACATACCAGTACATTCCACTCCTGTGACCTGTACATTAGGTCAGTAAACAATCTATGACTGTCAGTAAAAATAAATGACAAATAATATAAATTTTAGGCTAACTAAATACGACATCAGCATAAGATATTTGTATGTACTTGCACAGACTGCAAAACAATATTATCAGATAGTGTGTGATTCAAAATGAAACTCTGGAGAAATGATAAACATTAAAATAGCTAAAAGGCTTGTGCATTGCCATACACAGTCAACCGTATGTTGACATCAACCTTGCCAAAAATCGTACATATCCAGTCTATCTACATGTCCGATTAAATACAGGTATAAATGAAATACAGTATAGTACATACACTGTAGCTGCCATACTACTGTAGGAACAGTAAAAACAAAAAGGCACCATATTCCTACCCGATGGCCAAAATGGTAATAACTACAAAAACACACATCGCATCCTTAATCCAAAGGCCAAAAACCTTTCCTTGACAAAGATTCAGATCTCAAAAAATCACAACAGAAACTGTAAGAAAAAACGGATTAACAAAATTATCAAAACATCAAATGATACCCAAAGAATTTCACAAAACGTAAGATTCACTATCGCAATGACAAAAAGTTGGGTACCGGTATACAAACTACAATATATACAGCTGATGCATGTGGAAAAATGTGAATCACAAAAACACACACATAACATTGTGCACCTATATACACACTACAAAACAAGGGTACAAAATACAACTTAAGTGATCACTTAACCTGGAGGAGATAGGGGCATGGGAGGACCACGGGTTATCGCTGATGGGCGGGAGGAGTCAGGGGGTGCTGAGGGATGGGGAATCCAGAGCACGCAGGGGAATAGGACATCCATGATACCTACATCAGCGAAGCAATGGGTAGGAGCTTGGGGATCATCAGATGAATGTTCAGTGGGGATCATCTGGTAGAATGCACGCGAAACTCCATCATCGGGAGAGGGGGAGGGATCTCCTTTGGACCACAACCAGGACAGGCACGGGCCGTTGTGCCGTGGTGGGGCCTTCCAGGTTGGGTGTCTGTCACGATCGGCGATGCCAACGTCATCCATAGGGGGGCGGAGGCGAACAGCATTGTTGTAGGCGGTAGAACCCTCTGGGTGGATCTTGGGGACCATGTTGAAGACCATCATGAACTGGTGTTCACTGTCTCGCGGCGTGCAAGAGGGAGAGGCATCAGCAGGAGTGAGGTATTTGCCAGGAGGAGAACCTGTAGAAGATGGTACTTCACCCTGGACTGGCTGATGGGCAAATGTCGCGGTTGTCTCCTCCACACAGGCGGAACCATGGCTAGCACAAAGTCGGTCGATGCCAAATACACGTATGTCCATGTGGGTTGACACCTTGGGTAGAGGGACATGGTCTGTGAGAGGAAGAGCGTCCTCACCTGACTGACTGGGAAGAAGCTTGGAGAAACCTTTAGGTAAGGTAGCTTCCACAAACTGGTACTGCTCATTGTGACTTTGAGGATCACTGTAGGTATTACACGAATTGTCAATGGGCGTGTAGTGACCTTGGTTGTTTATAGGCTGTGAGTGTATGTGTGAATTCACTTGTGGTTGGTGTGAAATGTCTGTGAATGTATTGTCAATGTCAGCGTGAGGGTTTGTATTGCCCATGAAAATGTTTGTGCTAGACTCAGTGAAGAGAGTAACAGAGCTAGGCTCAGTGAAGGGAGGAACAGAGCTCGGCTCAGCGGAGGGAGGACCAGAGCTGGGCTCAGTGGGGCGAGGACCAGAGCTGGGCTCAGTAGAGGGAGGACCAGAGCTGGGCTCAGTAGAGGGAGGAACAGAGCGAGGCTCAGTGAAGAGAGGACCAGAGCGAGGCTCAGTAGAGGGAGGACCAGAGCTGGGCTCAGTAGAGGGAGGAACAGAGCGAGGCTCAGTGAAGAGAGGAACTGAGCTGTGCTCAATGAAGAGAGGAACAGAGCTGGGCTCAGTGGAAGGAATGGCCATATTGGGACTCTCAACATCACCACAGACTTCACTGCCAACCGCACCTGCAGGATCAAAAGTCCATGAATCACTGTCAGAATTTGTCCCATATTTCTGTTCACACTCAAACCAAACGCCTTTGTCCACAGCAGTGATCTCATTCTGTCCATCATCATAATTCAGTAACACACACTCTATTTCTTCATCTTCAGTATTCCACATCTCACATTCAAACCCTGGATCTTGCACTTTTGCCTCTTTCACCATTAAGCCTACAGCAACACCTTCAGGCTGTATGTTGTGTGGCTTACACTCTGCTTCAGCATCCTCTGTACTTTCCATCTCACACTCAAACTCAAACTCATTGTAATCATGCGCACGTATCTCCTTCTCCATTACACTGACATGAACGGCTTGTGCGTGATGAGTGTTACGTGAATCATAGCCAGCGGATCGATCGCTGAGACTATAAGTGTACATAGTATCATCTCCAAACATAATCTGACCTTTCGAGGGACGAACAGCAATATCATTTTGCTCCATGAAATCTGCACCTGCGAGCACATCTACACCATCATTCATCACATGATCATCCACAACGAAACCATTAAACATCAAGTCACACTCATAGTGGTACAATGTACACGAAACAATACCAACAATATCAACCTCTGGAAGATCACCCGAGTGACCAATGGGTGCATCAATGTAATCCTCATATCCAGACCCATCGACAAGGATTTCTAAACCAAGCATATCAGCTGCAGTTTCACTGATCAGACTACAGACAGAGCCACTTCGAACTTCAACCTGTATCTGATTATCCTTCCCTTGCCCTGTAGCAGGGAAGTGTGGAGGTTCACGTTTTGTCGCGTCTGACAACGCGGATTGCTGGCCAAGGCCAACCTGCTGGCCCGCGGGACACCTCCGCTTGGGTGCCTCAGCGGCCGGGGCTGCCCGTCGTTGCATTGACGGGGAGCCGGTGGACCCGGCCACGGCGGCGCATCGCTTCGTTGATGCAACGTGCATATCACTACATGGGACTACACACTATAAATCGCCCAAATACTGTATACGTCACCCGAATTATCACTGTAAATTACAACAGAACGCCTACTCCTGCGTATATCAGGCGAGATTCTCCTTTCTCTTGGACTAGGGTAGAGCAAATTTGTGGCGTTAAATTCGCATCCAGCTGCCACCACGCCAGTAAATAAAAGGGGAAACCGTAGACGATTCGGATGAGGTTTGGATCTGATTTATTGCCGTGGCCGAGACAATCGACTACGGCATGCCAATTGTGTACAAACGTAGATTACTACATACACTGTATATAACACAACCAATACTGGCGATGCACTTTAAACCCCCCTCATCACCTTCTCTACTCCCAGAGTGCCCGGCAGGAACATACGGCATGGACTGTGACCAGGAGTGCACCTGCGAGAACGGGGCAGAGTGCGACAGGCAGACCGGATGCTGCTCGTGCCAGGCCGGCTTCTATGGACAGAACTGCCAACTGAGTGAGTTCCTAATCGACAGAACAGGCACAAGCCAACAAACAACACCATGGCAACAATTAATATAATATGTTTCATGCTTTAGAAGTGATGATATTCATGTATTTCTTTGCACCCTCCCATTTGATTAAATAGTTGCAGAGAGAAAGAGGGACTCTGGGATTGTTTTAGGATAATAAACATTCCCACTAATTGCTAAAGAGGCTTAACCCATCTTAATTATATACATCTGATGACATGTTCTGCTTTTTTAATTGAATTGAATTACTGAAACCGCACTGGTCTTACACTCGAGGCACAGTGAACAGTTTCCAGCACGTTTATTTTCATATTTCACTTCATATCTATGCATATACTATATTTCTCTATAATATGTGAAATATGAAGGAACCACGAAAGCAAAGCTTTTAACTGTGGGTTTCATGGAAAAAATACCAATTAGAATTTGTTTTGCAATGAAGATAGGACACAAAGTACTCATGACAAAACTACATGAAAGCTGAAATAGCAAGGTACAGATTAGGGTAGAAGATTACTTTTGCAAAAGCTTTGAACTAATTTCCTGACCATCTCTGCGTCTTGTTTTTTCTTTTTATGCAGCCTGCCCTCAGGGGACGTACGGGGCCTACTGCGCCAGGACTTGTGACTGCCACAAGGACGCCACCTGTGACACGGTCACTGGTCAGTGCCGATGTCCAGCGGGAAGGACCGGACCAGAGTGCAAACAAAGTGAGTTCATCTCCAGACCTGGCCTCACATTTTGTGGTCTTCATCCAGCAGTATTAGTAGTTAGAAGCAGCAGTAGTAGTAGGAGTTGTCAGAGTAATAGTAATAATAAAGTGGTAGAAGTATCTAGCAGAAGATATAAGTACAAGTAGCAGTAGTAACAGCAGTAGCAGCAGCAGTAGTAGTAGTAAAAGTAGTGGATGTAGTGGTAGGAGTAATAATATTAATAGTGGTAAGAATAATACCTTAGTATGACTAGTACTAGGTGTAGTAGAGATGATAATGATAGTGGTAGTAGTAATAGTTGTAGTTGTGGTAGTCTAGTAATAATGGAAATAGTGGTTGAAGTGGTAATACATGATGTTGATTTTTATCTTGATATACTCATGAGAATGATGATAATACTGTTTGTATACCCAGCACATAATGATTTCTCTTTATTGAAATTTAGATCTCCAAGCCATTTTGACTTGGAAGGACAGATATGTTTCTACTTTTAACCCTTTGCAGTCCATGCTATGGGTGTATATTCTTTTTAGTCTTGTAGAGAAGTAATGAGCTTCAGTGCAAAGTGTGCTTGGTATTAAATATGCTGAATCATCAGCAATATGTTTGTGCAGTTTTTGCTATGATAATCAGTAGAAGCTCCGGATATTACCTTTAATTGAGGCATGTTGTTTAAGTTTTGGTGATTGAGATACATGCTATGCAACTGTCAAAGAACTTGTCATATTTTTGCTGTTGTTCTTTTCATCTGTATATATGTCTTGTCACTGTCAAAGAGCATGTGTCATTTGTTTGTTTGTTTGTTTGTTTTTTTCCCCTTGCAGCATGCACACCAGGGTTCTACGGGCCCAACTGCCTGGAATTCTGCACCTGTGCCAACCGCACCCAGTGCAATGCTGTCACGGGCTCATGCGACTGTCCCCCTGGACTCACGGGAGAAACATGCACACAGGGTATGTATCCAGGTGTAATGTTCAGAGGGAGGGTGAGTGGTTCATGGAATATATATACCACTGTCCCAACCTGAAAACTTACCACTGTACAGGTACCGTATATGCCATACATATCTGGATATATTGTGTAGGCCTATAAGGACTGTTAAGGCAATTCTGTGAATGGTTGAATCCACAATTGTGAACCACATTAATGGAATAAGAAAGAAGCATCATACTTCTTTAAGGAAAAGTAAGGCAATATATCTCCCACCTTAAAGAGGATATACAATGCATTTGTGTTTGTTGCAACAGGTAACACTATTGAGTTGTGGATACATGAATATCACTTGACTCACAAAATACATGTAAATGAAAACACTGAAATATACCATCTATGCAATATGCAAGAGCTAAGTCTATGTAAGTGAGCCTTGTGTTGACATTGCTAAGCATTGATAGTATGAAATGAATTGTGGAGGGTGCTGTCCGGTCTTAACCATTATATGCTTCATTCTGTTCTCTCCATGACAAATTATCTTGCAGAATAACTTTGTTGTCGTTTCATGTGTCTTGATGTTGTTATGTGGACAGTCAGCACTAATATTTCTTCTGTGTTTATAACAGAAAAACAGTTTTCAAGGAGATAAATTATTTAGGGGGTTATTTCTTTGAAGAATCCTTCTAATGGAAAAAAAAAAGTGGTCAGCCAATTAAAGTATGTGACCCAGTGATGGGCTTGAGGGTAACAAGGACAGTCCCTCTGGCCACCCTTGACCGTTTTGTTACCTCCTTGGTTTTCTGTCACCCCCCGCAGAGTGTACACCGGGTAAATTCGGCCCCAACTGTGCCTTTAACTGTGACTGCTCAAACGGCGCCACGTGCGACGTCCGGACAGGAACGTGCAGATGTATAAACAGCTTTATCGGTGCCCAGTGTGAACACGGTGAGTGCCTGCCTGTCAGATAGTTCTTGTCTTTTTTTGCAGATGGAATACTTGTAGGCATTGATGACTTTGGAAGGAGGAGTTTGTTTCTTTTGAAACTACACAACATGACTATTAAACAAGAAAGGGAAGAATGTGAATTGACAGAGAAAGGGCTTCAGAGTGAATGCTAATATCCAAATTTTATCGGATGTCTGTTGTAACTTAATTCTGTACATTTATCTTGTTTTTGAGGTTATGTTGACTATGTTGACTGTTGTGATTAAATTACAGATGTTAACATTTGGTAATAAAATTTCTTAATGTTATTTTTTTTCAGTCATTCCTGATTATTATTCAGCCAATGCATCAATAATGTAATAATAAACATGATTTTAGTTCAAGTATCTTCTGTTGAAAGATATAATTATGTTCAAACTTTGATTCACAGAAAATATTTGTCTGAGATTCCCATGCTATATCAACTCCTTCTCCCTTTATCTCTGTCTGTCTTTCACCTACCAGGAGGCCAGTATGCCTTCCCAACTCCAGCGGCACCTCTCAGGGGAGATATGGGACCAAATGGCTTCTAACGACAGGCCCAACTTTCATCTCATCTTTTTCTTCTCCAACTAAGAGACAAACTCAAAAAACGAAAAAGATTCATGGCGTTCTCGTCCCCCGTTATTTTTTTTTGTCTGAATCTTGACCACATTTGGAGTGATGCCGACTCGCGTCTGTTGATAACTGCATGCCCCCATTGAGAAAGTGATCCATGACGTTGTGTGACTTTGGGCAATCAGTGAAGACGAGAGTATGCTTGTGTTGGTTTCAGAAATGTGCTTCCACGCTTCAACATATCGTTTCAAAGAATGCTAGCAGGTCTCTTTTTTTTTTCTCAGTGATTGTTGTGATATTATGTCCACCGTCGGGTATTCAGTGTCATGCACATAGCAATACCTCAAGCAGCAAAATACTGGAAGGAGAAATGGCTAATTGTAGGGCGTGAGAGGCAACTCGTGGAAGCAATCAACACTTTGTGAGTGTTCTTGATCTACATCAGTCTTCTTCTACCTATGGTGGTGCTAAAGTGGAAATAAGGAGAGAGAAATGGACTGTGCATGTCCGCAACACAAGGAGGGTCTGATAGGACGTTAGGCAGGTGCAGCGTGCAGTAGGCTTGGATGTTGACTCGGTTGGCGAAGAGTTGGGAAAGATGTCCGTATTGTGGCGGCAACGGGACTGCATCTCGTGCGAGGAAAACAAAAAGTGTTGAGAGGGATTCACCCGACGGTCATTTAAAAATCAGAGAGAGCCGAGAGAGCGAGCGCCTCGTCTTTGTACAGAGCGGATGGGGGACGCGTGGGAAAGTGGTGTCGAATTCAGATTTTTACAGCATTATTTATTGTTCATGTGAATGATTCCGTTCTACTGCAAGTATATATGTTTAAAGTGATGGCTGCAACGATACAAAAAAAAGAAAAGAAAAGAAAATGAGGGATAGGAAAATAGATATACTCTCAGTATCTAAGAGAGTTGCTCCATGTAGGATAATGTCTTTTTTTCATTGATAAATAAATGTCAACCAACCTTGTACAAAGTAGTTAAAGAATATGTTCCGTATAGCATTCATTGTGTTGTATTAGTGATGTCCTAGACAGATTTTGACAATTACCGGTAAATAAATGACTTGTTTATACTAATGCCATATAGATGATTGCTAATACAATGACCTGTGACATGATGATATATTTTTGCAACCATATGAGTTATTTTATCGAACCAACTTTCTACACTACCTTTTTGTTTTTAATGCATACAAAATGTGTATCCCTTACTGTGGATAAGTCCATTATTCTTGTTTTTGTTTGTTTGTTGTTGTTTTTTCCCTCTGTCAAATACGTTTACATATGTTAATCAGTGCTTGGTTTCATGGTCTCAATTTGCATCTGAAATTTCGGTATTAGACTGGAAGCACACACAAAGTATATTTAGCGCTTCCTCAGACTAAATCCATGTGTAATGTTTGAATGCTGTTATCATTGCTGCACTCATATGGACTGCAAAAAAAAAAAAAAAGACAAAATCTCCTCTACCCACCTCCCCCCCCCCCAAAAAAAAAGGGAGGAACTCAAAATGTTGCGCCTAACACTGAGGTTAGAGACATGTAGATACTCTTGTAGCTTCAAATGTATGATAGTATCACAAAGTTAAGAGCAAGTTGTGACAGGAGAGAGAGGGAGAGAGCGAGAGAGAAGAGAGAGAGAGAGAGAGAGTATGAATGAATGAGCAACCTAAAATTTTAGTCAACAATGATATTATGATAGAACGGTTATAGCAGTTATGACAACAAGCACTGGTGCAGTTACCACATAGTTCCCCTTTTCCTCCGCATCATCACTTTGAGATTTGTGATTGTCGTGTGTGTATATTTTAACTAACTCCTCTTTTTTTGACCAAGATTTTATTCGACTAATTCAAGATAGAGCTGAGCTGACCAGTGCTATACGACTATGCAAAACTAACGCCATGCAATTCAGAGCAGCTCTGATTCACTTTTATGTTTCTATCCTTGCTGCTTGAAAGATGAAATGTGGAACTGCACGATGTGTGTTTACCGAGTTCTTCCGAGAAAAACCCCTCATGCAGTATTTTAGACTACAAGGGTCATTTATGTACGTACAATGATCGGAGGGGAAATCTGAACAGTGTGTATTCAATATTTACGACAACGAGCATTCGCAGGTGTGCATGATTCTTACAAAGTAACAATAAAAAAACATGTCTAATATAGATATATGTGTTATTATGCATAGATACTACATACATGCAAATGCACGCACAAACATAATAATGTTTATGTGTGTGTGTGTGTATCTGGTACTTCTTTCTGTTTGTATGATGCAACCGCCTCCTTTCGTGTGTAGTGATTCAGTGTATCATAGATATTCACTAAAGAAAAACCGGTAAGAGAAAAGAAGAGAGATTTAATATACTTCACATTTGATATAAAATATGTATATGCTTGTATTTACAGGTGGTAACCTTATATCATTCAACATCATGATTAGCAATTACCTAAAATAATAATTATGCCACTATTTATTTGACATTTTGTGAAATTAATTTCACAGAACATTGCATTGTTGAGAAATGATACTAAGAAAATGTCCCTCTATACAATGAGGACTGAAAAAAAAAAAAACTTTGTTTGGCATTTGGTAGTTACATTCAAAGCCACGGCAACTGATTTTTAGTCAATAACGTTGTCATGCTAGGTTGCAAATGTCTTATTAATTTCATAGGAAAAACTATTAATTGATGATATGTGCTGTCTGTAAAAATTGTGTAGGATTTCATCATCTCCCTGTGTTATTTTTGTAATTACATGGTAATTGTAGGTATGTTACATTATTTTTTTTTCCTGTTACGTTTTCTGATCTAGATTCGTGGTCTAATACAATTTATAATTATTTTGTTTTCAGTAATATTGACACTGAGAAGGAATACCAATTTCCTCTCGAACTACATAGCTTGTATATTCATACTTTATCCCATTGAGGGCGAGCTGATTCTACTTTAGCAAGCATTTCTGGTAGATACCTGCCCGAGTATACTCGCGACTTGTCTTCAACGGGTTAATACATTGTGTCACTCACGCAAATATGCTGAATATATCTCCTGCTATACAATAGACATGATGGTGCGATTTTTTTCCGTATTGTAAGATAGTTTCTGTTTCTGCTTTTTATTTATGTGTGTGTATATCATTTCCATTGTCATCTGTATTTTGGTTTTAATATCTCAATGATATATTACGACTTGACTTGTAATTTATATCAATTTGTGCAGAGCTGTGAGAGGCTGAATACATGTAAAACAGTGCTGTTTCTCCTTTTTATGGTACATTTTATTGCATTTTTTGGTCTTATTTACATTGTAATTCTTTGTATGTTTTGTTTGCATTTGTTGTTTGCATGAAATGCAGGCCACCATCTAATTTAAGGTAATTGTCAAAAGTCTGCATCTCATCACAACAAGGAACAGAAGAGAAAGAGGAAAAGAATACCTTCGGCATTTTATGAACTTGTAGAAAGATTTCAGCTGGATGCATTGCTCAAAGGTCATTTATGCAATGTGTTGAAAAAGCAAAAGAAAAAGCCTGCTTTCTCGCACTCATGATGTAAAAAGTGTATGATGTCGCACCAATAGGTGCATTGGAACTGAGTTCTTTTCCATGGTCGCTGTGTAAAACCAGGGTTTAAAAATAACAGACATTATTTTATGGTTAGTAATTTTCAATGCTGGCATGCCTCGGCTACCTCACTGCAGACGAAATCAAGTTCACAAGGTCTTGAACGTGCCTGGTTCATGTGCTGCACGAACAGACCTGTCCATGGATGGGGATTGCTATTAAACCCACTCACTTTGAAGGCAACGTTTTCCGTTATGCACAATGGGCAACCATTGAAAATGGAACAGGCAAAAAAGGTACGGGCAGACTGGGCATAAGGTGTGAAAAGATACACGCCCAACATATCCAGCTTACAGAAGTTGAATCTGCTGCAAAGTTTACGGCAAAACAGTTTTCATGCGGGAAGTGTCTATGACTGTGTGCAGCAACAAAATCCGCCCTGCTTGAAGTAAAGATAGTGTGGGTGAATTGCCTTGTTACACTTTACTGTATCCCTCTGTAAAGTCTGTTTACATAAAGAAATCTTTCTTTTAAAGTAAAAAGACGAAGATGTAAATTCAATATTAAACTCAACTTATGTCACAAAGCATTATTTCATTCTGTCGTGTACCAGTGGGATGGGGGAATTAAGTGAGAAATTAGCTGACATTATTCAGTGTGAATTTCAAGAACTCCCTTACAATGTATGTCATGCACAACTCTGTGACTAGTACAGAAGTGACCCATGAAACTTGTAGCAACATTTCAGAGTTGACCTTTTCCCCGTGGGGACATGGCACTTTAAAACGTGCACAGCGGTCTTGGGAGTCTGTGTCTGCAGTATTTTCTGTCAATAAAGTTGTCCCATGTGGAAGCTGCACGGGCAATAGAGGATAAAAAGCATTATTTTGATACAATTTTCCCACTCTATTTAAAGAATTTGTGTTTGGAGAACCGGCGTCTTCCTTGAAATTCTTTGAGAACTTGGCCAGATTTGCACTTTGTTAAATGTTGCCCGTCATTCGCTCTGTAATCTAGTTGCAAGGTGCACTTTTGACATTCAAAGAATTGACCGTTGAAGGAAATATTGTAATATTGTGTGATTTCTTTGTCCAAGAATTGTTTCTTGTATCCCAATCATGTCAGTCAAATTAAGAGAAACGTGTGTACGATTGTAATGATAGGCTGAATTTATAAATGTATGAAATTGTTTGTAGTTATCACTATGAAAACCAAACATAACACTAACACACACACACACACACACACACACACACACTCGAAGAAAAAATCATTTCACTCAATACAGCTCACATATTACTGTCTATTTGAAATGCTGATGAATGGTTTTGCATCATCAATAACTGTCTCTCAAGAGTGATTTTTTTGTACAACCGACTTCCAAATTCTGTCCAACATGTGTCCAACATGAACAGCAATATCCGGGACTGTGACTAAGTTGGCCAGTCTCTGTATGTACCTTTCAAATGGCCACTCCCCAGATTCCATCATGCACAGAACTGGGGGGTTCAAAAGAAAACACAGGTACAATGTAAGCCTGCATACCATGGTCCAATATTTTTTTAAATTCGTATTTCTGCATTTGGAATTGGTAATAAATTGAAATAAATTACTTGTGTGTTCACATTGTGTGCAGTACTTCTGTACATGTGTCAGTTACTGGTAAGCCATGGAATGTTCATTTGTGTGTGTGTGTGTGTGTGTGTGTGTGTGTGTGCGTGTGCGTGTGCGTGTGTGTGTGTGTGTTGTGTTTGTGACTGTGTGGCAAATACAAACATCCAACATGGTTTCTTGAACACCACACATTTTACACATTTTGCAGTTGAAGGGTTTGTTTGCAAAAACCGATAAGTCCATTTTTGAAGATTTTAAAGTACGAGCTCTGTCATAAAGTACAAAATAATGCCTTTTAAATGATATATTGGTCACTACATATAAAGGTAAATTTTTGAAGTTATGGTCAAAAGAAGCAAAAATTTTCTTATTATTCTCTTTATTTTTCTTGACCTTTAATCGCAAATATCTCCATTTGGCAAATATGGACTTATCGGTTTTTGCAAACAAACTCATCAGTTCTATATTTGCTCCTGAGACAACTGCTCCCATGATATATCTGCACGCTATTAATAGAGACAAACATACCACAAACACAACCCCGACCCTACTCCTAATCCTCACATCAAACTAAACCTAAAACCCATCACAACCCTAACCTCAAGTCCTTAGAGGAAACAAGACCAGAGCAACTGTTGCTGGAGCAAATGTCGTGTTACCACATTTTGCACACCCTTTAAAAAAGATGATGATCTTGCACACATCACTCGTCCACTCTGGGTCTTTCTACAAGAGGTTTGAAGACCACGACAAGTTCTCTTTTCATTCAAATCTACTGTTCACAGCACTAGGCAGCAAAACATCTTTTGATGGGAACTATCAACCATTTGCAATGGACAGCCCTCAATGCCTGCCTTAACTCCTTTCTCACAACTGCACACACATCACCAATTTGCAAAGGTACCCAACTAAATCATATATCCTGGAAACTTGGGATGTACTTATCATTTTCACAAACAGCAACTTTTATTACAAGAAAAAAAAAAAAAAAAAACATAGTAAAAGACATATTATTTGAAGATACATGTATATTTTTTTTCCATTTTTTTTTATGCTGTCCAAAATAGAACAAAGGAAAAACGTGTGACGTTGTGTGGTGCCATTGGCAAAACCTACGAAACTTCAAAGATCAATATAAAATTGGCATTTAATACAAAGTCCTTGGTTCTAGTACACATGGTTCCTGGATCTTTGAAGAGCTAATAAGAAAACAATCATAACCACAAAATTCAGCTTTGCTTATGACAATGGTACAGGGCAAAGTCAATATCCAGTCAAATCATTATAAACGATAGACAACAAAGTGTAGTAATTATACTTAAATCATTTGATCCACTTCCAATCAACCATTTAAAGAGTCATATAAAATCATGAACTACAAAACAAAAACAAAAAAAATAATGATCTGTATTTCTACAATGAATCAATACAGCAAAGTTTAAACAAAATATCCTAACCTTTTTTTTTTTTCTTTTTCCTTCCCTTTCTATCCCCTTGTCAATATTGTTATCTTCAGAACAGACTGATGGAATGTAAATCAATTTAGTGCAGCCGAGTCATCACTACATTCTGCATGCAGGCAACAAATCACAGCTAAAATTTATAGAAGCAGTGAGAGCACACAGAACACACAAGAAGTTGGTAGTAGTGTACACAAGATGATGACCCATTGCTTACTGTTTTTTTGTTTTTTTTTTTCAAACATGGGGTGGGGGGTGGGGTAGAAAATAATTTCCCAACATCATGCAATCTAAAATCCCAGTAAGCATTTTGTTTTGGATAGCTTTTTTTTTCTTTCTTTTTGTTTATGGTTTGCTTGAGTCATTTGTCAACCAAAACCAGACTTTTACCATGTAAGCACTTCATTTACAAAGAATTAACTATCAACTATGACTCCCCTTTATAACTGGGTGTGACGTAATAACGACAAACCCGACAACTCGATAACCAAACAAATCAAGCCACTAGTACATGGCTTTATAATAAAATCCAAAGCAAGTGTTAAAGGAGATCCAAGTCTGGGTGATGCAGTGGAAGTAAATGGTGTCCTATCACAAATTTTTTCTCACTAAAACGATTTGTGTGCATTGCTAAACAAAGCAATAGGTGTAGAGACAGAACACTATGACAATCTATTGCAGTACTCATTTACAGAAGATACACGAGACACAAATCTTGCTCCTATACTGACCTACCCAAATGCCAAAATAAGAGCTTGGGTTCAATGTGTACAAACTTCTCTCAGTATGTGCATCTTGGTACATTGAAAAATACAGACTTGTGACATTACATGATCGCTCTCCTAGACTGGCAAATCATCATGGTGGTATAACTCATGATGGTAATATCTTTAATGAGGGTGTATCTCTGGTCACATTAGTTTGACATAATAATGTTTGGCCACAACCGTTTATAATGACTGGTATCAGGACATTAAAAAGGCTAGTCATTTTTTCGCTCCTTTTATTTTAACAGCCACTTTGTCTATTAAACTACTGGGGCAACCCCAAAACAACACCCTAATATACTGGAAGTAAGAATCATAGCAATAACCTTCAAGTGGTACTTGGAAAAAAGAAATACGTGGAAAAAAAGAAAAGAAAAGTATGAACACATATCCATAAGGTTCTTGGCCGAAGAAATGTGAACTGTTAGCTTTAACAATGTTGTCTCACATGATACTTAAATATGCACACATATCTGTGAGTTCGCAGAACCATGAACTGTCACTTATGACAGTTGCCTTCTTACATGATACACATTCTGTTGTAATAACAAAGGACCAAGAGCTTTCCTCTGAAAGCTGAAACAAATCATTCCAAAAATGAAAATGCCCTTCTTGCACACTATGCACACTGTGCATTTGATCCTACACAATTCCTTTCCATTTCTGAGATTTATTAACTGTACATAGCTACTGACAATTATTCACCATCTTTTTTCACAGCTCTCAGAATTTTTTTTTTTTCATTCTTGGGTTTTTTTTTCATTCTCTTTCTTTGTTTAACCTTGAGATACATTCATAATTTTTCTTTTGTTCTTCTCTTTTCTTTTCTTTTTTTTTTTTTTTTTGGGGGGGGGGGTGGGGTCAGGACAAAAGGGGTCCAGATAACTGGATAGCATCTCCTGTCTGCTGGATGACTACTTCTTGTGCTCTGCATCTAGCTTGGAGTCAGTGTGAGCTCCATTCTAGCACAACAGTGAAATTAAAGCTACAAGCAGCAACCCACTTGCTGACTAAAATGCAGTGTAAAGAATCTTCAAACAAAATGAAGCAACACTTCAGCCAAGCAGTAGGCAACAGTCACATGGCAATATTCCCATGTCAGTGCATTCTCAAACCCTGACCATTCCAATTTGATACGACATATTTTTACACATCAAGAGAAAACAACCATCTAATGGATGGTATTTTTCCTTCTCATACTCGTATATCGCCCTCAAAGAAGCAAAACTGCTTTTACATACATATGCATCGAGTAGAAAACTCCCTTTCAACAGGACACTGAAACTTACCCAAAAGGTGGTTCATAAACAAATCAGTATCTCATGACGAAATAAAAACATTCTCTGTCAAATAAGGCACTAGAAAATGAGGCAGTCGTCACCTTCTCCGTCGTTCGTTGGCGCGACTGTGGCTAGAGTCTCTCTTGGATTTGTGCGAGTGCGAGCGCGACATTGGGGACCGTGAGCGGGTGCGCGACCGATCCCTCCGGTGCTTACTCCTGCTCTTGTGGCGCGAGTGCGAGGACTCCTTCGAGGAAGGGTCGTTGTACGGGCTGTAGTGGTGCTTGTGTCGGCGCTCCCGTGAGCGGCTGCGCGACCGCGACCGACTCCGGCTCTCGTAGCCCCGCGGGGGCGTCCTCGCATGCTTCTGCTTGTGCCCATGCCGATGCTTGGGGCTGGCCGAGCGATCCGCCGGCTGCGCTTGTGGTCGTCCCGTTACGCTTGCTGCTGGACGGTCGTTTCCTGCTGTTACGCGGTGTTGCACTGCGACTTCGGGAACTGTGATCGCGAGACGAATGCCGGTCGGAGTGAGAATCGTGGCTCTCTGATCGGCGCCCTCTACTGGAAGAGCGGCTCCTACTGGAGGCAGATGTTGATGGACTCCTCTTGTGTTTCTCTACTTTACCATTTTCTCTGCAGAAAAACAAAAATGGACATGGATGAGATGAGGAATACAGTTGAACCTCTCTTATCCGGCCTCCCTTTATCCGGATCTCTCTATTATACAGACGCAATCTCTCCGTGCTTTTTTTTTTTAATAATTACGGGAGGAAAGGGGGATTCCCAACTCCTTGACAACTCCTACCCAAACACACATGAAGTACATATTACTTCCAACATGATTAACATACATTACATCAAATTTCCTTCCAAATTGCTTACCTCCAGACATTTCAACATCCCCCAAACATCCCCAAATGTAACAATGAAAAGGTTGCAGTATACACATTACTACATGTGGTACTACAATGGGCTACATCAGTACATGTGTATGTA